>NC_134818.1:40019404-40171904 GCF_046742065.1 Oratosquilla oratoria
CCTCCCCCTTTGTATCGCTCCATTCCTCCCTCCCCTCCATCCTTTTCTACCTCTCACTTTTCTTCCCCTCCTTCTTTTTCTCCTTCCACTTCGGTCCTCTACTTCCTCTCCTCCCTCCCTCCAGCATATTCCCGTCCTCCTCCCCCCCCCCATTTCTTCCCTTCCTCCTCTTCTTTTCTCCCCTCCTGTATTCCCTTCCTCCGTCTCCTCTTTCCCTTTCTCTCTCCCTCCCTCCCCCTCTGTCTTCCTTTCCTCCGTCCCCTTCTTCCCTTCCTCCCTCCATTCCTCCCTCCCTCCCTCCCCCTCCTTCCTTTCTCATTCCTTTACCCTCATCTTCTCCTGTGCAGCACTTTTCTTTTTTCTTCCACTTTATTTGATAATCCTCATCGTGCCCCTGTACTCCCCCACCACCCACACATTTTTTTTCTATCCTCCCTCTTGCCTTCTTCTTCCTGTTTTTGTTCTTCCCGTTACACACGTTCCTCCTGTTCTTCTGTCTCTTCCTTCCTATATTCCATCCCTCTTTTCCTTCTTCATCCCACCTACACCTCCTCCTACCCAACCCCCTTCATCTCTTCGTCCTCCTCCCCCACCCCCTCCTGCTCTTTCTCCATCTTCGTCCGGGTCCTCCACCCACTCGCGCCTTATCGGCGAATAAATGCAAATTGTTTTCTTGGGCGCTAATGACTTGTCTCCCTCGACTTTACATCTGTATCCTCTCCCACCGATCTCCCACTCCCTTCTTCTCATCCCTTCCCTTCTCCTGTCTCCCTCCGCTTCTTACTTCCGTTTTCCTTTTCCCGTGTGTGTGTGTGTACGCGCACACACACACACACACACACATACATGCACTCACGCACGAACACACATGCACGCACTCACACACGCGCGCGCGCACACACACACACACACACACACACACACACACACACACACACACGGCTCGGTGGTGGATTGGTAAAGCACTGGCCTCACAAGCCAGAGAACCGGGGTTCGATTCCCCGGCCGGGCGGAGATAAGTTGGGTTTGTCTCCTTTCACGTGTAACCCCTGTTCACCTAGCAGTGAGTAGGTACGGGACGTTAGTCAAGGAGTTGTGACCTTGCTGTCCCGGTGTGTGGTGTGTGAGTGGTCTCAGACCTACCCAGAGATCGGCAAATAATGAGCTTTGAGCTCACTGCCGTAGGGTGGTGTCTGGCTGTCTCGACAGAGACTGCAGCAGATCCGAGGTGAATACACATGCACTCACGCACGAACACACATGCACGCACGAACACACACGCGCACACACACACACACACACACATACACACCTCTCATGGCGCTGTGGTTAGAGCTCTGGCTTGCCACTACGGAGGTCCGGGTTCGATCCTCGCCCGGGGCTGAAATAATATCAGTATCGCAGCGCTGAGGGGTGTTACTCCAACTCTCGTGGGCGGGGAGTTGGGTGTGTGTGTGTGTGTGTGCAAGATCATAGCATTACCCATAGATCGGACCTACGAGCTCTGAGCTCTCTTCCAGGAGGGAAATAGCTGTCGATCACGAGTCCAACACGTGATCCAAAGACCAAGTGAACAAGTGAATACATACGCGCACACACGCATACACACACACACACACACACACACACACACACACACACACACACACCTCTGGTGTGGGCGTTATTCTTAGGTCGGAATAGGAGAGTTCCCCGAACCTCGCTTGTCCTCAGGTGGTACTCCCCCCCACCCCCCACACACACACATACACACCTTTTCCCACAGGATCTGCAGCCTCCTCCAGCGCTCCACTTCACCGTTCCTGTCGAGAGCTGCCAGCTCTCTCTCTCTTTCTCTCTCTCTCTCTCCGTCTCTACCATCTTTTCCTCTACACTTTCCGATGTCCCTAACATTACTTTGTACGTGTTTATTACCAAGTTTTCATTTTCTCCCCCACTACTATCACCACTACCATCACCTCCACCACAACTAACCACCACAATCTCCAGCACCACAACAACCACCAACACCACCACTACCACCATCACCACAACTACCAGCAACACCACCACTGCTGCCACCAACACTACTACCACCACCACCACCGCAACTACCAACAAGAACAAGAACAGCAGCAGGAGCATTCTTGCGTGATGGGCGACTAATCTGCGCTCTCAAGAATGCTGTTGCTGATCACTTTCAACTTGTGCTGTCCCTCCACCACCTCTGTGAATTCACCTCTTCGGTGAAGTCTTGTACCCAAGTATAAAGGCGCTGCTTATTGACGCTGAAATACTAAATGCTACCACCACTACCACCGCCATCACTACCACTACCGCCGCCACCATCAGCATCACTACTGCCACTACCATCATCTTCACCACAACCAACACTTTTACCATACCACCACCACACCAGCATCACCACAATCACCAGCACCACCTCCACCACTATTATCGCCACCTTTCCCTTGGTGTGCAGCTTCCTTTGGGCTGCTTTGAACTCGTCCCTGAACCTAACCTGAGCAGAGAGCCGCCCGGAGTTCGATCACCGTTGACCGACTGACCGAGCCACAGTGACCGCCACTTGCCCTCCCTGGCTATCCGACCTCAATTGCCACAAAGGCTGCAGATAAGAGCCTCTTGATGTAAGGTCCAGGCGTATTTGTTGGACATCTTTTTATTTTGCCCTCGCCCATTCCATGTCTGTATGTGCGGATGGGATGCGGGGTGGAGAAAGCTATGTAAAAATCTTGTTTTATATTCTTATTGATACTATTGGTTTATTGTTATATTTTATTTATTTATTTGTTTCCTATTACACACACACACACACACACACACACATATATATATATGTGTATATATATATATATACATATATATATATATATATATATATATATATATATACATATAAGATATATGAAACGAGAAAAGCACCTGGGGAAGATGGTATAAAAATAGATCTTTTGAAAGACGCAGGGAAGAATTTCATATTGAGTTAACTCAGTTGTACACCCAGTGCTTGCGTCAAGGAGACCAGAAGGATCGTAGTAATTACCGACCGATCAGCTTGTTATCAAATGTATATAAAGTGTTCTCCAAGATCCTTATAAATAGACTAAGTCAAGTTTTAGATGGAAACCAACCGAGAGAACAGGCAGGCTTTAGACCATTTGCAGGTGATAAACCAATTAATCGAGAAAACGACAGAATACAGTATACCTCTTTGTTTAGCTTTTGTAGATTACGATAAGACCTTTGACTCGGTAGAACAAGTAGCAATGCTAAACTCGCTACGCAAGCAGGATACAAACGAACAGATCGTAAGGGTTCAAGAAAAGATTTATGCGAAAGGTACCACTGTAATTCAACTGCAGAAAGATACAGAAAAGATAAAAATCGAGAAAGGAGTACGGCAAGGCGATACCACTTCACCCAAATTATCTACAACTTGCTTGGAAGAGATTTTCAGAAGGTTTAGTTGGGAAGAGAAAGGTTTGAAGATAAGTGGCGAATATATGAACCACCTAAGATTTGTGGATGGCATTAGTCTTATTTCAGGAAGAGTAAAAGACTTCCAAAATATGCTGAGTGATCTGAACAAGGAAAGTCTCAAAGTAGGTTTAAAAAATGTTCAACACGAAGGTTCAAAGTAATGAGATTATAATCGATTTTGAGTCTTGAAGTTGAAGAGTATATTTATTTAGGCCAGATGGTGAAAGTGACCAAAGATAACGACAATGAAATAAATTAGCTTCACACGGAATAAGTGGTAGCCTATTAAGTTGGACCAGTAATTGGTTGAACGATCGAAAACAGAGAGTTATTCTAAATGGAAAAAACTTCTAGATGGAAAAATGTTGCAAGTGGAGTTCCTCAGGGTTCCGTTCTTGGGCCACTTCTATTCATAGTATATATAAATTATATAGACCATGGACTAAAATCTACCATTTCCAAATATGCTGATGATACAAAACTGTGCTGAATGGCAGATGATCACTTAAACCAATTAGATATTCAAGAAAATTTAGATAAATTACAGCAATGGTGTGAAAAGTGGCTAATGAAATTTAACAGTAAGTACTATTACAAGTTATTTGGAAATTCGTTAGCAAAAGTGAATAGTGAAAAATATCTCGGCGTAATTATCAGTAACGATCTTAAACCATCCAAGCAGTGTATTTCAGCCTCTGAGAAAGCAAATAAGATTCTAGGACTGATTGCGCGATCTTTTGACTTCAAAAGTCCATCACTCATTAACAAGCTATATAAATCGTTAGTTTGTCCACATTTGGAATATGCTGTTTCCATATGTTCACCGAATCTCATTAAAGACATTGACAGATTGGAAAAAGTACAACGGCGAGCCACAAAACTGATTCCAAATATCAAAACTAAATCATACGAAAATCGACTTAAACATATGAATCTGTTTTCCCTAAAAAAGCGTAGACTCAGAGGTGACTTGATACAGGTCTTTAAAATTCTAAAGGGAATTGACAACATCAAAAGTGACAAAATTTTCACACTAAATGAGAATCAGACAAGAAACAATGATCTCAAACTGTCCGGAAATAGATTCAATTTGGAAGTGGGTAGAAACAACTTTGCCAACCGTGTAGTTAATTAATGGAATAAACTTCCTGTAGAGGCAGTGCAATGTAGTTCAGTTCGAAGCTTTAAGAATCATTTAGATAAACACCTAAGCAAGATGCTGTAATGATTATCATTTATTTTATATTATTTGTTTATTTGTTTTGTTATCATTTGTTTGTTTATCATTATTTGCTTGATTCTCATTTATTATTATATGTAAATTTATTATTATTTACTATTTACCTGCTTGTTTATCATTTAACTATACCTATGCGTTTATATATGTATTTTATTTGTAATTTACATCATTATAGTTTTTATTTATTTATTTATCATTATTATGATTTTTTCGCATCCGACCTAGATATGGACCAAAAGGTCTCCTGTCGGCATGCTCCGCCTTTGTAATCCTTTGTAAGACGTATTACAATTGGTTCGAAAGTGTTAGGTAAGTATAATAGAATCCTGAGAGGCTCTCTTCCTCTATGTTTGAAACAAAAATTTTAAAATTAATGCATTCTGCCAGCAATGATCTACAGGTGTGAGACTTGGAAACTGATGAAGGCGATGGAGACAAAGCTAAGGACTGCACAGAGGAGAATGGAGAGATCAATGATGGGAATAATGCTGAAAGACCTAAAGAGAGCAAGTTGGGTGAGGGAGCAGACTAGAGTGAAAGATATTGTGGAGGCGGTGAAAGAGATGAAGTGGAATTGGGCAGGTAAGTTAGTACGAACGACTGATGAGCGATGGAGCAAGTGTGTTACTGAGGGGACGCGGTGAGGTGGGAAGTGTGAAAGAGGGAAACCAGAGAGGTGGAGAGACGAGATTGAGAAGGTGGCAGGAGTAACATGGCAGATGTTGGCGCGGTCGTGTGAATCATGGAATGCTATGAAAGAGGACTTTGTTCAGCAGTGGACTCAGGATGGCTGATTTGATTGATTAATTGATATATACTATATATATAATATATATATATAATATATATATATATATATATATATATATATATATACATTATATACAGTGGGGGACAAAAATTAGACGCCAGAGTAAAAATAATAAATTTCCTCAAATAACCTACATTATCAGGTACTTACCAACTCTAGTACTTTGTTGGACACCCCTTTCTTTTGATACATTCTTGGAGACGCTTAGGGACAGATGCTGCAAGATTTTGAAACCACACAGGGTCCATATTCTTCCAAATATCCTTGATGGCTACCTCCAGCTTGGGGATTGATGTAGTGTCGCGCTCACGTAACTTATCTTTCATGAGCGCCCAGAGGTATTCAATTGGGATTAAATCAGGCGAATTACCTGGCCAGTCTTTTATATACTGCACATCACAGAATGCAAACCATTCTTTAATGAGTTTAGCAGTGTGGCATGGTTTACCATCGTGCATGAAGTCATCTGTTTTGCACTGAATGAAACAGTCCTCCAAATGATCATTAAGTAGCTCAAAATATCGGTCTGCATTCAGAGCTACATTTTTTAGTAGTATCACTAATGATCCCACACCCAAACCCTCAGTGAATCAGGATGTTTTACAGTACCATGTGTGAATTTTGGGTCCAAAGGATCACTGCCAGGACGACGGTACACTTTGCCAAGACGGTTTCCAGTAACGGTGAAAGTGGCTTCATCACTCCACAACACATTTTTCCACTTCTCCACTGCGTAGTGTGCATCGGAGGGCCAAGAAAACTCGTGATGCTGGTGGAGCCGATCCGCCATTACAGAGCAAGCCCAAAGGAAGGACCAGGAAGACTACTCGTACTTTGAATGTACTGAGGAGACAGGTGGATGCTAGTCTACGTATAACAGTACCACAGTTGAAGGAAAAGAACCCTAAATTACTTGGTCATATGTCTGTGAGAACAGTACGCCGCCGCCTGTATGATGATCTCCAATTCTAACACCACAATGTCCGCAAGAAACCACTTGTATCCATAAAACAGAGAAAGAACGGGGTCGGTTTTTGCCGCAAATATTTACAGTGGGATGTGAAGTGAAAAAATGTGTTGTGGAGTTGTGAAGCCACTTTCACCGTTAGTAGAAACCGTCTTGGCAATGTGTACATTATATATATATATATGTGTGTGTGTGTGTGTGTATAGCGAAAAAAATACACGGGAGCGATGTGCGATTTCGCTCGGGAAAGTTCCAATGTCGCTAACGCAAATCCAATAACGAGAGCGATCCCCCCCCCCAAAAAAAAATCGCTCCCGCGGCAAGATTCAACGTTTTTCATGCATTATCCATCATTTGGCAATCCCTGAATCCCATCAACATTGATGAAAGGATCAGAGCAAACACAACTTACCCGTGATCAATCATTGCATTATCAATCGATATCATAAACGCACATATGTGTACGCGGTATAGCTGCTAGAGTTCAATAGCTTACTTAGTCTAGCTTCGTATCAGCTGCATGCGCGCGTATACTAGTACATGTTGACTAGACTCTACACGACTATCGTGCTACATAATGTCGCTAGTTGCGAATTGCGTGGTACCTGTATGCAGGGAAATTCATTGGTTACATGCAGCTAGCTGCCCAATCAACGTGCTGACTACATGTACAATGCACCATACATAATACCACATCACCGCATGCATACGTACGCTGTACATATGCAAACTCGCTCGAGGCCTAGGAGGGAAACTGGGAAATCCCACTTATAACCTCGTTCGCGTATTTATGAGAACAAAATAGAATCAAATGTTTGGTTAGTAATTGAAAGTAAATAAATTTAAGTATAAATATGAACATTTGATAATTATATATTTAGTTCATAGATATGGATCCTTGGAGGGAGAATAAAAATACAAAAATAAAACATTTATTCGTTAGCTAGCTTAGGTTTACGGTAGCTAGGTCTACGTTCGTACGTCACGTCCATGCCAAACTTTCGATGATCGCACATTATGGAGCGATTTCTAGTGAAGCGAGTGAAGATGGTTTGCCCTCAGATTCAGTCTTTTCAGAATCGAGGGAGAGTGTTTTGACGGCAGGAACCGCTTCTGGACCAGCAAAGCCTAATCTACGGGCAAGGGCCAAGGAAAACGAAAACCAGTAAAGCATGAATCAACTATACGCTCATGGAACCTAGATTGGCTTGAAGTGTATCGGGGCAGTGATGGTACTCTAACCTGCTCTGGATGTATAAAAAATGGCTCTGGTAATTAAAAAAAAATGTCTGGTGAAAAAAAAATGAAAAATGGCCCTGGAAAAGAGAATTTTCCCCCTGATATATATATATATATATATATATATATATATATATATATATATATGTGTGTGTGTGTGTGTGTGTGTGTGTGTGTGTGTGTTACAAAGGATTACAAAGGAGGAGCATGCAGACAGGAGACCTTTTGGTCCATAACTAGGTCGGATGCGAAAGAAAATATAATGATAATAGAAATTATAATATAATGATAAATAAGTAGGTAAAGTTAAATAATAAACAAACAGGTAAATTGTAAATGATAAATTGAGAGATAAATAATGATAAATGATAACCAAACAAATAATAATGAAAGACAAATAATAACAAACAAATAGTATAAAATAAATAGCAGGCATTACAGCATCATCCGTAGGTGTTTATCTAAACGAATCTTAAAGCTTCGAACTGAACTACATTGCTCTGCCTCTGCAGGAAGTTTATTCCATTCATTAACTACACATTTGGCGAAGTTGTTTCTATTCACTTCCAAATTAAATATTTTCTGACAGTTTGAGACCATTATTTCTTGTCAGATTCTCATTCAATGTGAAATTTTGTCACTTTTGATGTCAATTTCTTTTAGAAACTTTAAGACCGGTATCAAGTCACCCCTGTGTGTATGTGTATATATATATATATATATATATATATATATATATATATATGTATATAATCAAATCAGCCATCCTGAGTCCACTGCTGAAGAAAGAACTCCCTCATAGCATTCCATGATTCACACGACCGCGCCATCCTCTGCCACGTCACTACTGCAAACTTCTCTATCTCGTCTCTTCACCTTCTGTCTGCGCTCCCTCTTCCACGCTTCCCATCTCGCGGCGTCCACTCAGTAACACACTTGCTCCATGGCCCATCAGTCGTTCGCATAAACTTACCTGCCCAATTCCACTTCCTCTATTTTACTGGTTCCACAATATATTTCACTCTAGTCTGCTCTCTCAACCAACTTGTTCTCTTTCGGTCTCTCAGCGTTATTCCCATCATTGATCTCTCCATTCTCCTCTATGCTGTCCTTAGTTTTGTTTCCATTGCCTTCGTTAGTTTCCAAGTCTCACACCCGTAGATTATTGATGGTAGAATGCATTGATTGTAAACTTTACGTTTCAAACATAAAAGTAGAGAGCCTCTCAGGATTTATTATACTTACCAAACACTTTTCAACCAATTACAATGCATCTTTTTATTTCATTATCATGATCTCTCGTCACTTTCACCATCTGGCCTAAATAATTGTACTCTTCAACCTCCTCAGGACTCTCATCATCAATTACAATCTCTTTACTTTGAACTTTCGTGTTGAACATTACTTTGGTTTTATTTTTATTAATTTTCAAACCTACTTTGAGACTTTCCTTGTTTAGATCATTCAGCATATCTTGCAAGTCCTCTGTTCTTTCTGAAATAAGAATAATGTCATCCGCAAATCTTAGGTGGTTCAAATATTCGCCATTAATCTTTAAATCTTTCTTTTCCCAACTCAGTCATCTGAAAATATCTTCCAAGCAAGCTGTAAATAGTTTCGGTGAAATTGTATCGCCTTGCCGTACTCCTTTCTCGATCTTGATCTTTTTTGTATCTTTATGTAGTCGAACTATAGCGGTACCTTTCGCATAAACCTTTTCTAAATCTTTTACGATATGTTCATTTGTACCCTGCTTGCGTAGCGAGTTTATTATTGCTATTTGTTCTACCGAGTCAAAGGCCTATTCGTAATCTACAAAAGCTAAACACAGGTATATTGTATTCTGTCGTTTTCTCGATTATTTGGTTTATCGCCTGCAAATGGTCTAGATTTGAATATCCGCTCCTAAAGCCTGCCTCTTCTCTCGGTTGATTTCCATCTAAAACTTGACTTAGTCTATTTGTAAGGATCTTGGAGAAAACTGTATATACATTTGATGGCAAGCTAATCGGTCGATATTTACTAAGGTCTTTTTGGTCTCCTTTTTTATGAAGCAAAATCACTATAGCATTGCACCACGCATCAGGAACGCTTTCTTGACGTAAGCACTGGGTGTACAACTCAGCTAATTTAATATGAACTAATTTCCTTGCGTCTTTCAAGAGATCTATCGATATACCAAGGTCCATGTAGACAAGTCAGCCAGCCGAGCGGGTCGAGCGCGGGTGAGGAGGGGTGATGACGTCATCCACGCCGCACCTCCCAGCCACTCACAGTACTGACTTGAACTTGACCACCCTTGGAGCCTGTTATCTCTTCCCCTCATAGTAATTATGGCAAACAGTAGTCATAATACAAAGAAAAATTAAGTTCACACCATTCATAATGTTAGCATAAATATTCAATATTTGTTATTGAATATAAACCACTTAATCATAACATAAACAACAAAGGAAAACAGGTAATATGGTCCTAGTGAAAAAGTAAACTACATATTCATGTGGTCAGTTTCATTAGCTTTCTGTTTTGACCTTTGCATGACTTATGTTTTTTCTTATTTTTCTTAATGTTATTATTTAGATTCCTAATTCTAAAGTACACAGATATTTTGGCAAAAAATGATATGACATCATGAGGTACATCAAGTCCAACATTTTCTAATTCACGAACAAGTGTTTTCAAGCACTCTTTTCCTTCCTTGAGACTGTCACCGTGTATTACTTTAAATGTTTCTCTCATAGTTGTTAATTGGGAAAAGAAGGTGTCAGCAGGAGCATACAATCCACCTCTGTTTACTTCATCAATCCATGTTTTAGCCATGGCGGTAGGCCTACAGTCACTTGCTTTGTGGCATAAGTGAGGATATTTTGTGTTAATTTTTTAACAATATAACCACCAATGTATTTGAGAGGTTCTATAAGTACGTGGATTGCTTTCTGTGGATTAGAAACTGAGATTACACAGTCTCTTAGGTTTTCATCAATGTTATCATACTCATAATTTACATCTGGCCCAACATCCAAATCTTTGAAGCAGAGACTAGTAATGTACAGTTCTGATGCCAACTGCCTCTCATCAAAACATGAAACTTCATTTTCCCTTTTCTCAAGTTTAGTTTTATTTGACAAACAGTCAAAATTTGCTGCAGTTGTATTTGGTTTCTGAGCAAGAAGTGTAACGTCTTTTCCTAGGAGTAAGTGTTTGAGGCGATATTTAAAAGTTACAGAATTTGGATGGTCGTATGTTCCTCGCATTTGCCGTATGCACCCAAATAAATGCTCCAGGCTGTCTTGATTTAGATTTCTAGTTAAAATATATTCAAGATTGAAAGACTTTTGCAGCATTCTGTACAGTCCTATGTATTGCTCAGAAACCAAATACAATTGCAGCAAATTTTGACTTTTTGTTATGATTAAGTGGTTTATATTCAATAACAAATATTGAATATTTATGCTAACATTATGAATGGTGTGAACTTAATTTTTCTTTGTATTATGACTACTGTTTGCCATAATTACTATGAATATATTTGTGCTTACAATAGACCCTTTAATATTCCAAGTGTTCATCTAATTAGTAATGCATGTAGGTAATATGTAATGCAGTTAAAAAAAGGGGGGGAGGGGAAGAGATAACAGGCTCCAAGGGTGGTCAAGTTCAAGTCAGTACTGTGAGTGGCTGGGACTCCTGGGAGGTGCGGCGTGGATGACGTCATCACCCCTCCTCACCCGCGCTCGGCCCGCTCGGCTGGCTGACCAGTCTACATGGACCTTGCAATATACCATCTTCCCCATGTGCTTTTCCTCGTTTCATAGTTTTTAGAGCAAATCCTACTTCCTTTGTAATCTCCGGTACACTACTAACATCTACACATATATTTACTGATTCAACTACGGTCTTCGACGACTAAAGCTCTTGGTAGAATTCTTCTACTCTTTTTACAATTCTGTCTACATTTAATTATTCCTTCATTTCTATCTTTCAAACATATCATTTGCTGTCTTCCTAAAGCATGTTTGCGCTCGGTCACTTTAATACTTTTACCCTTCCGAATAGTTTCCTCTATTTCATCCATGTTTCTCTTTCTTTTCTCTAATCTCTGCCTTTTGTTGAGAAACTTGTTTAGTTCTACTCTTTCTATTTCGTCTCTCCTATTTTTAATCTGCATGGTCCTTCTTTTAATAAGGTCATTTGTAGCTTGGGAGTATTTGTTTTCTCTAATATTTTTTGTACTTCCTACTTTCTCTGCCGATTCCCTAATGATATTCACTAAATTCAAATTAGTATCTTCCACGGTGTCCTCATTGGTTCTTAGAGCTTCGAATATATTTTTAATTTCCAACTGAAATTTCTTATTATTATCCTTAACCTTTGCAGGGTTTATTTACTTTCTTAAAATTAGTTTATTTCTCTCGGCTCTGAAATTGAATTTAGCTGTGCAACCTACCAATCTATGGTCACTACCTATGTTGACTTTATTTATCACCGTAACATTGTTAACGTTTTTGCTCTCATCTCCTAATATGAAGTCTATTTCGTTCTTTGTTGTTCCATTTGGACTTCTCCAGGTCCATTTACGACCTACACGCTTTTGGAAGAAAGTGTTCATTATCCTCATGTAGTTCTCTGCACAATTTACTAACATCTCGCCTCTGTCATTTCTTTCCCCTACTCCAAACTTACCAATGCACGTCTCATCGCCCATCTTCTTCCCCAATTTAGCAATAAAGTCGCCTATTACCAACGTGTACTTACTTTTTTCTTGATCCATTACCTGACTTAAATCATCATAGAACGACTCAATTTCATCGTATGAACTGTTAAGTTGGTCCATAAACCTGAACTATTTTTAGAGTGTACCTATTACACACACACACACACACACACACACACACACGTGTATATATATATATATATATATATATATATGTGTGTGTGTGTGTGTGTGTGTGTGTGTGTGTATAAATATATATATTACAGGTGAAAAATGTAATCACACATTTGTCAATCACGGTAGAACCACTGTTGGAGTAGAAAAGACTGGAAACGGGGAATTTCGATTGCAAACTGCAATCCTCTTAAGTAGGATTGCAGTTTGCAACCGAAATATATAGATTCCCCGTTTCCAGTCTTTTCTACTCCAACAGTGGTTCTACCGTGATATATATATATATATATTGATATATGTATATATATATATATATATATATATATATATATCACAGGTGAGAAATGTAGTAACACATTTATAAATCACAACTAACACCACAGTCGGACGAAAGAAAAAGTTGCGTAAGCGGAACTATATATTTCGATTGCTACCTGCAATCCTCTTCAGTAGTACAAAGTGGCAGGGAGGAGGCTATCTTAAGTAGCAACCTCTTACAAAAGAAAGGGAACATGAGAAAATAAAGAACATCACTGCCCCAACCCTAGTTGACCTGAGGCTGACACGAGGTCGGGTCAGGGGGAGGGGGAGGAAGCTTGTTGACAATATTTTTGGTGATGAATAGTCCTGAAATTATGTCTGGGGTCCATTGACCATTGGAAATATTCATCGTGGGCAGATAATCAACATTATTATTCGAATCCCTCAAAGTCTTGCTCTACAACAACACCAGGCCATAGGTTTTTCCAGGCCGAGTTCAAGGTTCTCCTGGTAACCCCTTGCCAGGAAAGATCTATGAGTCTTAGATTACGATGTAATGGTCTTTCCAAAATTCACGTAATGTTAGGTTGGTGTTTTCGCTAACTTGGAAGTAACGTTTTAAGAGCTGCTTTGTGAAGTTTCTTAAAATTAGAGATGACTTCTTTGTCCATGGGCTGGAGGATAGATGAATTTGCAGACAGATACACAACGTTTATGAATTTGAATTTATCCAAGATGTCATCCTCAAGGCCTGGAGGGAGACCATTCTCCGTTAAGTATTTCTTGACAGCAGGGCCCAAAAACTAAGTTCATCCACTCTATAAGAAATTGATGGGTCACCCATGCCTTACTGTTTGCTCGCCACATAACTTGTAATTTGTCTTTCAAAACTTTATGAGCTTTAAAGGCCCTGGGGGATTTCAGAGTGGCACACAACGGCTTAACTTTACAGTCGCCGTGTTAGCGCAAAGGGCAAGAGTAAGCCTATCTTTCATAGGCTTGTGGCCGGGTTGGCTCTTTTCTTCCGCGGTGATAAACGTGCGCCTAGGCATTTAAAAAAATAGCCCAGTTTCATCGCAGTTGAAAACTTGCTGCAGTATATATTCTTCTTGAGCAACAATAGATTCAAAAGTCTTTATGAAGTCTTCAGCTGCCATAACATATGCACTGGATGCTTCTCCATGCCTAATTACAGAGTGAATACCAGTTTTTTTCCAAACCATCCACGACTGCCTTTAAATTCCTCACCAACAGTACCTTCCGATGGTTCTCCCTCCTTAGCTGCATCACGTTTAAGGTCTTGGAAGATAGCAATAGCCTTTTCTGAGATTATTGTTTCCGTAACAGAGTCACCAGCCAACTCCTCCTTAATCCATATTAAAAGTAGGCGCTCCATCTCATTATGTAGGTCTGTTCTAAGCTTCGAAATAATGGTGACGCCTTTGGAAGGCTGCACCTTCTTTATTGCATCTTTCTGCTTAATGATCGTGGATATTGTTGATGCATTGCGTCCATATTCTTTGGCTAAGTCACTCACCCGCACACCACGCTCATGTTTTGCAATTATTTCATATTTTACCTCCATCGAGATACTTTTTTTCACTATCCTTGTCCTTACCTTTGGGACCCATGGTTATGCACAAAAATCAAAATAATAATACACAAAACAGGCACAAACACGACGAACAAACAGCGAAGATGTAAACGAGAAGACAACACACGAACTGAAACGTCGAGAAAAGTCGGGAGCCGAGCGAACAGTCTGCCACTTACCGCTAGCGTTGCAAATTATCGTGCATCACCATATCGTATCTCAAATATTTCGAATGTTAGGGCGTAAATAAAAAAAAATACATCGTATTTCAACTTTTTCGTATGTTAGGGCGATCGTATCTCAAGGTATCATTATATATATATATATATATATATATATATGAATGTGTGTGTGTGTGTCTCTGTGTGTGTGTGTGTGTGTGTGTGTGTGTGTGTGTGTATAATGTATACATATACTTTTATCAGGAATTTTCTGAGAGTGGGCCTATTTCTGTAGGGCCCGTAGTAGGGCTATTTTCTTGGATGGCATGAAGAATCGTTACCCCAGACTTTGACAGGGTGATAATTCTTCATGTGGGCCATCCTGGGTCTACGGTTCTTTGGTTGTACTGTATAAGTTGATGACAATATGCATAATCTTCATTCAGCCTAACCTAAATCTGTATTTAACTGTTGATATTCGGCATACTGGGGTGACAATTCTTCAGTTGGGATCTCATGAGGTGACGATTCTTCATGTGGGCATTCTGGGGTGACAATTCTTCATGTGACCTGTTTTCTCTAATTTTCCTGGATGGTACTGTGATCATGCTCATAAAATATTGCCCCCCCCCACACACACACAGTGATTAGTGGAGTTCCACAGGGATCAGTATTGGCTCCAATCATGTTTGCTATTTATGTGAATGACATGGATGAAGATATGGAATGTTACATGAGCTTCTTTCCAGATGATGCTAGATTGTTAAGGAAAGTGAAAACCAAAACGGATTGTGAATCCTACAGAGACCTAAAGAAGATTTGGAAATGGAGTCAGAAGTGTGAAGTAGACTTCAACATTAAGAAATGTACCATAATGGAGTTTGGAAAAGTACATACATACACACATATACCATATATACACATATATTTGTATGCTCGAGTTACACTTACATGAAATTTTGTGTTCAACCCATCTCCACTATGATAGTACAATTGGAAGTATACAAATGCGTAATTGGTTAGTTACTACGGCACTTGTCATGTGATCGCTGAGTTCGAGTCCTCGGCAGTACCATATTTCAATTTCTGCATGTGGCCCCATTGGGTCTCCCAATGTTGATGGCTTAGAATTAAAGTGCATTGTAGTTGTTAAATGTATCTCTAATCACTGGGACCCATTCAGTGTTGTACAAATACTTTCCCGCATTTGTATACTTCCAATTGTACTATCATAGTGGAGATGGGTTGAACGCAAAATTTCATTTAAGTGTATGTAACTCGAGCATACAAATATATAAGAAAGCTTGCTCTCAATTTATATCTCTCTTGATGGCGTAGTTGGTTAGTTACTACGGCACTTGTCATGTGATCGCTGAGTTCGAGTCCTCGGCAGTACCACATTTCAATTTCTGCATGTGGCCCCATTGGGTCTCCCAATGTTGATGGCTTAGAATTAAAGTGCATTGTAGTTGTTAAATGTATCTCTAATCACTGGGACCCATTCAGTGTTGTACAAATACTTTCCCGCATTTGTATACTTCCAATTGTACTATCATAGTGGAGATGGGTTTAACGCAAAATTTCATTTAAGTGTATGTAACTCGAGCATACAAATATATAAGAAAGCTTGCTCTCAATTTATATCTCTCTTGATGGCGTAGTTGGTTAGTTACTACGGCACTTGTCATGTGATCGCTGAGTTCGAGTCCTCGGCAGTACCATATTTCAATTTCTGTATGTGGCCCCATTGGGTCTCCCAATGTTGATGGCTTAGAATTAAAGTGCATTGTGGTTGTTAAAATATATATATATACATATATATATATACAAGTATTCCTATTTCAACAAAGTTTATAATCTTTCAGGGAAGTATCCTGGAAGAAGTGAGTGGAAGTGCCACAGGACTGGTCCGTGCCCTTGTCGGCAGCAGCAGTGCCAGCAGAAGTGGGAATGGCAAGAGTGCCAGTGTCAGCATCAAGAATGCCAGTATCAATAGTAGCAGCAGCAGAACCAACAGCGAAGAGGAAGAGGCTCTCACTCAGACACTTGCGACCATCATCTACGAATACTTGGCCCTTGGGAAACCACAGACAATCACCAATTGGGTTGCACTTATTCAGGTAGGTGGGTTGTTGGATACATGACTTGTGAGTACACATGGGCAGATGTAATCATGAATACAAATAGACATAATGAATATGTGCTGGTCTCATATTTGCTTAGTTGTGGTTTCAAATCCTGAACTCCTCCCCAATTCCCAGTAGTGACTGTTACCTGCTCCAACAGTCCAAGTGCATTGGGCAAAGGTGATGGCTTCAATCACATCTATGCACCCCTTGGCCTAGGCTCCTCACCTTCTTCTATAGTGAAAATTAATAACTTCTTTCTATAACATAAAGAGGCACCTTGGAACAAGATACACCGGTTTTTCACTTTTATTGTCTTTCTAGTCTGCCCACATGTTCCAGCAATACCTGTGTTTAGTCAGGGGTGGCCAATATTAATAGATATAATAAGTATTCTAAAGCTACAAATGTCCTCAGGGTTTACGTCGTGTGGGCATGTTGACACAATGGGCGGCACTTCTTGTTTGGCAAATCAAGCTGATGACACGTGCTGCACATTTCCTTCACCGCCTGGGCACTCCTCAGCCCATGTCCTCATCCTCGTTCTTGTCCACCTCCACTTTATCACCAGAGGGCATGGAGGAGGAAACTGATGGGTCAAAGAGGGAGCCAGAGGAGGGGTACAGAGATAAAGGGCACAACTCCCCTCTGATTTCACCTGAACAAGCACTCTCTCTTCATAAGCGATTAGAGAGCTTGATTGACTCTTGGTATGAAGGTAAACAAAAATTATATTACTGTTATTATTGAGAAGGTTTTTCTTCTCATAAGGGAATGAAGAGGGAGGGTTCCTGTGTAAATGAAGCAGGTGGCCCTCCTGTAGATGTGGTGTGTTTTCATGCATTATTTCTGACCTGGGTAGTGGATAGGAGACAGGGATGATCCTTCATCCACAAGGAACTAAGATGAAAGTGGGATGGGTGCATAGCTTGGCTAGCTACCTCCCTTATAAGGGGGAAGAAACCTTTTCGTATATAGATAGATAATTTGAAATTAATATGTTAAGGCCCCCAACTGTACTTATTTAGTTTATCTTACAGAAGTTGAAAGTGAGGTGGCCAGCTGTCTGCGTGGGGAAGCTGGTCGCCAGTACACAACACGTTGTGCTCTCATCCTGACCTTCCATGACCTTCCCTCACCACATCCTATCATTGCTTCTGCAGGTAGTCAGACATCTCTTTAAAGAAGTGTATTAAAGTTACTTTTAAGTTGATTTGCAAGAACACAGCCAACCAAACAAGAAACAATGCTGACAGGATGTAGTTTAATCTGAGGGTGCAAGAGTCTATTGGCCTGCTCTGTTTAGAAAGGAATGTTTGTGGTTATGGTTGCATGTGTTTAAGAGTGTCCAACTCACTCGGATTACAAAACAAGCACTGCAGGACTGACCACCCAGCTCCCCACTCCATCAAACCCATGCAGACATCAGCCTCACTGAAAAATCCCTCCCAAACGAAACAAGAATCACACTAGTATAACTACATTCAGATCATCATCCAGCACTAAAATAATACCAACACAGAATAGGCCTTGCCACAAAAACAAATTGCCATAGATACAACCTTCATACAGAAGAAGACACCAAAGACCTCATTGTACACTGTCACAAGGCTAGATGACCACATCACAGACAACTGTCTTGGATGCAACACTTCACCCCATATTATGGAAGACTGCATTGTACACAATCATGCATGCCAATAACACAATATACACTCTTTAAAGGATTTGTGGGAAAACCCTGTTCCAGCTGTGACATTCCTCAGGGAGATGGGATGGCTTGGCCAGACAGTCTAAGGAATGACAACACAATGTTTTTTCCTTGAATGACATGGGTCAGTTCAGTGACTTGCTGTTTCCCTGGGAGCTGTGGGTCTCCTACAGTAGACCTAAGGCAATGAACTGATTGATTGATTGTTGTTGATAAAGTGTAGTGTTTGGTAGAATTGGGATGGGTTCATTTCGTCGTTGACCATTTTTGGCATATCTCTTAGCATATCAATTAATTCATCTGTTGCCTCTAGTGTCTTAGTGTATTATGTTGTTAATAATGTTTGTTATGGTGAGGGAGCCCAAGTGTCAGCTCACTTATAGTAGTCAACTTTAGAGTTAGTTATCTGGTCTGTATCCAGATAAAACTGTATGACTAAAGTATAAAGGTAACAAAGACAGAAGATTCCAGAAAGGAATATTAAAATTGAAGTGACTAACAACAAGTATATTAAGAGAACAAAACAATAGTTATAATAAAATAACACATGAGAATGGGAATCTGGGTCAATTTGACCAACATATGTAAATATCTGAAGTGAATCGCTAGTGACAGTGCATATTACAAATAACTTTCGACAGTCACCCTGGGGTTTGAACCGAGGCCTCACTTGACACCAAGCCAATGCTGACTGCCATCCTTACCTAATTTTCACAGAGACCTGAGCTCAACTCATAGACAGTGGTGAAGCTGGTACGAATCCATGGTAGGCTTTCGTCATTGTAAATACCTGAAGTGAATCACTAGCGACAGTGCATATCACCACAAAGCATTGGTCTGACATCAAGCAAGGCCTTGGTTCCAATCTTGGGGTGACTGTTGGTAATTATTTATAATAATTCACTGGTGCAGCTTGCATTTGCATGGAGATACATTCTAAGTATACATACATACATATACCAAGGCTTTTTCCTCCTTTCAAGGGAGGTAGCCAAAAAGAAAAAGGCATAAAATCATTCCCACCCATTCCATCCCTAAATACACTCCACTCCCCTCCACCCTCCCTCTTATCTTAGCACCTCCTGGATGACGGGTCATCCCTGCACCTTGTCCACTGCCCTGGGTCAGAGGCAGTATCGCAAGTCACAGCACATCAACACCAAGGCCGCTTCATTAAATCGGCGACCCCCCCCCTCTCCATCCCCCCCTGCATGAAAGGAGAAGATGGTGAGAAATCCCTTCGGGCTGCATCAAATTTTGCTCTCACATACTACCTCACCCCCCATCCCCCCACCCATTCCACCTCATGCATCACAACATCATCCATGTACATCCATTCTCCATTCACCCCTGTCTTCTGTCCTCTCCCGTCCTTCCTCAACAGACATTCCCCTCTTCCCCAAAGCCCCCTTCACCCCATCCCTCCATCTCATCCTAGGACGTCCCCTCATGTTCACTCCCTCCACATCTGCCTTCCATACCTCTTTTACTAGTCTTTCTTCACTTATTCTTTCCATGTGTCCAAACCATCCCAATACTCTTTCATCAACCCTATCTCCCAACTCCCTTTCCACCCCTGTTCTCCTCCTCACCTCCTCATTTCTCACTCTATCTAGCCTAGTAACCCCCATCATACTTCTCAGACACCTCATCTCAAACACATTCAAACTCCTTCTCTCTTCCTCTCTTATGTTCCATGTTTCTGCCCCATACACTGCTGTTGGCACAATCACTCCTTCATACAGTCTCCTCTTAGCATCCATTCTCAAATGTCTATTCCTCATTACACTTTTTAATTCACCAAGGCATTTACTCGCTTCTCTCAATCTACATTCTACCTCCACCACTTCACCTTTTCCTGCCACATTTGCACCCAAGTATCTAAAACTATCCACTTCCTCCAGTCGCTCTCCCTTAATGCTCACTTCCAGTCTGCTGTCACTTTCACCCCTTATACATCTCATCACCTTACTTTTACCCACATTTATCTTCAACTTTCTTCTTTCACACACTCTCCCAAACTCTGTCACCAACTTCCTCAATCCCTCCTCTGATCCAGCCACAAGCGCAGTGTCGTCCGCAAACAACAGCTGGCTCACCTCCCACTTTTCTCCATTTTCTTTAACCATCTCCAATCCCTGACCCACCACCCTTGCATTTACCTCTCACACCACCCCATCCATGTACAAGTTGAACAGCCAGGGTGACATAACGCATCCCTGACGAAGTCCCACCTTTACCTCAAACCACTCGCTCTCTCCATTTCTAATCCTGACACATGCTTTACTACATACATACATATACCAAGGCTTTTTCCCCCTTACAAGGGAGGTAGCCAAAAAGGAAAAGGCATAAAATCATTCCCACCCATTCCATCCCTGAATACACTCCACACCCCTCCACCCTCCCTCTTATCTTAGCACCCCTGGATGAAGGGTCATCCCTGCACCTTGTCCACTGCCCTGGGTCAGAAGCAATGTCGCAAGACACAGCACATTCACAGCAAGGCCGCCTCATTAAATCGGCAACCCCCCCTCTCCATCCCCCCCTGCATAAAAGGAGAAGACGGAGAGAAATCCCTTCGGGCTGCGTCAAATTTTGCTCACACATACTACCTCACACCCTATCCCCCGCCCATTCCACCTCATGCATGACAACATCATCCATATACAGTACAACTACTCTCATAAAAACTCTTGACAGCTCCTAGAAGCTTTCCTCCAATCCTGTATATCTGCAAAACTTCCCACATTGCCTTCCTGTCTACCCTGTCGTAGGCCTTTTCTAGATCCATAAAAGCCCCAAAAACATCCTTCCTCTTTCCTATAGCTTTCTCACATATCTGTCTTACCACAAAAATCTGATCTACATAACCTCTACCCTAAGTATACATAAGAAAAATAATGAAATAATTATGCAATAATTATTGCATTACACCACCATTTGGAGAAACTTTAGAATTTTTGTTGAAAAGCTAATTTTTAGAAAGTACATCAGCCAATTCACCATCTGGGGTATTGGCTGCATGTTATTGTGGGTTTAAAGGCTGCTAAGTAGCATACAGCTAAGGTCTATATGGGGTGCCCCTAGACCAGAGCCACACATCATTTTGTCTGTGATAGAGGAAATCTCTATTCTTAGAGAAATGATGATACTTTATTATACACTTAACCCTTGATTTAATGGACAAATGCGTATAGACCCTTGTCCGTTATTTGCAAAAGTCCGTTATTTGAAAATTGAGTCCATCCGTTACCAATACAGGATACCAGACATAAGTTCATTACGTAGAAAATTGTCCATTAGGTTTCGGCATACACATACATTTTAGATATGTAATAAAAAGCTGCAGTACATATGTATAATTATGTGCATTACATATAAAGAAGAAATTGAACCATTTCTTTCCTTATTAAATCTAGTTGCTGCTATTTACATATGTACAATACAGGATCTCCATTGGATTAGTGGTGCCAGCCAGGGTGCCAATACGATTTGACCGTTACTACTGGACACCTATCGGACAAATTTTCATTTTATGGACTTTGTCCGGTACTATTTGACCGTTTCTACTGGACACCTATCGGACAAATTTTCATTTTACGGACTTTGTCCAGTAATTGACTATTACTACTGGACACCTATCGGACAAATTTTCATTTTACGGACTTTGACTGTTACTACCGGACACCTATCGGACAAATTTTCATTTTACAGACTTTGTCCGGTAATTGATTGTTACTACCAGACACCTATTGGACAAATTTTCATTTTACAGACTTCATCCGGAATTTCACTGTTACTACCGGACACACTTTTTTTGTCCGCTAAATTGGAAGTCTGCAAATTCGAGGTCCACTAAATCTGGGGTTGAGTGTACTGTGACTGACCATACATTATGCTGTCCCCCCACTCTTGTTACTGTCCTGTACCATTTCTCTGAATATAATTTTCTCATTTCGCTGAACCCTGTGGTGGGGGAAAAGAATACTGCCACTAAGTCTTTCCACTTGAGTTGTATGAGGCAACAAAAACGGGACAGGGATAGGACTAGGCATCCTTCTCCCTGTAGCCCCAAAGGGGACATTCCAAAAAAATGTAAAGGCATAATAGGGTCTAGGAGGAGTTTTCCAACCAGTACACTAAGGTTTGGGTCTTTTAATGTACATGGATGTGATACAGATGAGAGTAAAAGGGAAGAGATAGGCACTATGCTTGTGAGAAGAAAGATGGATGTGTTGGCATACATATACATACATATACCAAGGCTTTTTCCCCCTTACAAGGGAGGTAGCCAAAAAGGAAAAGGCATAAAATCATTTCCACCCATTCCATCCCTGAATACACTCCACACCCCTCCACCCTCCCTCTCATCTTAGCACCTCCTGGATGTGTTGGCATTGAGTGAAAATAAGTTGAAAGGGAGGGGCAAGTTTGAATTTGGGAGTGTAGTTGAGAGGATCTCAGGAGTGAAGAGAGGATGAAGGAGAGAAGGGGTGGCTATACTGTTAAGTATTTACCTACCTAACTGTATTTACCTAGTTGTATGTTACAGGAAGGGGAGCTACACTCGTGGTGTCCCATCTCTGTATCTCACCATAAATTTGCTCTTAAATTCTTGTATTGTTTTTTCACACACTATTGTTTCATCTATACATCTACCACTCTGTGGGTAAAGCTTTTTTTTCATGTTTCTTCTATAACTGTCCTTTTTGAGTTTCTTTCCATGTCCTCTTGTGTTTCTCTTATCCCAGTTTAGTAAGTTGTCTGTATCAAGGACTACACCTTTCATAATTCTGTAGATGGTCAACAAGTCACTTCTTTCTCTTCTTTGTTCTAGAGTCTGTAGTTCTAGGGAAGATATAGGTAAATGTGTAATAGAGTGGAAGGAGGTTTCTTCAAGGTTAATGTGGATGAAAGTGAAACTGGGAAGGGAGATGTGTGTTTTTGTAAGTTATGGGCCTGGTAGTGAGAATAGTGTAGAGGAAAGGGAGGCTTTTTGGATAGATTTAAACGAGTGTATAGAGGGATTAGGGAGAAATGTCAATGTAGTTGTATTGGGAGCCCTTAATGCTAGGGTATGAAATGAACCAATAGACGGAGTGGTTGGGAAGAGTGGAGTTCCAGGAAAAAAATTGTAGTGGGGAGTTGATGGGGTGTCTAGAGAGTTTATGATAGCAAATACAGTGTTTATGAAGAAAGTCAAGCATAAGTACACATGGGACAGAATGGTGGATGGAAGAGTGGTAGATAGAGCATTAATTGACTATATAGTGGTAACCAGGAGTATAGTAGGAAGCATTAAGGATGTTCATGTTGTAACGGGAGAGAGTGGGGAAGTATCAGATCATTTTTTGGTGGAAGGTAAGTTGAGAGTGGAGGATAGATGGAGAAAGAGGAAAAGGAGAAGAAGGGAGTTGCTTAAATGAGAAAGAAAAGGAGAAGGAATACAAGAAGCTGAGAGAGAAGTGGGAGGGAGTGAAGGATAGAGTAGAACTAGAAGTGGAGGAGGAATGGGGATGTTTCAAGGAGTCACAAGGTGTGCAAAGATGGTATGTGGAACAAGAAGGATGGGAGGAAATAGAAGGAAGGGTAGTGAGTGGTGGGATGAAGAAGCAAAGAACTTTGTAGAAGAGAAGAATTGAGCTTTCACAGATTGGTTACAAAATTGCACAAGAGAATCATATGAGAGGTACAAAGATAAGAGAAGTAAAGTATAAGATAAAGGAGGCAACGAGGAGAGCAGATGTGTAATGGGGTAAGAGTATGACCGAAAGTTTGAAAATAATAAAAAGATGTTTTGGAAAGAAATTAAGAGAGGAAGAGGAGGTGAATCAAGTAGAGAAGAAAAGGTAAAAGGTGCAGATGGAGAGATAATAATGGAAGAAAAGGCAGTAAGAGGAAGATGGGCAGAGTATTTCAGAGAGTTGCTAAATGTGAAGGAGGATAGAGTGTGAAAGGTAGTTACAGTGGGAAGTGCTAAGAAAATGACAATGGTAAATGAGGAAAATGGGGAAGAAACAAGGAAAGATAAGGTGAAGGCAGTTGTTAAGATGATGAGAGCAGGTAAGGCACCTGAGTTGGAAGTGTGTCATGCAGAATGTCTAAAAAAAAAAGGAAGTACTGTACAGTGATAGTGGATTGGCTGCTGAGGTTATTTAATGTTTGTTTAAGAAAGGGCAGAGTACTGGAGGAGTGCCTGTATAGTTCCACTTTACAAAGGAAAAGGGGACAAATGTGAGTGTAGTAGTTTTAGAGGGATCAGTTTGTTAAGTGTAATTGGGAATGCTTATGGAAGGTTACTGATTGAGAGGATTAGGAGAGGAGCAGAGTGAATGATTGGTGAGGAACATTGTGGGTTTAGGACAGGTAGGGTTTGTGTAGATCGTAATTTTGTGGTAAGATAGATATGTGAGAAAGCTTTAAGAAAAGGTAAGGATTTTTTTTTTTTTTTTTTTTTTTTTTTTAAAGCTTATGACAGGGTAGACAGGAAGGCACTGTGGGAGGTTTTGCAGATATATGGGATAGGAGGAAAGCTTTTAAGAGCAGTCAGTAGTTTTTACGAGAGTGGTAGAGCTTGTGTTAGGATCAGAAATGGAGAGAGTGAGTGGTTTGAGGTAAAGGTGGGCTTCATCAGGGATGTGTTATGTCACCTTGGCTCTTCAGTTTAAACATGGATGGGGTGGTGTGAGAGGTAAATGCAAGGGTAGTGTGTTGGGGACTGGAGATGGTTAAAGAAAATGGAGAAAAGTGGGAGATAAGCCAGTTTTTGTTTGCTGATGACACTGCACTTGTAGCAGGATCAGAGGAGGGATTGAGGAAGTTAGTGACAAGAGTTTGGGAAGGTGTGCGATAAAAGGAAGTTGAAGATAAATATGGGTAAATGTAAGGTGATGAGATGTACAAGGGGTGAAAGTGGCAGCAGGCTGGAAGTGAGTATTAAGGGGGAGAGACTGGGGGAAGTGGATAGTTTTAGATACTTGGGTGTGAATGTGGCAGGAAAGGGAGGAGTGGGGGTGGAGGTAAAATGTAAATTGAGAGAAGCAAGTAGATGCCTTGGTGGATTAAAAAATGTAATGAAAAGTAGACATTTGGGAATGAATGCTAAGAGGAGATTGTATGAAGGAGTGATTGTGCTGACAGAACTGTATGGGGTAGAAACATGGAACATAAGAAAGGAAGAGAGAAAGAGTGTGAATGTGTATGATATGAGGTGCCTAAGAAGTATGATAGGGGTTACTAGGTTGGATAGAGTGAGGAAATGAGGAGAACCAGGGTGGAAAGGGAGCTGGGAGATAGGGTTGATGAAAGAGTATTAGGATGGTTTGGACACATTAAAAGAATGAGTGAAGAAATATTAGTAAAAGAGGTGTGTAAGGTAGAGGTGGAAGGAGTGAACATGAGGGGGCAACCAAGGATAAGGTGGTTGGATGGGGTAAAAGGGGCATTGGGAAAGAGGGGAATGTCTGTTGAGGAAGAACAGGAGAGGACAGAAGATGGGGGTGAATGGAGAATGGTTGTGTATGGATGATGCTGTGATGTATGAGGGGAAGTGGATGGGGGTTGAGGAAGTATGTGTGAAAAATAAATTGATGCAGCCCAAAGGGATTTCTCCCCATGTTCTCCATTTCTGCATTAGGGGACAGAGAGATGGGGTCGCTAATTTAATGAAGTGGCCTTGCTTTGGATGTGCAGTATCTTTCGACACTACTTCTGACCTAGGGCAGTGGACGAGATGCAGGGATGACCCATCATCCAGGAGGAGCCAAGATAAGAGGGAGGGAGGGGTGTGGATGGGAGTGGAGTATGTGGGGATGGAATGGGTGGGAGTGGTTTTTATGCCTTTGTTTTTTGGCTACCTCACTTGTAAGGGAGAAAAAGCCTTTAGTATATGTATGTATGTACATCAGCCAAGATATTGTGGACTCCTTTTGTGTTGTGAACAGTTATGTCATAGGGGTGGAGGAATAGGCTGTAATGTGTGAGTCTTGGATTCTTGTTTTTCACAGTTTTCAAAAACTTCAAGGGATTGTAGTCAGAATATACGTGAATGGTGGTTTCAAATTAACCTAGGTAGATTTCAAAGTGGTAAGGGCCTGAACTAAGGCAAGCGTCTCCTTCTCAGTTGTGGAGAAGTTCTTCTGTGCAGGGGACAGCTTCTTACTGTAGGAGGTGATAGCATGAAGAACTCCATTGTTTTCTTGTAAAAGGGTGACTCCAATACCAGAGTTGCTGGCATCTACTTGTAGATGAAAGGGTTGTTGGAAGTCAGTGGCCCTTAGAACTGGAGCATTGGTGAGAAGCTATTTCAGGATCCTGAAGGCTATCTCAGTGCTGGACTTGAGACTGAAGAAATGGTACATAAAAAAATGGAAACTTAAACCAAAAAAGAAAGGAAAATATGAAACAAAAAGTGACATACACAAATAAGGATGGCATGATCTCTGGAATCAGTGAACTAAATGACTATCTAGAAACAGAAAAACCTGACATCATGGGAATAGTGGAGACAAAATTGAAAGGACCTCTATCAACAAGCATAGTGGGACATGGTCTATACAACCACTGGGTGAAAAATAGAACAGACAAGCA
Organism: Oratosquilla oratoria; assembly: GCF_046742065.1. Lineage (NCBI taxonomy): Eukaryota > Metazoa > Arthropoda > Malacostraca > Stomatopoda > Squillidae > Oratosquilla > Oratosquilla oratoria. The sequence goes on from NC_134818.1 coordinate 40,046,475, forward strand.
GGGAGGAGGTGTCATGATATTGACCAAAAAGGGTCTAAATGTGACAAAGATTATTGAAGGCCAAGGCAATGTAGAATTAATTATGATCAAAATTGCAAACAAAAAGATGAAAAGCAGAAAATTTGTAGCAGTGTATGTACCACCAAAAACACGTGTGGTTGGACAGCGAACATTCTAAATTACTGGAAGACGCAATGATCATGCTAAACAAGTTACTGAAAGAGGGTGGAAACATAGTAATCATGGGCGATTTTAATGCAAAAGACATAATCTGGGAAGAAATGATAGTTGTTGTTGTCGTTCCCTAGACTGTCTGTCTGAGCAGTCCCGTCTCCCCAAGGAATGCCACAGCCAAAACTGGGTTTTCCCACAAATCCTTTATAGAGTGTATGTTGTGTTGTTTGCGTGCATGATTGTGTATAATGCAGTCTTCCATTATGTGTTGTATGGTATGAGGTGAAGTGTTACATCCTGGGCAGCTGTTCACAATGCGGTCATCCAGCCTCGTCTGGTAGCTTAGAAATGCTGGGTGGTGGCCGCACCGCAGTCTGGCCAGGTGGACTCTGTCCTTTTGTGAGAGAGGATTCAGAAGGGTGGATATCAGGGGGTCTGGCATGCAGCAGTGTGTTGTCTTTCAGTGTGTTAATGGAGCGGTGAGTGATATGATTATGAATATGTTTCCGGAGGCTGGTATTTGGTGGCTGTGGAGGAAGAGAAGAGAGTATCTGTGTGTGATACAGGTCTTTGGGTGTTGTTTTAATGTTTCTTGGTGTGTGTGGGTGTTCTGCTATGTAGTGTAGCAGGTGTGATGTGTTTGTGGTGGCTGTGGCAAGTGTTTGTGTGCCTCTCATGTCGAGGTGGTCCTTGACTTTGAGGACTTTTGTTTCATGGTGTAAATGGTCTGTAGGTGTTGTATTTGTGCAGCCTGTAATTGTTTTTAGGGCTTTGTTTTGTATGATTTGAAGGGTGTTGTGGTGTGTCTCACTGAGATTAGGAGCCCAGGCAGGACTCGCATAATTCATCACTGAGCGTATGCATTGTTTGTATATTGTTGTATTAGTTTCTTTGACGCAGCCCGAAGGGATTTCTCCCCGTCCTCTCATTTTATGCAATGGGGGGACGGAGAGGGGGGGGGTCGCCGATTTAATGAAGCGGCCTTGCTGTGGATGTGCTGTGTCTTGCGACACTGCTTCTGACCCAGGGCAGTGGACAAGGTGCAGGGATGACCCGTCATTCAGGAGGTGCTAAGATAGGAGGGAGGGTGGAGGGGTGTGGAGTGTATTCAGGGATGGAATGGGTGGGAATTATTTTATGCCTTTTTCTTTTTGGCTACCCCCCTTGTAAGGGGGAAAAAGCTTTGGTATATGTATGTATGTATGTAGTTTCTTTGTTTTGTCCAAATGTTGTTCCAGCGATTGACTTAAGTGCGTTAAGTCTAGGTGAGCATTTGTTTTTTATGTTTTGTTATGTGTTGTTTGAAAGACATGGATGTATTGTATGTTACACCAAGAATTTTTGGTGTGTTTGTGTGTGGTATTAGAGTGTTGTTGATGTAGAGATGAGGTATGTATTTGTGTTCTTTTGTCCAGTTGGTGAGAAGAGTTGCTGTAGATTTGGTTGGAGCTATTTTGAGTCTGTTTGTGATGAACCATGTGTTGAGTGTATCAAGGTATGGCTGGATTATTTCTGCAGCTTTGTCTGTGTTACGATGTGTGCATGTGATTGTTATGTCGTCTGCGTAAGAAGAGATTTGTATTTCTGAGGTGTCTGGTGTGGGTAAGTCATGCATGTATAGATTAAAGAGCGTGGGGGATAGAACAGAGCCCTGTGGTACTCCATTCTTAATGTTTCTGATGTGTGATGATTGGCCATTATATGACATGTAAGCATTCCTACCTGCCAGATAATGAGAAATGATAGTTAAAGGGGGAGATGAACTTTGGAGCAACATTCTACTGGATATGACCATTGAATACACAATGGGTTAAGGAAAATACTAGATATAGAAACAATAACTGTCAAAACTTACATACATACATACATATGCCAAAGGCTTTTTCCCCCTTACATGGGGGGTAGCCAAAAAGAAACAAGCATAGAAACCACTCCCACCCATTCCATTTCCTATATATTCCACTCCCCTCCACCCTCCTCCCTCCCTCTTATCTTGGCACCTCCTGGATGATGGGTCATCCCTGCATCCTGTCCATTTCCCTGGATCAGAAGCAGTGTCGCAAGACACAGCACATCCACAGCAAGGCTGCTTCTTAAATTCAGCAACCCCCCCCTCCCCGTCCCCTCGTGCAGAAAAGGAGAAGACGGGGAGAAATCCCTTCGGGCTGCGTCAAATTTTTTTCTCATACATACTTCTTCAATGTAGATAGGAATGACAGACATAGAGAAGGAAGATTAATGTACAACAAAACGGACTTTGTAAAACTAAGAAAAATTTTCCCGAACACATACTGGGATAAATTCTCTAAAGGGGAAACAAAGATGGAAGACAAATGGAACACATTCTAAGAAAAGTACAAGGAAGGAATTAACAAATATGTACCAAAAAAGAAACTAAAAGAGATCTACATAAAGTGTTGGTTTAACAAAAGGAAAAAAAATTGAAAAAAATGGGGGGGGGGGAAACCAAAAGGCAAACATATATAAAACTTAGGAACGAATATGTGAATATACACAGGAAAGAAAAAAGTAATTATGAAAAAGATATTATAGACAAATGTAAGGATCAACCTAAACTCTTTTACAGATATATAAATGAAAAACTAAAGGATAAACATGAAATAGTGAAATTGCGTGAAGGAGATAAAGGATGTATAGACGACACAGAGATGGCAGAAGTTATGATTAGACATTTGAGGTCTGTTTTTACATTTGAGAGCTCACAATCTTGGGAAGATAGACAACAAGAAAGATCACCCACAATGAAAGAAATAAAGGTAACACAAAAAGAAATAAGAGACCAGATAAAAAACCTAGATGTCAGGAAATCACATGGACCAGATGGAATCGCAGATTGGATACTGAAAGAGTGTATAGACGAACTGACAGATAAACTATACAAGATAATTGAGTTCTCACTCAAAGAGGGAAAGGTGCTGCAAGATTGGAAAGATGCAAACATAGTACCAATATATAAAGGAGGAAATAGGGAAGATCCTACAAACTTCAGACCAGTATCCCTTACAAGCACAGTTGCAAAAATATGCAAAAAGGTCATCAGAAACAAATGGACCAAACACTTGGAAGAAAATAAGATAATAAACTCCAAACAATTTGGCTTTAGAAGTGGCAGATCGTGCTCCACAAACCTAATCTGCTTTTACTCGAGATTGATTGAGATAATACAAGAAAAAGATGGCTGGGCAGATTGTGCCTTCTTGGATTTGCAGAAGGCATTCGACAAAGCACCATATAAAAAATTAACAAGAAAAATTGAAATGATAGGAGGAATACAAGGTAAACTGCTGGAAAGGATGAAGGACTTCTTAACTGGGAGAAAAATGGGAGTGGCACTTAGAGACAAAAATTCGAACTGGGAAGATGTGAAAAGTGGCGTCCCACAAGGCTCTGTATTGGCTCCTTTAATGTTTGCCATATACATAAATGATATGGATGAGGGAGTAAATTGTTACATGTACTTCTTTGCTGATGATGCCAAATTACTCAAGAGAGTAAGAACAGACGAAGATTGCAGATCACTACAAAATGACCCTGACAAAATATGGGAATGGAGTCAGAGACGTGAGTTGATCTTCAACATTAAAAAATGTAGTATAATGGAAATTGGGAAAAGTTAAAACAGAGTATCGGGACAGTATAAAATTAGAAATAAAGAAGTCAAAAGAGTTGATTCAGAAAGGGACCTAGGGGTAATTATTTCAAGTGACTTGGCACCTGATAAACATGTCAATGAATTATTTGGAGAGACTTATAACTTATTGAGATCAATGAAAGTAGCCTTCGACTACATAGATGAGGAAATGGTAAAAAAAATAGTTGTTACACTGAGAAGACCTAAACTAGAATATGCTGCAACACTGTGGGTACCTAGCACAAAGAAGAACATAAGAAAATTAGAAAGAATCCAAAGATCAGTGACAAAAATGGCACCTACACTGTCAAGTCTGACATACAAACAAAGATTAGAGAAATTACATCTGTCAATACTGGAACAGAGAAGAGAAAGAGGCGATTTGTTGACCATTTTCAGAATTATGAAAGGGATGGAAATTCTCGATAGAGATGACTTATTAAAGTGGGACAGAAGAGAAACAAGAGGACACGAAAAGAAACTAAAGACAGTTACAGAAGAGACCTGAATAAAAATAGCTTCCCACACAGAGTGATTGATGTCTGGAACAAACTGAAAGGAGAAACAGTGAAATCCAGAACTATACACGATTTTAAGAATAAACTGGATGTGGAGAGATACAAAAATGGGTCACTACAAGCATAGCTCTCATCCCATGAAATACAACTAGGTAAACTAGGTAAATACAGGCAGGAGTCCACATGAAGTTATGGTCTTTCTTCAATAGGTCAGTTAAGGTTTCAGCTACATCTACAAAATTTGGGCAAAAACAACAATAATAGCCACTCATTCCCAGGAATCAATGTTCCTCTTTATGATTGGTGGGTATTGGTACATCAGGTGTCCTTTATCTTGACATCTATCAGAAACGCTTGAGATTTTCCAACTTCAAATAAGTAGTGGACTTGGGTAAGGCTGAGGTCACATTTTGATAGGTTGAATCCAGTATTGTCAAGTAGTACCGAACCATCGTCACCAGACCATGACCCTTGCTTCAAACCTTCTGTATCTTCAGGAACTATATCCCACAGCAGCAGTGCACGACAATATCCAGTGTCCATACTTCAAGACACAGGAGCAAAACAGAGTCTAATGTTGAATTCTGCATTGCAGAATCTTGAAGAATCATATATAGGTTGTGACATTTTGATAGAGTAGGAGGAGTTGCAAAATGTCTATTACATAACATTCTTACACTGATCTAGCAACTGGAATTGTTAAAGTAGCTGTTGTAGAATCTCTTCCCATAGTAGGAATATCCTTGTTATTAGCAAATGATATGGCTGGAAGCAAAGTAACTTCCCCTGTAGTAACAAATAACCCTAAGACTTCAGTAGAAGAACCTTCAGATAACTTAGTTATTTCCAGCCTGTGCTGTAACCAGAGCCCAATACAAGAAATCTGAAGAGGAGACTTGTAATCCAGAATCTTTATTCTTCCAAAATAACCCTTCCTGGTTTCCTTTTTCTCTCTCTTGAGCAGATTTAATCAGAGAACAGAAGTCAAACTCTTCCCTTAACCACTTCACTACGGGCCAAAATCTCGCAGGCAGCATTAGCTGCCAGACGTACGATGTTTCGTTTTAATACTCGCATCATAAAAAATAGTCACTGCTTATATCGATCGTTCTCTCTTTCACCCGTGAATTTTGATAACCATAGAAAATGTGATGAAGACAGTTTAGAGAGTATGTCATTATGCAGGGGCAACTACAATAAATATAATCAAGACGCCGATATGGCAGCCTCGCGTATCCACTTGCTCCTCATGCCGCCTATGTAGGCGGCACCGTATGGAAGGGGTTAAGAATTTATATGATTCTGCTTTACCTCCAAAAGAAGTTGGAACTTTGGCATATGGTATTTATGTACAAAAGAGAGTCCGTATGTGAAAATGGAGAACATCCACAGCAACTGTTGACCAGCCATGGCAAGTAATACATCAAACTGTCCTCCTCTTGCTTTCAGAAACACTGTTCTTAAATTAGTTCATGATACTCCCTTTGCAGGTCATTTAGGGGTGAGAAATATATTGCTTAACATGACCCATTTCCATTGGCCCACAGTTGTCAAAGATGTTGCCCAATATTGTAGAACCTGTCACAGCTGTCATCTTGATTTGCAACCCCAACCAAAAAATTGTGGAAGTTCCACTCTATCCCATTCCCATAATGGAAGAACCATTTAGCAAAATTCTAGTAGATTGTGTAGGAACCTTACCCTCTAGTAAAGGTAATCAATACTTCCTCACAGTAATGTGTATGTGCATCTGTTTTCCTGAAAAATATCAAAGCTTAAAACATAATTGGAGAAATGGTGGGATATCTGACTATGGTAGGATTTCCCAAACACATTCAAAGTGATGAAGGAAGCCATTTTCTCTCTAACAAATTTAGAGAAACCCTTCTAACACTAGGTATACATCATGTAACCTCCATCACCTATCATCCACAGTCCCAAGGTGTTTTCAAGTGGTTTCATCAAACCTTTAAAACTCAATGGTGAAAAATGTAGTAACACATTTGTAAATCACAACTAACACCACAGTCAGAACAAAGTAATGAGCTGAATACATGAATCTATATATTTCAACTGCTGAAGAGGATTGCAGTTAGGTACTTCTGAAGAGGATTGCAGTTAGCACTCGAAATATATACTCGCGTATTCAGTTTTTTTTTGTTTGTTTTTCTGACTGTGGTGTTAATTGTGACTTAAAACAATATTAAAAACCTGTTATGAAAACTCTTTAAATTGGGAAGACTTTGCTGTTCACCACCAGAACAACAATTTAAGAGAGCCTTGGATTGAGCCCCTTAAAAATGGTCTTCAGCCATGAAGCTTAGGGTCCCCTGAAGATGATTCATGAAAAATGGAAGGAAGAACCACCTGATGACCTCACCATCATTGGAGCCAGTACAGAGCCTCGCGGGACTCCGCTTATCATATCTACCCAATTTAAGTTCTTTTCTCCAAGTAACCCCCTCATTTTCTTCCGTTCAAGAAGTGTTTCATCCATTCCAATAATTTTCCTTGTATTCCACCTATTGTTTCAATTTTTCTTAGTAGCTTTTTGTGTGGTACTTTGTCAAAAGCCTTTTGTAAGTCCAAGATGGCACAGTCTGCCCAGCCATCTTTCTTGTATTATTTTTATTAATCTTGAGTAAAAGCATATTAAGTTTGTAGTGCATAATCTTCCACTTCTAAATCCAAATTGCTTGTGGTTTAGTATGTTGTTTTCTTCCAAGTGTTTAGTCCAAATATTTTTAATAACTTTTGCATATTTTTGCAATTGTACTTGTAACAGATACCTGTATATAGTTTGTTGGATTTTCTTTATCTCCTCCCTTGTATATTGGTACAATATTTGCATTTTCCAATCTTGTGGTACTTTTCCTTCTTTGAGTTAGAAGTCAATTATCTTGTGTATTTTATCTTTAAGTTCATCTATACATTCTTTCAATATCCAGTTTGCTATTCCGTCTGGCCCATGTGACTTTCTGACATCAAGTTTCTTTATTTTGTCCCTTATTTCTTTCTGTGTCACCGTTATTTCTTTCATTTTGGGGGATCTTCCTCACTGTCCTTCATCCCAAATTTGTGAGCTTTCAATTGTAAATACAGACCTAAAGTGTCTGGTCATTACTTCAGCCATTTCTACATCTTCTATATATTCTTTGTTTCCTTCACACAGTTTCACTATTTCATGTTTGTCTCTTAGTTTATTGTTTACATATCTGTAAAATAGTTTAGATCGATCTTTGCATTTGTATATTATATCTTTTTCATAGCTTCTTTTTTCCTCTCTGCGTATATCTACATATTCATTTCTCAGTTTGATGTATGTTTGCCATTTAGTCCCTTTTTTGTCTTTTTTCCATTTTTCCAGGCTTTGTCTCTTCTATCTTTAGCATCGCTACACTTTTTATTATACCAACACTTTATGTAAACCCTTTTTTGTTTCTGCTTAGGTACATGTTTATCTGTTCCCTCCTTATATATTTCTTTAAAAATGTTCCATTTCTCTTCCATCTTTGTTTCATAATTTGCAAAATTTTCCCAATTAGTATTTAAAAAAAATTCTAAGTTTTACAAAGTCAGTTCTGTTGTACATTAATCTTCCTTCTCTGTGTTTCTCATTTCTTCTAACATTTTGTTCCCTAAGCTCAAACTGTAATTGGTGTCGTATAATTTATTTCATCTACAATTTCAGGCTCAGAAGTGAATATCAAGTCTATTCTCAATGGTTCTTCATTGTGTCCATATCTATTGTTTTCTTTGACCTATTGAGTCAATGTATAATCAATGGTCAAATCCAGTAGGACATTGCCACAGGGTTCCTCTCCACCTTTATTGTCAATTCTTCCCAATTTATTTCCTTTGTGTTAAAGTCACCCATAATTACTATGTTTTCTCCATATTTCAGTGTATCAGTTAATTCATTCTTTGTGTCTTCCAGTAATTTTGAGTGTTCACTGTCAGGCCAAGTCTTAGTTTTTGGGGGCACATTTAAAACTATGAACTTTCTGCATTTCATACTGCTATTCTCGACTTCAATTGTGATCAATTCTACATTTTCTTTACCTTCTGCCATCTTTATTACATTTAAGCCCTTCTGGTCAATAACATGACTCCTCCCCCCTTGTTTATCCATTAGTTTTTTGACCAAAGGTTGTATAAACCTTGTCCCACCATACTTGATTATATAGGACCTTTCATTTTTGTCTCCACGATTCCCATTATGTCTGGTTTCTCTATTAACAAATAGTCATTTAATTTATTTATTCCAGAAATCATACCATCCATGTTTGTATATACATACATACATATACCAAGGCTTTTTCCCCCTTACAAGGGAGGTAGCCAAAAAGGAAAAGGCATAAAATCATTCCCACCCATTCCATCCCTGAATACACTCCACATCCCTCCACCCTCCCTCTTATCTTAGCACCTCCTGGATGGCAGGTGATCCCTGCACCTAGTCCACTGCCCTGGATCAGAAGCAGTGTCGCAAGACACAGCACATCCACAGCAAGGCCGCTTCATTAAATCGGCGACCCCCCTCTCCGTCCCCCCATGCATAAAAGGAGAAGACAGGGAGAAATCCCTTCGAGCTGCGTCAAATTTTGCTCACACATACTACCTCACCCCCCATCCCCCCACCCATTCCACCTCATGCATCACAACATCATTCATATACAACCATTCTCCATTCACCCCTGTCTTCTGTCCTCTCCCATCCTTCCTCAACAGACATTCCCCTCTTCCCCAAAGCCCCCTTCACCCCATCCATCCACCTCATCCTAGGACTTCCCCTCATGTTCACTCCCTCCACATCTGCCTTCCATACCTCTTTTACTAGTCTTTCTTCACTCATTCTTTCCATGTGTTCAAACCATCCTAATACTCTTTCATCAACCCTATCTCCCAACTCCCTTTCCACCCCCGTTCTTCTCCTCACCTCCTCATTCCTCACTCTATCTAGCCTAGTAACCCCCATCATACTTCTCAGACACCTTATCTCAAACACATTCAAACTCCTTCTTTCTTCCTCTCTTATGTTCCATGTTTCTGCCCCATACAGTGCTGTTGGCACAATCACTCCTTCATACAGTCTCCTCTTAGCATCCATTCCCAAATGTCTATTCCTCATTACACTCTTTAATCCACCAAGGCATTTACTTGCTTCTCTCAATCTACATTCTATATCCACCTTCACTCCACCTTTTCCTGCCACATTTGCACCCAAGTATCTAAAACTATCCACTTCCTCCAGTCGCTCTCCCTTAATGCTCACTTCCATTCTACTGCCACTTTCACCCCTTGTACATCTCATCACCTTACTTTTACCCACATTTATCTTTTGCTTTCTTCTATCACATACTCTCCCAAACTCTGTCACCAACTTCCTCAATCCCTCCTCCGATCCTGCCACAAGCGTAGTGTCGTCAGCAAACAACAGCTGGCTCACCTCCCACTTTTCTCCATTTTCTTTAACCATCTCCAATCCCTGACCCACTACCCATGCATTTACCTCTCGCACTACCCCATCCATGTATAAGTTGAACAGCCAGGGTGACATAACGCATCCTTGACGAAGTCCCACCTTTTCCTTGAACCACTCACTCTCTCCATTTCTAATCCTGACACAAGCTCTACTACTCTCATAAAAACTCTTGACAGCTCCTAGAAGCTTTCCTCCTATCCCATATATCTGCATAACCTCCCACAGTGCCTTTCTGTCTACTCTATCGTAAGCCTTTTCCAGATCCATAAAAGCCCAAAAAACATCATTCCCCTTTCCTATAGCTTTCTCACATATCTGTCTTACCACAAAGATCTGATCTACACAACCTCTACCCGTCCTAAATCCACACTGTTCCTCACCAATTACTCCCTCTGTTCCTCTCCTAATCCTCTCAATCAAGATCCTCCCATAAGCCTTCCCAACTACACTTAACAAGCTAATCCCTCTGAAACTACTACATTCACACTTGTCCCCTTTTCCCTTGTAAAGAGGAACTATACAGGCACTCCTCCAGTCCTCCGGCACTCTACCCTCTCTCCAGCAAACATTAAATAACCTCACCAGCCAGTCCACCATCACTGTACCTCCTTTTTTTAGACATTCTGCATGGCATCCATCCAGACCAGGTGCCTTACCTGCTTTCATCATCTTAACAACTGCCTTCACTTCGTCCTTCCTTATTTCTCCTCCATTTTCCTCACTCATCACGGTCATTTTCTTAGCATTTCCCACTGCAACTATCTTTCCCTCCCTATCCTCCTTCACATTTAGCAACTCCCTAAAATATTCTGCCCATCTTCCCCTTACTGCCTTCTCTTCCATTATCATCTCTCCATCTGCACCTTTTACCTTTTCCTCTCTACTTGATTTGCCTCCTCTTCCTCTCTTAATTTCTTTCCAAATCATCTTTTTATTACTTTCAAAATTTTCTGTCATACTCTTACCCCCATTTCACATCTGCTCTCCTCTTTGCCTCCTTTACCTTTTGCTTTACTTCTCTTTTCTTTTCTTTGTACCTCTCATATGACTCACTCGTCCTATTTTGTAACCAATCTGTGAAAGCTCGCTTCTTCTCTTTTACAACCTTCTTTGATTCCTCATCCCACCATTTGCTACCCTTTCTTCTATTTCCTCCTGTCCTTCTTGTTCCACACACCATCCTTGCACACTTTGTGACTCCCTCCTTGAACCATCCCCATTCCTCCTCCACACCTAGCTCTACTCTATCCTTCACACCCTCCCACTCCTCCTTCAGCTTCTTCTTGTACTCCTTCTCCTTTTCCTTTTCATTTAAAGAGTTCACTCTAAACACCTCCCTACCTTTTGTCCCTTTCCTCTTTCTCCATCTATCCTCCACTCTGAACTTACCTTCCACCAAAAAATGATCTGATATTCCCCTACCCTCTCCCCTTAGCACATGTACATCCTTAACTCTTCCTATCATAATCCTATTTACCACTACATAATCCATCAACGCTCTATCTACCATCCTTCCATCCACCACCCTCTCCCATGTGTACTTATGCTTGACTTTCTTCCGAAACACTGTATTTGCTATCATCAACTCTCTTTCTAGACACATTTCCACCATCAACTCTCCACTACGATTCTTTCCTGGAACTTCACATTTCCCAACCATTCCATCAATTGGACCATTTCCTACCCTAGCATTAAGGTCTCCCAGTATTATTACGTTGACATTTCTCCCTAAATCCTCTATGCACTCATTTAAATCTATCCAAAAGGCCTCCCTTTCTTCTACACTCTTCTCACTGCCAGGCCCATATGCACTTACAAAGACCCACATCTCCTTTCCCAGTTTCACCTTCATCCACATTATCCTTGAGGAAACCTCCTTCCACTCCACTACCCGTTTACCTATCTCTTCACTTACTAGAATAGCCACCCCTTCCCTCCCTCGCCCTCACTTCACTCCTGATAACCTCCCACTTACACTCCCAAACTTACACTCACCCTTCCCTTTCAACTTAGTTTCACTCAAAGCCAACACATACATCTTTCTTCACACAAACATACTACCTATCTCTTCCCTTTTACTCTCATCTGTACCAGATCCATGCACATTAAAAGACCCAAACCTTAGGGTGCTGTTCCGAAAACTACCAGACCCTCATATGCCTTTACTTTTTCGTTGAGGAATGTCCCCTGTGGGGCTACAAGGAGAAGGATGCCTAGTCCCAATCCCCGTCCCTTTCTTCTCGCCTCTTACAATCCAAGTGGAAATACTTGGTGGCAGTATTCTTTTCCCCCACCACAGGGAATCCCCCCACAGCAGAAAATGAATACTCAGAGAAATGGTACAGGACAGCAGCAAGGGGTTGGGGGACAGCATAACAGAGGGACAGTCATAGTATAAAAGTGTCATCATTTCTCTATGAAGAGTTTTCCTCTATCATAGACAAAATGATGTGTGGCTCTTGTCCATAGGGGCGCCCCATATAGACCCAAAAGTATCAACTGCATGCTACTTTGCCACAATAACAAGCAGCCAATACTTTTAATTTTTTCCTTTCTTCTTGTAGGTGACTGTAGGGTATGCAGGGATTGAAACGAGGTTCTACTTAGTTGATGCTGGCTGCAGGTCATTTTGAAAAGAATGTTTTTATTGTATTCAATTTGTACGGACTACAAAATACATAAGTAACAACAAGTAAATTGAGCCGTAGCTCCCATATCACATATTGACATTAAATATACAATCCTTATAGCCTGAATTCGTACACAAATACACTACATACATATATCAAAGGCTTTATCCCACTGCCATTCTCTTGAGACATCTCCGGATATGATGGAATTTTTTTTTATATATATATATATATATATATATATATATATATAATTTTGAATAGAACAATCTCATTTTTCATTTCCTTTAAGATTCTTGGATGCCAACCGTCAGGCCCTGGTGTTTTATTAATTTTGAGTTTCTATACACCTTTTAACTTTTTCTTTTGTTATATTTATCACAGGTTTCAGTTTGAAGTTCACTTTGAGGTGTTTTGTTTATGAATACTGAGCTAAAATAGTTGTTTAAAATATCACGCATTCCTTTGTTTGAATACACAGATTGACCGTCAGTAGATAATAGTGGACCAATGTGATTCCTAATAACCTTTTTATCTCTAATGTAACTATAGAATTCTTTGGGATTCTCTTTGGATTATATATCAGCGATATTCATTTTGCATTGTTGTTGTTTTTTTTATTGTCTTTTTCAAATCTTTCTGTATTTTTACATAACTTTGATAGTCATTAGGTGCACCTGAGCAGTTGTATTTCTTGTAACCCTGTCTCTTTTTAGCAATACTTTTTTCAGTTTCTTTGTTGAGCCATTTTGGGCAAGCCTGATTTGGGGGGCATCTGTCCTGAAATGGGATGTACAGTGCTCGACAAGGAAGTACGAACGGTTAGCGAGAATGAGTGATGAGGAGAATGAATGAGTCATAAATCAATGAACAAAAGCTCACTTCGTACCTCTAATACTTTGATGGGTGGCCTTTACGTACAGTGATCTCACAAAGGCGGTTTGGAATGGAAGTGGCGTACTTGGCAAGATGTGCAGGGGTTATACTAGCCCAGGATTGGCGAATGGCTGCCTTGAGCTTGGGCACAGAGCTCGTATCTTTACCCTGCAGGTCTTGTTTAATGTGGTTCCACAGGTTTTCTAATGGGTTTATGTCAGGACCATTGCCTGGCCAGTCTGCTATGTAAGGTATATGACAGTCTTTAAGCCACTGAGTAACACTACAAGCAGTGTGGGCTGGGGCGTGATCTTGTTGAAAGATGTTAGCACCTGAGCTATTAAAGAATCCTCCAGGTGGTCATTTAAGAGTTCATAATAAACATATTGGTTCACTGTTACATTTTTCGGTAGTACAACAAGGCTCCCAAGTCCTCTTCCACTAAAACTTCCCCATACCATGAGAGACTCAGGGTGTTCCACTGTCTGTTGAACATACTGGGGGGTCAAGAGGGTTGCTACCTGCACACCGATACACGTTTCCACCCCTATTGCCAGTCACAGTAAAGGTGGACTCATCGGTCCAGAGAATATCCAGCCACTTGTCATCATCCCACTGAAGATATTTCTTGCAAAACTCGACCCTATGGCACCTCTGGTTAAGAGTGAGAAGAGGCTTCTTCACTGGGCGGTGGCTTCTGTACCCAAGGTCGTGAATGTGGTGGCTAACTGTTCACACACTAACCTCCCCAAAGAGTCCCAGGTTACTTTCTTTTATTTTTCTGGCGGTAACACATGGATTATGCTCTATCTCTTGATAACATTAGTAGCACGAGGGGATGTCTTTTTGGGGTACTTTTTCCTTGGTTTGTAACCAGGTGTGTCACAGCCACCTTCCTTCTTAAAAATGGCAACCCACTTGCACACAGATGTCTTGCCAACCCCAACCTGCTCTATTATTTCCTTTGTTTGGTGACCAGATTTATGTAAAGCTATGATCTGGGTTATTGTCTCTTGTGATAAATACTTGTTTTTGCCCATATTAAGGCTAGAAAGCACCTCTGCAAAAAACACTCACCGCCTAGGTGGCGTCACCAGAACACTCATGGAATAAAAAGCCTCCCCACGAAGGCTAAGAGGCAACTGAGGGATGATTGATAGCATGCGTCATAAACCCAACCCTTAGCTCTGCCCACTTGTCCATTCACACTTCCTTGTCTATATCATTTACCCCCCTGGAGGATTCTTTTAATAGCTCAGGTGCTAACATCTTTCAACAAGATCACACCCCAGCCCACACTGCTCGTAGTGTTACTCAGTGGCTTAAAGACTGTCATATACCTTACATAGCAGACTGGCCAGGCAATGGTCCTGACATAATCCCAATAGAAAACCTGTGGAACCACATTAAACAAGACCTGCAGGGTAAAGATACGAGCTCTGTGCCCAAGCTCGAGGCAGCCATTCGCCAATCCTGGGCTAGTATAACCCCTGCACATCTTGCCAAGTACGCCACTTCCATTCCAAGCCGCCTTCATGAGATCATTGCACGTAAAGGCCACCCATCAAAGTATTAGAGGTACGAAGTGAGCTTTTGTTTATTGATTTATGACTCATTCATTCTCCTCATCACTTATTCTCACTAACTGTTCGTACTTCCTTGTCGAGCACTGTAAGTATGAATCATCTTAGTAAGTGTATTTTGAAATATTTTCCACAACTGATCTACAGGTCTTTTGCCTAATTTTGCCTCCCAATCTGTAAGCTGAAGCCCCTGATGTAGTCGTATAAACTGAGCTTTACTGAAATTGGGTATTTTAGCTACACAAGTATCTATTCTCAAAAATTTTAGCAATTTGAATCTAATTAAGTTGTGATCACTTTTTGCAATAGTTTCACATCAGCTATCATGCTTTCATGGCTAGTGATCAATAGATCGAGTAAGTTTCCATGTCTTGTGGGCTCCTTTACATGCTGAACTAAGTAATTGTCACCAAGAAAATCTATCAGGCAACTACCTTTGTGGATATGTTCAAGGGTCATCCAATCAATGTCAGTAAAATTGAAATCACCCATTATCAATAAGTCCCAGTTGCAGAATCTAGACAGTTCTTGAAACAACAGTTTGTCATCTGCTAATGATAATGTTTTTAGCCTATATATTACACCTACATTCATTTTTTGTCCATTTATTTGGGTTAATTCTACCCACAAACTATCATATGTATCCTGTTTTACTTTCTCTAAAACACAGGCATGGACATTGCTTTTAATGTACAATAGAACACCCCCACCTTTCTTGTAGTTTCTATCCTGATGAAAGTGTTTAAATCCCACAATATTAAATTCAGCTTCAAACTCTTTACCATTTAACCATGTCTCAGTTATTCCTATCATATCGAGATTTTCGCTTTTGACATATGCCTGTATTTCTTGGGATTTATTGCTAATACTACGAGCATTAAAGTACATGGCATTAAGAAACTCATGATTATGTCTTTTTGACATGTTTTGTATTTCAACATCATGCCTTACATTATAAATTTGTTTTTTATTGACACCTTGCTCTATATTGACATTTGGTGCTTTGTTGACATTTAATGCCTCATGGACATTTGCCCCATTATGGACATCTGGTCCCTCATGGTCATTCGATCTCTTATGTATACCTTGCCCCCCTACGTCACCGCATTCCACACTGGCCACCCATCGTTTATTGACATTCTGTCCAACATCCCTTCCTAAAATGATATTCTGTCCTGCACTGACATATCCTACCATGATATTTTGTCCTCCACTATCATTGCATGCCATCATGATATTTTGTCCTCCACTATCATTATATCCCATCTTTATATTTTGTCCTTTGACATTACATCTTAATATAATATTTCGTCCTCTACCGACATTATATCCTAAAATTATATTTTGTACAACACTTACATATTGCTCTACATTATTACTATTCCCTACTGTGTTTTCCCCAATACACTCTATTTCCCCTTCCCTTTGAGTTCCTATCCCAAAAAAGGAGCTAGTTCATTACAAACTCCCACAATGAGGTTTGTAAGATTTTTAGATCATTAAGCTCCCTGTTTGTTTCAGCATTGTGTCTCTTCAACTTGTTAATTTCTCTATACATTGCCCTGTGTTCCGCCTTCAGATCTATAATTTTATTTATATTATTTATTCCCTTTCCAAATATATACCTCTACCTAGTGGTCCACTTTCTCTTGCAAGCCTGAAAATGCAATATTTTCGTAACTTTGATTCCTCTGTGGCATTTCCATGTTGCAACTCTATTTTGGGATGACACCTAATGGTGATTCAATCCTGCTTACATCTAGTCTTCTCTTTGTTGGTTCAATATATTTTTGTCTTCATCCTCCATTTTATATTGTTACCACTAAGTGAATTTACTCTAATATTTTATTTTGGTCACTCAATAAACAAAGCTCTCCTGTCCCAATACGATACCAACTAGGTGTTTTCTCCAACTTATGTAAAAAGTGCTACACTCCAGAGCTGGTCTAGATGTTTTTTCCAGGTTGTGGTTCATGTGTGTGTGTATTTTACCTATTTGTATTTTATGGGAAGAGAGCTATGTTTGTTGTGACTTGCTTTTGTAACTTTCAGCATCCAATTTGATCTTAAATTCTTGTATAGTTTTTGCACTCACTGTTTCCTCATTCAATTTATTCCAGATATCTACCACTCTGTGTGGGAAGCTATTCTTTTTTCAGATCTCTTCTTTAACTATCCTTTTTAAGTTTCTTTTCATGTCGTCTTGTTTCTCTTTTATCCCACTTTAGTAAACCATCTCTATCAAGGACTTCCATTCCTTTCATAATTCTGTAGATGGTTAGTAGATTTCCTCTTTCTCTTCTTTGTTCCAGGGTTGGGAGTTCCAATTTGGACAATCTCTGTTCATATGTCAATTTGTAGAGTGTTGGTGCCATATTTATCATTGCTCTTTGAATTCTTTTTAATTTCTTTATGTTCTTTTTACTACTGGGTGTCCATAGTGTCGCAGCATAGTCCAATCTTGGTCTTATCAAGTTAACTAATATTTTCTATACCATTTCTTCATCCAAGTAGTCAAAGGCCACTTTCAATGATCATAGTAAATTGAAAGTTTCCCCTACTATTCTGTTGATATCTTTGGTGCCATGTCATTGCTGATAGTTACTCCTAGGTCCCTTTCCAAGTTTACTTTTATAACTTCCTTTGTACCAATTTTATATTGTCCCAATATTCTGCTTTTACTTTTTCCAAACTCCATTATAGTACACTTCTTGAAGTTGAAGTTCACTTCACATTTTTTACTCCATTCCCAGACTTTATCCAAATCTTTTTGTAGTGATTTACAATCTTCCTCTGTACTTATTCTCTTTAGTAGTTTTACATCATCTGCAAAGAAGTTCATATAACATTCCACACCTTCTTCCATGTCATTTATATACAGGTAGTTGTTGACTTAAGACCAGGTTAGGTTCTGATATATCAGTTGTAAGTCGATTCAGTTGCAAGTTGGTCTTTGTTCTAAATTTATGTGTAAAAATGTTAGTATTATCCATAATACCCCAGAGAAGAACCCCTTCCCATAATTCGAAGTATTCATGTCCCAGCTGCTGGGATACATGGAGTACAACTGATTTCTTTTTAAGGATCTAAATGACTTTATCTCTAGCCTTGACTTCTGTCAGGGTGTGTTAGGGAATTATCCTTTACTCAGTGGTCTACAGTTCACGGCAGCTCGCTCTCAGCCAATCGTGCACAACATGAGCTCTGTCGCTTGATTGATTTTCTTGGTGACAATTACTTAGTTCAGCATGTAAAAGACCCCACAAGATATGGAAACTTACTTGATCTATTGATCACTTGCCACGAAAGCATGTTAACTGATGTAGAAGTCGTGAAACTGTTGCAAATAGTGATCACAACTTAGTTAGATTCAAACTCCTAAAAAATTTAAGAATAGATACTTGTGTTTCTAAAATACCCAATTTCAGTAAAGCTCAGTTCATAGGACTATGTCAGGAGCTTCAGCTTACAGCTTGGGAGGCAAAATTAGGCAAAAGACCTGTAGATCAGGTGTGGGAAATATTTCAAAATACACTCACTAAGATGATTCATACTTACATTCCTTTTAAGGACAGACATCCCCCAAATCAGGCTCGCCCAAAGTGGCTCGACAAAGAAATGGAGAAAATTTTTGCTAAAAAGAGACAGGCTTATAAGAAATATAAGTGCTCGGGTGCATCTAATGACTATCAAAGTTATGTATCAATACAGAGACATTTAAAAAAAGACAATAAAAAAAAAACGAAAACGACAATATGAAATGAATATCACTGATAAACCCAAAGAGAATCCCAAAGAATTCTATAGTTACATTAGAGATAAAAAGGTTGTTAGGAATCACATTGGTCCACTATTATCTGCTGACGGTCAACTTGAATATTCAAATGAAGGAATGTGTCATATTTTAAACAATTATTTTATCTCGGTATTCGTAAACGAAACACCTCAAAGTGAACACCAAACTGAAATCTGCGAAAAGTCTAGGGTAAACTTACTACGGTAAATATAATAAAAGAGAAAATTAAAATGTGTATAGAGAAACTTATTAGTGTGACTAATATTTTTTTTAATAATTTCTTTGTCAAAATGGGTAAATGCCACTTTTATTGATCATAGCAAGTTACAGGATTCTCCGACAATTTTGTTTATTTGTTTATCAGAGGACAAATTGTTTGAGATGATTACTCCCAGATCTTTTTCAGGTCCCACTTTCTTTAACTCCTTAGTTCCAATTTTATATTGTCCTGGTATTCTATTTTTACTTTTTCCAAACTCCATTATGCTACACTTCTTAATGTTGAAGTCCATTTCCCATTTCTGACTCCATTTCCAAACCTTGTTCAGGTCTCCCTGTAGTGATTTGCAATCTTTTTTGGTTTTTACTTTCTGCAGCAATTTAGCATCGTCTGCAAAAAAGCTCGTGTAACATTCCACACCATCATCCATGTCATTCCCATAAATAGTGAACATTATTGGAGCAAATATAGATCCTTGCGGAACTCCACTAATCACCTTCCAACCAGAATATTTTTCTCTGAGTACTATATATATATATATATATATATATATATATATATGTGTGTGTGTGTGTGTGTGTGTGAGCAAATTTGACACACCCCGAAGGGATTTCTCCCCGTCTTCTCCTTTATGCATGGGAGGGACAGAGAGGGGGGTGTCGCCGATTTAATGAAGCGGCCTTGCTGTGGATGTGCTGTGTCTTGCGACACTGCTTCTGACCCAGGGCAATGGACAAGGTGCAGGGATGACCCGTCGTCCAGGAAGTACTAAGATGAGAGGGAGGGTGGAGTTGTGTGGAGTGTATTCAGGGATGGAATGGGTGGAAATGATTTTATGCCTTTTCCTTTTTGGCTACCTCCCTTGTAAGGGGGAAAAAGCCTTGGTATATGTATGCATATATATATATATATATATATATATATATATATTTACCTAGTTCTATCATACAGGAAGGGAGCTATGCTCATAGTGACCCATATTTGTATCTTTCAGCATCAATTTTGTTCTTAAATTCTTGTATAGTGTTTACACACACTGTTGCCTCATCCAATTTATTTCAGATATCCACCACTCAATGTGGGAAGCTATTCTTTTTCAGATATCTTCTGTAACTATCCTTTTTGAGTTTCTTTTCCTGTCCTCTTGTTTTTCTCTTACCCTTCTTTAATAAATCATCTCTGTCTAGGACTTCCATCCCTTTCATAATTCTGTAAATGGTCAGTAGATATCCTCTTTCACCTCTTTGTTCCAGTAGTGGTAGTTCCAATTTGAATTTTTTTTGTTCATATGTCAATTTGGAGAGTGCTGGTGCCATCTTTGTCATTGCTCTTTGAATTCTTTTTAAATTCTTTATATTCATTTTAGTACTGGGTGTCCATAGTATCACAGCATACTCCAATCTTGGTCTTATTATGGTAATTGTGGTTCAACAAATACAGTGGGAAAATCGGAGAACTTACTTGGTAGCATTCTCAGACTTGTGGTCTGAAATTGATTAGAAGTTGTTGTTGTTGTTGTTGTTGTTGTTGTCGTTCCCTAGACTGACTGTCCGAGCAGTCCCGTCTCCCCAAGGAATGCCATAGCCGAAACTGGGTTTTCCCACAAATCCTTTATAGAGCGTATGTTGTGTTGTTTGTGTGCATGATTGTGTATAATGCAGTCTTCCATTATGTGTTGTATGGTATGGGGTGAAGTGTTACATCCTGGGCAGCTGTTCACAACGCGGTCATCCAGCCTCTTCTGGTAGCTTAGAAGTGCTGGGTGGTGACCGCACCGCAGTCTGGCCAGGTGGACTCTGTCCTTTCGTGGGAGAGAGGATTCAGAAGGGTGGATATCAGGGGGTCTGGCATGCAGCAGTGTGTTGTCTTTCAGTGTGTTAATGGAGCGGTGAGTGATATGATTATGAATATGTTTCCGGAGGCTGGTATTTGGTGGCTGTGGAGGAAGAGAAGAGAGTATCTGTGCGTGATAAAGGTCTTTGGGTGTTGTTTTAATGTTTCTTGGTGTGTGTGGGTGTTCTGCTATGTAGTGTAGCAGGTGTGATGTGTTTGTGGTGGCTGCGGCAAGTGTTTGTGTGCCTCTCATGTCGAGGTGGTCCTTGACTTTGAGGACTTTTGTTTCATGGTGTAAATGGTCTGTAGATGTTGTATTTGTGCAGCCTGTAATTGTTTTTAGGGCTTTGTTTTGTATGATATGAAGGGTGTTGTGGTGTGTCTCACTGAGATTAGGAGCCCATGCAGGACTCGCATAATTCATCACTGAGCATATGCATTGTTTGTATATTGTTGTATTTGTTTCTTTGTTTTGTCCAAATGTTGTTCCAGTGATTGACTTAAGTGTGTTAAGTCTGGGTGTGCATTTGTTTTTTATGTTTGTGATGTGTTGTTTGAAAGACATGGATGTATCGTATGTTACACCAAGAATTTTCGGTGTGTTTGTGTGTGGTATTAGAGTGTTGTTGATGTAGAGATGAGGTATGTATTTGTGTTCTTTTGTCCAGTTGGTGAGAAGTGTTGCTGTAGATTTGGTTGGAGCTATTTTGAGTCTGTTTGTGATGAACCATGTGTTGAGTGTGTCAAGGTATGGCTGGATTATTTCTGCAGCTTTGTCTGTGTTACGATGTGTGCATGTGATTGTTATGTCGTTTGCGTAGGAAGAGATTTGTATTTCTGAGGTGTCTGGCGTGGGTAAGTCATGCATGTATAGATTAAATAGTGTGGGGGATAGAACCGAGCCCTGTGGTACTCCGTTCTTAATGTTTCTGATGTGCGATGATTGGCCATTATATGACACGTAAGCATTCCTACCTGCCAGATAATTGGCCAGCCATCTTTTGGTGTTATTGTGCATATCTGTGTTATATATTTTATTTGTTAGGTTGTGGCGGGGGATAGCATCAAAAGCTTTACTAATGTCTAATGTTATAAGAAGTGTTCTTTGGTGGGGCCTATCTGAATTGATGCCATCTAAAATTCTTTGTTTGAGGTTTGTCAGAAGAGTGTTTGTGGAGTGTAGTGGCCTAAAACTGTGTTGTGAGTCAGCAAGGGGAATATGTGGTGTGACAAGTTTAAGTATTAGGCGTTCAATGACTTTAGAGGGGGTGCAGAGAAGTGTGATTGGACGGTGCGATGTTGGGATTGTTGGGTCTTTGTTCGGTTTTGGAATGGTGATTATTTTACCATGCTTCCAGATGTCGGGTATAGTGTTGTGTGAATAGCTGTAGTTTGCAATGTTTGTGAGTGCGTGTATACCTTGTGGTCCAATGTGTTTTAGGTGGATGTTGCTTATGTTATCAGGGCCACAGGCAGATGAGTGCTTGAGACTATGTATTATGCGTTTTGTCTGACTGTCTATGAAGGGTATATAGTCTGAGTCTGTGGGAAAGTCTTTCTTACGTCGAATGGTGCGTCGGTCGTCAGGGTGAGAAGTGAGATGGCTTGTCTGTGCAAAATGACGTATGAGTGCGTTTGCTTGTTGTCTGTCTGAGGGTAGATTATCTGTTGTTGTGATTATTGCTGCGTGAGAGTGTGTAGTGTTACCGTTGGATAGTGTAATGCTGTTGAGTGTTTTGTACAATTTGCTGGTGTTTGTTTTGTGATCAAGTGTATTGATAAAGTTTTGCCAATTTTGTGTTTTTTGTTCATGTATTTTATTGGCAATCACAGTGTTTAGTGTTTGTATTTGGTCTGCTATGTTTTGAGGGATAGGTATGGGGGTGCCGTGTTTAAGTGTGTCACGTTGTCTGATGAGGCTTTGGATTTCTGGTGTGAAGTTGGGGTTGTGTGATTTTCTGTTGCCTCTAGGGATGTATCTCTTGTCTGCATTTTGTACGATTGTATTAAAAGTGTGCACAGCATTGTTTATGTTTGTGATTGGTGTACTGTTAAGTGTTTCAAAATGTTGTTCTGTCTCTTCAGTAAAACCTCCCAGTTAGCTCTCTTGTAATTGGTGTAAGTGTGTCTGTGGCCGACTGGGGTGCATCTTGTTTTGGTGGTGATGATGATTGGAAGGTGGTCAGAGCCAAGGGTTCCGACCACTCTCCATGATGTTGTTGGGGTTAGGCAGGGGGAGCAAAAGGTGATATCAGGAGAGGAGGGAGTGTAGAGGGCTTGGTGTGGGATATGTGTATGATTATGTGTGTTGTTCATGATAGTCAATGAGTCAAACTGAGTCTGTATATCAAGCCCTCTGTCTGTGTCAGGGTTGTCGACATACCAGGCAGACGACTTGGCGTTGAAGTCTCCACCCATGATCAGGTTGGGGATTGAGGCTAGTTGGCTAAAATGAGGCCTGAAGGTGTTTGGAACTGTGGGGGATGATTGGGGGGGAATGTACATGTTAACTATTGTCAGTGTTGATTTGTTGCCTGTGCGGATTCAAATGGATTGGATTTCTGTTGTGTTATCTGTGGTAGGGAGGAGAATTTTGGTTGTGGCACTTGTGTCCACAAAACAGATGGAGTGGTGGATCAGGGTGATGAGTCCACCACCATAGCCGTCAGTCCGGTCTTGTCTGATGGTGGTGTAATTATGAAATGATGGTGTTTTGTGTGAGTGTCTTAGTTTTGTTTCTTGTAAAATCGCAATGTGTATGTTGTGTTGTTTAAGAAAGTGTTCAAGTTCATGTTTTTTCGTGTTAATACCGTCAATGTTGTGTTGTAATATGTTGATGTTGTGTGTTTTGTATGTGTTGTATGTTGCCGTTTGGGGTTGAGGTTGGGGTGGTAGTGGGGAAGGTGTAGGATCTGGGTCAGAGGGGGGGAAAGGAGAGATCGGGGACAAAGGAAGGGGAGTACTAATCGTGGGTAAGGGCAGAGGGAAATTGTGAGTGGGTGAGGGTGCTGGCTGTGGTTGGGGAGGTGGGAGTGGAGTTACTGGAGGGCAGGTAGAACATGTCCAAGTGTTTGTGTATTGGTTTGTGTCAGCAAGTGTTGTACAAGTGAGGTGGGCCCAGTTTTTGCACATATTGCACTGAACTGAGCCCTTTGTCTGTCTGCTCGAAGTAATGGGTTTAGAGCATGTTGGGCATGTGTATTTTGTGGTGGGCCCAGGATTGCTCTCTACATCTCCAGCTAAAAGTAGAAGAAGAGGGGTGATTGCCAGAAAATCACCCCTTGGTGCAGAAAAAACGTAATATTGCATGTTGGGAAAAAGGATTGTGGTACTCCCCAGGTAGGCGTAGCTCCTCTTGGGGATCGGTACCACCTGCGTAGAGCCGGTGGCCAGGGGTAGTTGCTGCCGTTTGGCCCCCAACTCTTGGGGTTGGGGGGTGGTCCCACGACGTAGACGCTGCAGCTCCAGGACCAGTTGTTGTTGTTGTTGTCGTTCCCTAGACTGTCTGTCCGAGCAGTCCCGTCTCCCCAAGAAATGCCACAGCCGAAAGTGGGTTTTCCCACAAATCCTTTATAGAGTGTATGTTGTGTTGTTTGCATGCATGATTGTGTATAATGCAGTCTTCCATTATGTGTTGTATGTGATTAAAAGTAGAAGGCTTCTGTTGAGAAGACATAAAAAGGTCCCTTGCCATCAGGTTTCAAGATAGGTATATCAGGCTCCAGAGCTCTGGGTGAACTGAGTAGGCCGATGAAAGTAGCCGTATTTGGCGGGACTCTTACGTGTTCGAAAAGCTCGAAGCCACGGGTTAACTTTAACCTTAAGCAAATTCTCAAAGTTTCTTGATTTTTAAACCAAAATTACTTTATAGATTCAATAAATAAAAGGGAGGGGAGTTTAATCATATCTTATTTAAAGTTACGATAGGTGTGGCTCGAAGATTTGGAAAAGGTTCCTGAATCAAAAGAAATTACTGTGATGCTTTGAGGGAAATCACCGAACCAAGGTAAACATTACGATTCCCAAACAACAATTACCACAACCTCCCTGACAACAAAAAGAAAGTGTTTACTGAACATAACACTTTCAAGGAAAATTTACAGCAACTTCTTAAGTGCTAGAGACCTTACTTGGTCTCTAGAGGCTAGCGCAGTCGTACAAGTTGGTCTCAAAGAGGTAGGTTCTGGAATGACACGGTCATTTTCCAAAGAAATAGCCTCCTCCAAGTTAGAGGCCTCTTCAAAAGGCTCAGACTCGCTAGCCTGCAAAATTTGATCCTCTGGGGATTCATTCTCATGATGGTAATGTAACTCAGCATGGAGTTCTAGAGGGATTAAAAGTCTAACATTGACTTTGATAGAGTTTCCATTGGGCTTAATGACAGAGACAGTACATATCACATGGTCTTGGTTAGGGAAGGTCTCAATAACCCAAACTAAGGGCCAGAAGGGTCTGGTCTTAAAAGGGAATTTCAAAAAAGCTATGTCACCTTTCTCCCAGCTTCTAGAACTGTGGTAGGCAGCTCTATCCCTCTCCCTTAAGCTGACCAAGTACTCTGTCAGCCATTGTTTCTTAAACTCTACATGAAAATATTCCCTACAGTCCATGACTAAGTTAAGAAGAGAAGGATAGTCTTCTGATTCCCATTCAGGGATTTGTTCCAAATCTCCAAACATCAAGGAAGGAGTGGTCCTTCCAATAAGGAAATGATTTGGGGTAATAACATCTACCTTATTTTCACAGGAACGTTATGTAAGAGGTCTATTGTTCAAAATTTTTTGAACATCGGACAAAAGAGTGGTAATCTCAGCCAGGGAAGGAACAGACCTACCCAATACCTTATAGAGACATTGTTTCACTGTCTGAATTAACCTTTCCCAAGTGGCACCATACCATGCAGCATAAACAGGAATGATTCTATGCTGAACACAGGAAGTTTTAAACTTCTCTTCAAATTCAGAAGATGACAAAAATTGTTCAATAACACTTCCCACTTGTACGAAGGATTTAGCATTATCAGAATAAACAGCAGAAGGAATTCCATATCTGTTTGCAAACCTAACGAAAGCCAAAATGAACTTAGGAGTGGACATAGTATCCACAACTTCCAAATGAACAGCTCTAGTATTAAAACAAGTAAATATCAAAATATAAGCCTTTATCTAATCTTCATTCCTGTCTCTAACCCATAAATGCCTCGCGTAATCTACACCAGTATGGGCAAAGGGCACACTTAGATTCACTCTAAAGGCAGGTAAAGAGGAAGGAGAAGGATAATTAACCGCGCGGGAATTGTATTTCCTTCAAACTATACAACCCTTCAAAATATTTAAAACAGCTTGTCTGGCCGTAAAGATCCAGAATCCATGCATGTGAAGGAAATTAAGTGTAGCTTGTAGTCCCATGTGCATAACTTGGCAATGTCCATAGAATATTAACATTTTGGTCAAGTGGTGAGATTTGGACAAAAAAAGGGGATTCACAACCTCGTATTTGAGCTCAATGTTCTTGTCAATTCTGCCCTTGGACCTTATCAAACCATTCTTGTCCAAGAACAAATTCATTTGACTTACTAAAGGAGGTATGTCATTGGTATTGGAGTTTTGTAAATAAGTTAATTCAGCAGGGAAGGAATCCCTTTGCATTATTCCCATCAAATAATTAGAAGCTGTCTTAACTGGGTCAGCATTAGACTTCTTAAACAAAAAGACAGCCTTAAAAATCAAAGAAGTGTGATGCAAAAGTTTGCTGTAAAAAGAAAACCTTTTAACATCAGTTAGAGGAAGAGCGTCAACTTGGACAACAGCCGTATTGACAATGTCTCCCTTGATGCTGGAGGAAATACATCCCAAGTGACCCTTTGGCCAAGTATGAGGTGGCAATAACAAACATTCTGGTCCATAAACCCACCAATTGAATTTTTCCATGAAAAACTTAGCACTGCAAGGTTTAGTTAGAAAATCAGCCATATTATGTTCAGAAGGAACATACATGCATACATATACCAAGGCTTTTTTTTCCCTTACCAGGGGGGTAGCCAAAAAGGACAAGGCACAAAAACATTCCCACCCATTTCATCCCCGAAAACACTCCACACCCCTCCACCCTCCCTCTGACCCAGAAGGAACATAAGTAAAAGAAATAGGAGTATGTTTGGCCTTGAAAATTTCGAAAAGATTGGAAATTTCCTTCAGTCTATTATTGACAAATATATTCTTCCTTGGAGCCTTGTTGGTCAGGATCCAAGAAAGGGTAACTTGACTATCAACAAGGAGCACTACAGATTCAACCAGTGGGGCAGACACCAGTCCTTCCTCAGAAATAGTTTTGAGGCATCTTATTGATAGTAAAGCTGCCATAAGTTCCAAAGAAGGTAATGTTCTTTGTTTAATAGGAGCCACCTTGACCTTGGCAAATAGAAGAGAGCCATTAGACTCCCTTAACTCTCTTCTTTCTTGCCCTACATAGATGGCACATCCATAGGCTTCCTTAGAAGCATCAGCAAAAACAAATAATTTAATGGGAGATTCAGAGCAGAAATTTTTCCTTTTAAAGGGATAAGTCATATACCTCCCTAAAGTTTTCACATAACTTTTTCCATCTTGCAAGCAACTCACTATCCAATTTCCTATCCCAGTCCACCATTTTTTGGCACATCTCTTTAATGAGAATTTTTCCTTGTAACAACACAGGAGAAAAAAGACCTAATGGATCAAATATAGAAGCCAAAGAAGACAAAACTTGCCTTTTGGTTGAGGCATCTTTGTTAAGGGAAACATCCTTGATTCTCAAGGTATCATAATTCTTGTTATAAATATATCCCAACACCTTTACCTCTTCCTTATTGCAATTGACATCTTGTTCAAGAGCTTTAAGAACAGAAGTCTTATTGCAAGTCCACTCCCTGAGAGATAAACCCCCATTAAGGGGGCCATCACACTCGAGAACGAAAGTTCGTCAATTACGATCGAAATTTCGCGAATTTCTAATATGTTATATATACATATACTGAGATGTTCACCACCAATTTTCATATCATTTGGCGAAAAAATAATAAAGTAATTAATTCTTTTCTTTTCTTTTTTAAATCACAAACGTTCTATCTCCTCATTTATCCATTGACTGAACATGCTGAAAAAAATACCACAAATGCTCTATAGCAATACCTAAATAATTATTGTACAGTTTTTGGAATTTCCTCTTAAGGGGGTATGGGACACCTAGGGGTCATTTTCTAAACTATTTAGAGTAAAGAGCTGAAACTTCTCAGGTAAATAGGTATCCATGTTGCCTACATTTTAGGTGAAACAGAATGATGTATGTACACATGTACATATACCAGTAGCGACATTTAAAAGTGCACAGCATCATAATACGTGGACCAATTTGTTTTATATTTTGGCTATGATTAGTCAGTAGGCACACCTAGGGCTGGTCATTGAGTAATTGGACAATTTCCTTTATACTTTTGCATACAGGCATATCAATTTTAATGTCCGGCAAAAATCGAGAAAAATAATATTTTCTTGGTCTTGCTCCCATTATTACTCCTATCTCTTTCATCCTATTCAAAATATTCGAATGACCAGCCCTAGCAGTTACTAAATGTAATATTCCCTGTAAGTTTCATCTAAATCTGATGTATTTTAGATTTTTTATGATTAAAAAAAAAAGTAAAAAAAATATCGAATGGAGATATGGCAACTTGAAATATAAATATATCTGTAACTTGCTTATAGTTTCACCAATTTGACTGATTTTTTCATGGCTTAATTCTTATTATATAATGGGTAAGTACAGAAAAAATCATCAACATATTTCAATTATTAGTACTTTAATGAAAAACTAAAGTATATCACAGTGGTGGCGACGCACAGACGACACCATCATATAATTTGCTTTTTTGCACCTTTGTCGGTTTCTTCATATGAAACTTCACTGCTGGGGGTCTTCGGGGTATCTAAATCATTGGAAAGAGGTTTATTTTAACCAGCAGTGGGTGCCTTTGGAAGTAAATCCTCTTTTACTCCACAAACCATCGATAGTAACTTTTACTTCTTTTACTTCCAGTCAGGGATGGAATGGGTGAGAATGATTTTATGCCTTTTCCTTTTTGGCTACCTCCCTTTTAAGGGGGAAAAAGCCTTGGTATATGTATGTATGTACTTCCGGTAAAGTTGGGTCTTCCTTTTCTAATGCTGCATGTACATGTTCCCTTGTTTTTTCCAAGAGTTCCTCATATTTCTTTATGCTGGTCTCTATAATATGATGGCTAAGTTTACTAAACGTCTTGTGATGTATCATTTTCATGTTCATTGCCATGCACATTTTCTGTACTGCAACATAGCCATCCCCACAGAGTAAGCCGGCCTCCACAACTCTGTTATGTGCTTCATAACTTTCGTTTCTACTGCCTGGTGAAGTACACCACTTGCTCTTTTCAGAGCACAACTTACATTCTGCCTGAAATGTCTTCACCATTCCACATTCTCCTATCACTTCAACATACATCATCTCACCACACTGGCATCTAACAAGCGAATTTATCCACTGCAAAAAACTGCTATTCTCCACAATCATAAATTCATGTTCATTCTTATCTCCCCTCTGTACAATTTCATAACTAATATCTAATTTTCTTGCTGTATTCAATATGAATGAAGTACTTGATGGTGTAGAACCTGGCTACAGATGTTGAGAGAGGTGTAAGTGAGGGCAGTGGTGGAGTGAGAGGTGGTGAGGTCTTGGCTAGTCGTCTTTGACTGTTTGCCATCTTTAACTGTTGTTTTTTTGTCATTGTAGATGTTCTTTTTGCTACCTATAATGACTGTACTAATGAGTAGTATGTACTAGCTAAGGTAATATATTGCCAGGAGAGCTCATGAGACATGCATACTCTCCCTTTCAAAGCTAGCAGGTAACTGACGTCCAGCTGAGCTCAAAGTTAGCAAGAGCTATCCCTCCACCTTCCTCCCTTCCCCTCCACCCTCATACTGGCCGTTGAAGCATTGGGCGAGCGTAAATTAAATCGAATTTCAATGTTATTCGATGCGCCTGAAGGTCCTAAGTGGTACGCCTTCCTCTAGTGTGGGTTGCGCCTTTAACTCCATCCATTTAAAACCCGCCCAAGACATTTAAATTGCGCACAGCTGGAAAATTATTTGTCATGATTTATTTCTAAATGGTATACAAACATTTTGAACACAGTTTTGAAAAATGCTATATCTTGACCAAATTCAACCCCCCCCCCCACACACACACACACTTCAACAAATGGACGGCTTAGAAGACGTTCTGAAGAAAATTGAAGTTTGTGGATCCCAACGCAAAGAGAAGTGCCTATTGTTTTTACAGGGTGGGGGGGAAATTGCTCGTGGAGTAGTAGGAAAGTAGGGAAAGAGGAAAGGGGGAGGGATTACTGAAGGAAATGAGGAAGGAGTAGACTTGGCCCAGGCAGACAGGCGAAAGGTAAACAAAAGGCCTCCCGACGACGACGAAATGTCTAATAAAAATGTAAAGATTAGAAGTATAGATAAGAGCAATACAGTAGAAAGTGATGAGAATATTTTCAAGGGATTTAAAGAGGGTGGGGGGGACACAAACCCCCCCCGACTGACAAGACTAGAGGAGAAGGTTGATAAGGTGATCGAGGACTTGGAGAGTAGGTTAGGTCATATGAACACCATTTTACAAAGGGTTGAAAGATTGGAAGAACTAGAAAAGGCGAATAAAAACTTAACTGATGAAATAGAAGACCTAAAAGGACAGTTAAGAGAAGTAAAGGTGGAGAATGAGGAATTGAAGAAGAATAGTAAAGAAAACAGAGAGACAATAGCTAAAGAAACTAAGAATTGGAAAACAACCCAAGAAGGAAATAAGGTTTCATTCACTGACATAGTCAAACAGCAATTGAAAGAACATACTGAAGACTCAGTTATTAAAGTGATGAGACAAAAGGAGAATATAGTAAGAGATTTAGCAGACAAGAAGAAATGTATAATTATATTAGGAATGGAAGAGAAACACAACACAGATAGAACCACAAGAATCAAAGAGGAAAATGAAAAAGTAAGCCAATTACTAGAATCAGTTCAGGAAGATGAACCAGAAATTATGAAACAAATCGAAGAGAAATTTAGACTCGGAAAGTATAGCACAGACAAGACCAGACTAATTAAGATTAAATTCAAGTCACAAACAACGGCAGAGAATATCTTATCCAAAACAGGGAAACTAGCAACAAGTGAACAATATAAAAAGATATGGATAAAAAGGGAAATGAATAAAGAGGAAAGAGAGGAAGAAAAGCAGAAAAGACTGGAAGCTAAGGCAAAAAACGAGAACAGAACGGAGTCAGAGAAAGAGAGATTCTATTGGAGAGTAGTGAACATGAAACTAAGGAAGTTCAACATACAAAAGAAAAACATAAGGGAAACAGAGAACACAATGGAAGTGGCAGAAAACTAAGAGTGTCTTACACAAATATAGATGGATTAATAACAGGATTGAATGAGCTGAATGATTATTTGAAGGAAAAAGAACCGGACATAATGGGAATTGTAGAAACAAAATTAAAAGGCCCACTACCACCCAACAGTGTAGGACATGATGCATACAATTATTGGATTAGAAACAGAGAGAAAAAGCAAGGGGGTGGAGTTATGTTACTGACTAAGAAGGATATAAACGTGAAAGGTGTCATATATGGAAAGAATACAGTAGAGATGATTATGATAGAAGTGGAAGACAGAGATAAGAAGAGCAGAAAATTTGTGATAAATTATGTGCCTCCAAAAACAGCCTCATGGGAGGAGAGTGAACATAAAAGTATGTTAGAGGACACAAAGATAACATTAAATAAAATAATGGAAGATGGAGGAAGAATAGTTATGATGGGCGACTTTAATTGCAAAGAAATCTGCTGGGAAGAAATGACAGTAAAGGGTGGAGACGACTCATGGGGAAACGCTCTACTTGAGATGATTATTGACCACACAATGACACAATGGATACAGGAGAACACTAGGTATAGAAATGAAGAAGAATCATCGAGACTAGACTTATTAATTACATCTGAACCTAGAATAGTGGACAAGATTGAATATAAAACACCAATAGGTAAAAGTGACCACATATTGATTGAACTGGAACTTAATGAAGAAAAATATATGAAAAGAAATGAACAATATAGAAAAGGAAGAATGATGTATGAAAAAACAAACTTTGATAAAATAAGAGAATTCTTTCAACAAGAAAACTGGGAAGAAATATACAAAGAAGAAACATCAGTGGAAAAGAAATGGAATATTTTGACAAAAATTTACAAAAAAGGAGTGGAAAAGTATGTCCCAAGACAAAAACAAGAAAAGGAATATGTAAAATGCTGGTACAACAAAAGTTGTAGGGAGTTAAAAGACAAAAGAGACAAAGCCTGGACCAGATGGAAAAAAGACAGAAGACCTGAAAAATGGAAAATATATACCGGTTATAGAAATGAATATGTACAAACGTGCAGAGAGGAAAAGAGAAAATATGAAAAAGACGTCATAGAAAAATGTAAAGATCAACCAAAACTATTCTACAGATTTGTAAACAATAAACTGAAAAACAAACAGGACTTGGAGA
This sequence comes from Oratosquilla oratoria, assembly GCF_046742065.1. Classification (NCBI taxonomy): domain Eukaryota; kingdom Metazoa; phylum Arthropoda; class Malacostraca; order Stomatopoda; family Squillidae; genus Oratosquilla; species Oratosquilla oratoria. The sequence goes on from NC_134818.1 coordinate 40,078,867, forward strand.
AATTAAGACAAGAGGGAGTTGAATACACTGAGGAAATGGAAATGGCGGAAATTATGAACAAACATTTTAAATCAGTGTTTACAAGGGAGAACATACAACCTGAAGAGATTGAATGGAAAGAGAAAGTCCCCCCCTATAGAAGAAATAGAAGTATCAAAGAATGAAATATTGATACACTTGAGTAATCTTGATGTCAGAAAATCGCATGGACCAGATGAAATAGCAAACTGGATTCTGAAAGAATGCAGGAATGAACTGGCAGACAAAATACATAGCATAATAAGCAGTTCCTTGAAAGAAGGAAAAGTTCCAGAAGATTGGAAAAAAGCAAATATAGTACCTATATATAAAGGAGGAAATAAAGAAGAACCTACCAACTATAGACCAGTCTCTCTAACAAGTACAATAGCAAAAATTTGTGAAAGAATTATCAAAAATAGATGGGTAAAATACTTGGAAAAAAACAATGTACTAAATCCAAGGCAATTTGGATTCAGACAAGGACAATCATGCGTCACCAATTTAATATGTTTCTATTCAAGGCTAATAGATATAATACAAGAAAGAGATGGATGGGCTGATTGTGCATTTCTAGACCTAAAAAAAGCTTTTGACAAAGTACCACATAAGAAGTTGCTTAAGAAACTAGAATCTGAAGGAGGAATACAAGGTAAATTACTAAATTGGATGGAAGACTTTTTGCAAGAAAGAAAAATGAGAGTAGTGATAAGAAACCAGCACTCAAAATGGAATGAAGTAATAAGCGGTGTCCCGCAGGGAACAGTTCTGGCCCCAATAATGTTTGCTATATATATTAATGATATGGATGAAGGAATTGAAAGCTATATGAGCTTCTTTGCAGACGATGCAAAACTACTGAAAAGAGTGAAAACTGAAGAAGATTGTGAATCACTACAGAGAGATCTAAATAAAGTACAGGAATGGAGTAGGAAGTGGGAGATGGAGTTCAATACAAAAAAGTGTAGTATAATGGAATTTGGAAAAAGCAAAAACAGAATAACAGGATCATATAATTTGGGAGAAGAAGGAATAAAAAAAGTAGAAAATGAGAAGGACCTGGGAGTCATTGTTATGAATAATATGTCACCTGAGAAACATATAAATAAGATTTTTGGAGAAACTTATAATTCAATAAGAACAATCAAAGTGGCATTTACATACCTGGATGAAGAAATGGTGAGGAAAATCCTAATCACCCTGATAAGACCAAGATTGGAATATGCAGCAACGATATGGTCACCCAGTACAAAAAAATGTATAAAGAAACTTGAAAGAATACAAAGAGCAATTACAAAACTGGCACCAACACTCTCAAAACTATCATATGAAGAGAGACTACAAAAACTTGAACTACAGACACTAGAGCAAAGAAGAGAGAGAGGAGATTTGATAGCTATTTACAGAATCATGAAAGGCATAGAAATTACTGATAGAGAGAATCTGATAAAATGGGATGACAGAAATACAAGAGGACACGGAAAGAAAATAAAAAAAGACAGCTATAGAAGAGATTTGAAAAAGAACAGCTTTCCTCACAGAGTAATAGACAGTTGGAACAAGTTAGATGAGAAAGTGGTGTGTGCAAAAACAATACATGAATTTAAAAATTGTTTAGATGAAATGAGAAATGAAGACGGGACCCCACGAGCATAGCTCCCCTTCCCGTAAAATACAACTAGGTAAACTAGGTAAATACACCCATGTGTTGTGTATCCCTTTAATTTAGGAGAAAGATTTTTTTTTTTTTTTTTTTTTTTTATACATAGAATACAATATATGGAATTCTATCACAAAAAATGAAAAACACCACAATTAAAAAATTGCAAATTTATTCAGCTTTCAAATTATCTAAACCCCATTAAAATCGGCCAAGTAACTATGGAGGAGATAGAAAAAATGTAGAGAAAAGTGTAGTTTTGAGATATTGAGCTTTGAAGTTCAAAATATATTTCCCTGCATTTTTTATATTTTTCATTTAGATTTTTTTCTCTGCACCAATCTTCATGCATTCTATGTCATTCACATGTTATTATAAAGTGTAGCTGGTACCTGTTCCCCCCTTTTACGAGGTATTAGCCGCTCAAAAGGTGAGGGTTTCAGGAGGCACCACCTCCCTCATTGTTGCCAGGTTCGCTTACTAGAAAGCTCCCGGATGGTAATTGGAGCTGAACGATAGTTTTCTCTTCCTCTTTCTGGTCTTTGGTGTCCCTTTCCGTTCTGTGTCTTTGTCTTGTTCCTCAAGTGCTTTTGTAATGATGGGATTGACTCCAACCAAGTGAGAAAGAAGATTATGTGTCCTTCCAAAGTTATGATCAATGACAGTTGCTCTTGTGACAAAAAGCACTTGGAGTGTTTCAGTTGAAGAGGCATGTGATGGTACGTCACACATGCTTGATGTTGATGGTTGCGGTGACGTCATTTGACAAATAGGATGTGGAGGGGTAGAGGAGGGCAATAATGCAGTCAGCACTGCTATGATCATCTCCAGTAATAACCGAGGCAGAAGTACACTCTCTCAATAATTTGATTCAGTTTCTTTGCTCTTTCATGAAACGCATGTTTCTTCTTTGAATGTTTAGGCATTCTTGAAATGATTATAGCTTCAAATAAAAGTAAATAAAATTTCTCCAAGGAGCGACAATTCACTTTCTCTGCCTAGGCCTACTCACAATAATTCTCTTAGTTTACTCACGTTTCTGACATATTCAAGTGCGAAGTGCTTTCCCCATGTGTAGGACAAGGTTCCAGCTAGTCTTTATTAGTGAATAACAAAATACATCGCATTTGTGCAATTTTTATTGTGATGAAATAACTTAACCGAACATATGTGCAGCAAAGGTGTAGTGGGAAGTGGGGGGGGGTGTCAGAAAAATAGTCATAACTCCTTTATTTTTTAGTATTTTGCAGAAATATTTTAGAAAAGAGTTGACAAAGGCCACTAGATGGCAGAGAAATTGCTTTCGATTTTATATGTATATATGCACGAACATAATACAGCAAAGGGTCGAGGGTGGTGTAGGAAGTGGGGGGGGGTCAGAAATTTAGTCATAACTCCTTTATTTTTTAGTATTTCGCAGAAATATTACAGAACGGGGTTACTAAAGGCCAGTAGATCACGGGGAAATTGCTTCCCTTTTTTTTTTTTTTTTTTTTTTTTTTTTTTTTTTTTTTTTTTTTTTTTTTTTTTTTTTTTTTTTTTTTTTTTTTTTTTTTTTTTTTTTTTTTTTGAATATATATATACACGAACATGATACACCAGTGGTTGAGGGTGGAGTAGGAAGCAGGAGGGATCAGAAAACTAGTCATAACTCCTTTATTTTTTGGTATTTCACTGAAATATTTCAGGACTGGATTGCCAAAGGCCACTAGATGACAGGGAATTTTTTTTTTCGAATATTTCGATTTTTTGAAAATATCAATCTGAAATTCACCGCGACGGCCCCCTTAAGCATGATCTCATTAATTCTCTTGACCAAGTCAGGGAGGTAACTAAATTCATTAGTAGTGTAGACCAGATTGTCTACATAGAATTTATCTTTGATTAAAGAGGCAGTTAGTTTGTCAGGTTGCATAGAAAGATGATGTTGGACAATGAAGTTCAGTATGAAGGGAGAGCAGATGAAACCAAAAATTATAGTATTATATCTGTAAGGTCGTTAATCCTCCTAAAGAAGCAGAACCTATTACAATCACCCTCATCCTTCAATCAGATCTGCAAGAAGGCTTTCATAGCATCAGCCAAAATGACATAATTGTTGGTTCTGAAGTACAACAAAAGAGAGAGGAGGTTATTCATCAAATCAACTCCCGGGAAAGCAGCTTCATTTAAGGAAGGAGTTTTTCCTATTTTGAGTGAACAGTTGAAAACGGGTCTTATTTTAGAGGTGGCAAGATCATCATTCTTGAGCACATGTCTATGTGGTATAAAAATTTGTCCAGGGACTCTTTTAGTAACTGGTTCAATAATACCCAAGGCCTCTTGCTGGTGAAACACAGCTTCATACTCCTCCCTAAGACCCTTTTTCTCAAGTTTGTGGTAGACCCTTTGTGCCACTGCCAATGCAATCTTAAGATTTGAGGGAACAAGGTCCACCAAATCCCTTTTCCACAGGATCTTCACATAATAGTGTCCATCTTTGAAGGAAATGGACTGTCTAAATTGATCAATTTCTAAAGCATCAATATCAGGGGTTTGTTCTTCTTTAATGCCAATGGATTCTAAAGAATAAAAATTATCAAGACCATATTCTACATTAGAGTTAACAAAGACTTCCTGCAAAGGATCAAATTTTAAACTTGCAGGTTCTAGGCACAAATTAATTAGTAACTTATCCTTGCCTAACCTTTTGAGAGGAAAGTATTAAACAGTCCTTTCTTTCTCAGGTTTCTTTAGAGAAATTCCATTGGCCTAAAAGGAAGAATTATAAAAAACAAGAGAATCCCCATGATATTCCATACAATTTAATGAATCTACTCCAAGGTCTGAATCTGGATTTATTTCACAGGCTTCTCCTTAAATTTGAAGCTATCAAAATTTTATACTTCATTAGAGGGCAATTCAGGAACCCCTTTGATCATTCTCTTTAAGTAGAAAGGTTTCTCACTAGGAGGGATATATTGAGCCCCAGTCCTGCATGGAATGAAACCATCAGCAAGTTTAATAACCTTGCAAGATGGGCTACCATATAAAGGGACTCTCTCAATAGAAATTTTTTCAAAGTTTTGAAGAATGTCATTTCCAATGATGCCTAAAACTTTCAATTGATCTCCCTTCACCTTGGGAAAACTATGAAATTCATGATGGTTCATACTTTGGAGTATAGAGGATAATGAAGGAATTTGTATGGACAAGTTGAATCCTTCAGTTGCAAAAAACAAACTAAACAGATTCATCCCGGAGGGGAGTTTTAAGTTTGCAGTGTAATTAAAACCTCTTTTATTCATTAGAGGTAAACCAAATGGAAGAAACCAGCTTTTCCATAGGAGGACTTAAACAAGGTCCAACCCTGTCCTCCACCAATTCCATGTTAATGATAGAAAACTGGGCTCCAGTGTCTAATAAAAAGAAACATTGGGCAGTTCTCTTGCCTCTGCTTACAGGAAGGGAAACCAAAGGAACAGTTGAATCAGATTAATTATGGAAATTAAACATTTTCCCTTCTGAAAGTGGTAACTTATTAGCCATAGGACACATGGCTCCATGGTGCTCAGGTTTGTTACACAAAACATTTATAAGGCAGACTGGCCTTTAACCCGGGGCATTCCAAAGAACCATGTCCATGATTCAAACATCTGTTACAGAGTCCTAATTGAACTGATCTAGCTCTTCTGCTGTCAAGGGAAATTTAAGAAGAACACTTTGAACTTGCATGGTCGGAAGTGGGGCAAAATCTACATCTGTTGATAGACTTCTTAATGGGATCTGGATTGACTTTAAAGGAGTGACTAACTCCCTTGCTGGAATCAACAGATTTTTTCAAGGAATTCTCCTTGAAGGCAAAGGAGCAGGTAGTATCACTTCATCTGGGTTTGACACTAAGATCATCAGATTCCATTTTAAGTCTAACTAAAACAGACTGGTAAACTTCTTTGAGTTGATTAAAATTGGGGTAATTTGAATTAATCACCTGAGACAATTCAATTAAGAAAAATTTAGGTAATTTATTTGAAATTAATTTACTGGTCAAAAGGAGGCCCTCGCTTCCAGCCTTAGTAAAGTCAACTCCTATCCCCTTAAGGTCTTGTAGTTTGGAATCTACAGACCTAATGTAACCCTCTAGACCCTTCAACTTTGAGACCTCAGGTGCATTAATAATTGAAATCAACACCTTGTCCATAATTTCTTCTTTATTAAAGAAGAACTCATCAAGAAGAAGGAATGCAGTGTCATAATTTAAATCATCCACTTTTAAATTCTCCACTAAATGAAAGGCCTCCCCTCTGAGATATCCCTTTGAATAAATCAATTTCTGACTATTAGTCAGATTAGGGATGCCAGCAATGGCATTCTGAAAACCCTTTTTAAAATTGAAATAGGCAAAGGGATTGAGTGAATTGTTCTCAAAATGTTGAAGAACAATTGGAGGGAGAGGAAGTTTTACAGAATTAACTTCAGTGGACTTGCTAGATTCACCAACTTAAGAGTCAAGAAGTCCCTTTAACTCTTGTCTCCATTCCTTAAAAGGAGACAATTCTAGAAGAATGGACAGGCGGTAAGCCCTGGATTTATCCATATCCTCCTCCTTTTCTTCTTCAAGGATCAAGTCATAAATGTCCTCGTCTAAATCTTGTATTTTCGAGAGGAAACATTCTATTTGTGACACCATGGTGTCAAGGATGGTAATAGTGAGTGAGTCTAGTTGTGAATTTCTTAAAGCCTTTAAATCATTAGAGATAAGACCCCTTTTATGGGCTCTTTGTCTTCGGAGTTTTTTCAAGTCCTCAGACTCAGAGAATGACTTTTCGTTGCTAGTCATCTTGAAACAGCAACCCAAACAAACTTGTCACCAAATTCACAAGTGTACGACTGTCGTACGGAAAACTGTCTTAATGATCAACCAATAAGACGGAAATTTCATCAAGTTGATTTAAATACAACAGTTTTTAAACAGAAAAGAGCAGACAAAGCAAGGGAAACCACGATTAAAAACAACAGAGGCCACCAAGATCAAAGAACAATTCGATAAACTTCGAAAGTATATGGGAATAATAGCACCCCCTCATTTGCCAGTAACTTTCCCTCAAAGAGAAAATAAGGGCCTCAAACAAGGAAATTACCAAAATCTGAACAAACTTGGTACAAAAGAACATCAGGATACCAGACCTCGTAACCACCTATCGTAACTTTAAATAATAAAGAGCTAGACAGTGGCTTATGACATAAGGGGGAAATAATTTAAAGTTGAAATCGACTGCAAAAAAGAAGTTAAATTAAAATATTAAATTCTCAAATTAGAAAATATTTACTCTAAGTTTGAAAGAATTAATCACCAAGTCTGAGAAAATTGAACCTATGGTAATTGTGGATCAACAAATACAGTGGGAAAATCTGAGAACTTACTTCATAGCGTTCTCAGACTTGTGGTCTGAAATTGATTAGAAGTAGAAGGCTTCTGTTGAGAAGACGTAAAAAGGTCCCTTGCCGTCAGGTTTCAAGATAGGTGTCGCCGATTTAATGAAGCGGCCTTGCTGTGGATGTGCTGTGTCTTGCGACACTGCTTCTGACCCAGGGCAGTGGACAAGGTGCAGGGATGACCCGTCATCCAGGAGGTGCTCAGATAAGAGAGAGGGTGGAGGGGTGTGGAGTGTATTCAGGGATGGAATGGGTGGAAATGATTTTATGCCTTTTCCTTTTTGGCTACCTCCCTTGTAAGGGGGAAAAAGCCTTTGGTATATGTATGTATGTATGTATCAGGTTCCAGAGCTCTGGGTGATCTGAGTAGGCCAATGAAAGTAGCTGTATTCGGTGGGACTCTTACGTGTTCGAAAAGCTCGAAGCCACAGGTTAACTTTAACCTTAAGTAAATTCTCAAAGTTTCTTGATTTCTAAACCAAAATTACTTTATAGATTCAATAAATAAAAGGGAGGGGAGTTTAATTGTATCTTATTTAAAGTTACAATAAGTGTGGCTCGAAGATTCGGAAAAGGTTCCTGAATTGAAAGAAATTACTGTAATGCTTTGAGGGAAATCACCGAACCAAGGTACATTACGATTCCCAAAGAACAATTACCACATTATCAAGGTAACTAATATTTTCTTTACCATTTCCTCATCCAAGTAATCAGAGGCCACTTTCATTGACCTTAGTAAATTGAAGGTTTCTCCAACTATTTTGTTGATATGGTTGTCTGGTGATGTCTTTGCTGATAATCACTCCTAGGTCCCTTTCTGAGCTAACTTTTTTAACTTCCTTTGTACCAATTTTATATTGCCCTGATATTCTATTTTTACTTTTTCTAAACTCCATTATACTACATTTCTTGATTGATTAAGTTCACTTCACACTTTTGACTCCATTCCCAGACTTTATCCAAGTCTTTCTGTAGTGATTCACAATCTTTCTCTGTACTTTCTTTAATAGTTTTGCATCATCTGCAAAGAAATTCATATAACATTCCACACCTTCATCCATGTCATTTCTATATATGGCAAACATAATTGGAGCCAATACCAAACCTTGTGGGACTCTACTTATCATTTCTTCCCAGGTTGAGTATTTGTCTCTAAGTACTACCCTCATTTTTCTCCCATTCAAGAAATCTTCCATCCATTCCAATAACTTTCCTTCAATAGTGAAAAAGATCTCGGCGTAATTATCAGTAACGACCTCAAATCATCCAAGCAGTGTATTTCAGCCTCTGAGAAAGCAAATAAGATTCTGGGACTGATTGCGCGATCTTTTGATTTCAAAAGTCCATCACTCATTTGGAATATGCTGTTTCCGTATGGTCAGCGAATCTCATTAAAGACATTGACAGACTGGAAAAAGTACAACGGCGAGCCACAAAACTGATTCCAAATATAAAAAATAAATCATACGAAAATCGACTAAAACACATGAATCTGTTTTCCCTAAAAAAGCGTAGACTCAGAGGTGACTTGATACAGGTCTCTAAGATTTAAAAGGGAATTGACAACATCAAAAGTGACAAAATGTTCACATTGAATGAGAATCAGACAAGAAACAATGGTCTCAAACTGTCCGGAAATAGATTCAATTTGGAAGTGGGTAGAAACAGCTTTGCCATCCATGTAGTTAATGAATGGAATAAACTTCCTGCACAGGTAGTGCAATGTAGTTCAGTTCGAAGCTTTAAGAATCATTTAGATAAATACCTAAGTAAGATGCTGTAATGATTATAATTTATCTTATATTATTTGTTTTTGTTTTGTTATCTTTTGTCTGTCTGATTTTCATTTATTATTAGTTATATGTCAGTTATTATTTACTATTTACCTGTTTGTTTATTATTTAACTATACCTATGCATTTATTTATGTATTTTATTTGTTATTTACATTATTATAGTTTTTATTTATTATTTTATTATTAATATGATTTTTTTTTCGCATCCGACCTAGATATGGATCAAAAGGTCTCCTGTCGGCATGCTCCGCCTTTGTAATCCTTTGTACTACCCATTGATTCAGTTTTTCTTAAGGGGGTACGCGACACCTAGGGGTCATTTTCTAAACTATTTAGAGTAAAGAGCTGAAACTTCTCAGGTAAATAGGTATCCATGTTGCCTACATTTTAGGTGAAACAGAATGATGTATGTACACATGTACATATACCAGTAGCGACATTTAAAAGTGTACAGCATCATAATACGTGGACCAATTTGTTTTATATTTTGGCTGTGATTAGTCAGTAGGTACACCTAGGGCCGGTCATTGAGTAATTGGACAATTTCCTTTATACTTTTGCATACAGGCATTTCAATTTTAATGTCTGGCAAAAATCGTGAAAAATTACATTTTTTTGGTCTTGTTTCCATTATTACTCCTAACTCTTTCATCTTATTCAAAATATTTGAATGACCGGCCCTAGCAGTTACTAAATGTAATATTTCCTGTAAGTTTCATCTAAATCTGATGTATTTTAGATTTTTTATGATTAAAAAAATGTAAAAAAAATATCGAACGGAGATATGACGACTTGAAATATAAATGTATTTGTAATTTGCTTATAGTTTCACCAATTTGACTGCTTTTTCATGGCTTAATTCTTATTATATAATGGATAAATACAGTAAAAATCATCAACATATTTTAACTATAAGTACTTTAAATAATGAAAAACTAAAGTATAAGTATATCACAGTAGTGGCGACGCACAGACGACACCATCATATAATTTGCTTTTTTGCACATTTGTCGGTTTCTTCATATGAAACCTCACTGCTGGGGGTCTTCGGGGTATCTAAATCATTGGAAAGAGGTTTATTTTAACCAGCAGTGGGTGCCTTTGGAAGTGAATCCTCTCTTACTCCACGAACCATCGATAGTAACTTTTACTTCCGGTAAAGTTGGGCAAAAAACTGCTCTTCTCCACAATCATAAATTCACATTCATTCTTATCTCCCCTCTGTACAATTTCATAACTAATATCTAATTTTCTTGCTGTATTCGATAAAGTAATTTTGTCTGTGATAGAGGAGGACTCTGCTCACAGAGAAATGATGAAACTTTTATAATGCTGCTACTGTCCCTCCGTTATGCTGTCCCCCAACCCCTTGTTGCTGTCCCATACCATTTCTCTGAATTTCATTTCCTTGTTTTGCCTACCCTGTGGTGGGGGGAAAAGAATACTGCCACCAAGTATTTCCACTTGGATCGTAAGAGGTGAGAAAAATGGGACAGGGGTTGGGACCAGGCATCCCTCTCCCTATAGCCCCACAGGGGACATTCCTAAAAAAAAAAGTAAAGGTATTAGAGGGTCTAAGAGTTTTCCAACCAGCACCCTAAGGTTTGGGTCTTTTAATGTGCGTGGATGTGGTACAGATGAGAGTAAAAGGGAAGAGATAGGTAGTATGTTTGTGAGAAAAAAGATGGATGTGTTAGCCTAGAGTGAAACTAAGTTGAGAGGGAAGGGAAAGTGTGAGTTTGGGAGTGTAATTGGGAGGTATTCAAGAGTGAAGAGAGGGAGAGGGAGAGAAGGGGTGGCTATACTAGTAAGGGAAGAGATAGATAAACATGTAGTGGAGTGGAATGAGGTTTCCTCAAGGATAATGTGGATGAAGGTGAAACTGGGAAAGATGTTGGTTTTTGTAAGTGTATATGGGCCTGGTAGTGAGAAGAGTGTAGAAGAAAGGGAGGCATTTTGGATAGATTTAAATGAGTGCATAGAGGGATTAGGGAGGAACGTCAATGTAGTATTGGGAGACCTTAATGCTAGGGTAGGAAATAAACCAACTGACGGAGTGGTTGGGAAATGTGAAGTTCCAGGAAAGAAACGTAGTGGAGGGTTGATGGTGGAAATGTGTCTAGAGAGATGATGATAGCAAATACAGTATTTCGGAAGAAAGTCAAGCATAAGTACACATGGGAGAGGGTGGCGGATGGAAGGGTGGTAAATAGAGCATTAATGGACTATGTAGTGGTAGATAGGAGTATAATAGGAAGAGTTAAGGATGTACATGTGCTAAGGGGAGAGAGTGGGGGAATATCAGATCATTTTTTGGTGGAAGGTAAGTTCAGAGTGGAGGATAGATGGAGAAAGAGGAAAGGGACAAAAGGTAGGGAGGTGCTTAGAGTGAACTCTTTACATGAAAAGGAAAAGGAGAAGGAGTACAAGAAGAAGCTGAAAGAGAAGTGTGAGAGAGTGAAGGATAGAGTAGAGCTAGGTGTGGAGGAGGAATGGGGATGGTTCAAGGAGGGAGTCACTAAGTGTGCAAAGGTGGTGTGTAGAACAAGAAGGACAGGAGGAAATAGAAGGAAGGGTAGTGAATGGTGGGATGATGAAACAAAGAAGGTTGTAGAAGAGAAGAAGCGAGCTTTCACAGATTGGTTACAAAATAGGACAAGGGAGTCATATGAGAGGTACAAAGAAAAGAAAAGAGAAGTAAAGCACAAGGTCAAGGAGGCATAGAGGAGAGCAGATGTGAAATGGGGTAAGAGTATGACAGAAAATTTTGAAAGTAATAAAAACATGTTTTGGAAAGACATTAAGAGAGGAAGAGGAGATGAATCAAGTAAAGAAGAAAAGGTAAAAGGTGTAGATGGAGAGATGATAATGGAAGAGAATGCAGTAAGAGGAAGATGGGCAGAATATTTTAGGGAGTTGCTAAATGTGAAGGAGGTATAGGGAGGGAAAGATAAATGCAGTGGGAAGTGCTAAGAAAATGACCGTGATAAGTGAGGAAAATGGAGGAGAAATAAGGAAGGATGAAGTGAAGGCAGTTGTTAAGATGATGAAAGCAGGTAAGGCACCTGGTCTGGATGGATGCCATGCAAAATGTCTAAAAAAAAAGAGGGTACAGTGATGGTGGACTGGCTGGTGAGGTTATTTAATGTTTGTTGGAGAGAGGGTAGAGTGCCTGTATAGTTCCACTCTACAAGGGAAAAGGGGACAAATGTGAGTGTAGTAGTTTTAGAGGGATTAGCTTGTTGAGTGTAGTAGGGAAGGCTTATGGGAGGATCTTGATTGAGAGCATTAGGAGAGGAACAGAGGGAGTAATTGGTGAGGAACAGTGTGGATTTAGGACAGGTAGGGGTTGTGTAGATCAGATTTTTGTGGTAAGACAGATATGTGGAAAAGGCTTATGACAGGGTTCCACTGCTACCAACACTTGTAATATTGTAATTCTTCTTTCACTTTTAATTTTCTTCACTTTCTTTTCATTGTATTGTAAGTCACTCATATGTAGGCCCCATGCCTCTTTTGTAATGTATTCTTTTAGTCAAGTTCCATTACTCAGTACGAAGGTGAATTGAACGTAAATTTTCTTCTTCATTTCTTCCGAATAATATTACATTTCTACAACATAGTTTAAGTACACCAGAGGACTCTCACCCAGGATCCTTTTTACACTCACCAAGCCAAGTCTGCTTCGAAGTCACTATTTAATTCATCCAATAACTTTGACCATTACAAATGTGCCACCCTTTAAGGGCGTGACTTTACCTCCATGCACCAATAATTTCTCTCCTCCACCCTTTTCTCCAATCAGAAAGGCTGTTATACTATCTCAAGCAATACTGCTTATGCAAGCAATCTTAGTCACAAGCTTGAGTGACTTGGTGTTTACATTTCGTCACATCAGCACCAATATCAATACCCTGGCTGGTGTTTACAAACTTTAGGCGGTGAACGAGATTATGCAACTCAGCAACTCTTGCTCTCGGCCATTGTTTCAAAACATCCAAGTCATAAAATGAATTTCTTGCCACCTACCCCTCTATCTACCTACTTGTCTACCTCAATCTACCGGCCTCTTACAGGGCTTGGCAGCTACCCTTGGTCGTCCAGACAAATTATTTGTACCCTCTTACAGGGCTCGCTAATATATACTTGAAAATCATCATATATTAAATGGTATCAATAAAACATGTCTAACATATACATATCAAAGAAATAAGCAAGCCCTCCAAAATGCATAAATGTGATTAATAATTCAGGTAGAGATATGCCGAATAGAATTTAACGTAGACATTCTCCTGAATACAAAAACTGAAGTCAGTGCAGTCACCAATATTGAAGAAAAGAGGACACTAAGAATAACTATATAATTGGTAGAATATATAATCATTTGAGGGAGATCTTGACAATGATCTTTGCTTAATTTTCAAAGGGGGAGAGTTTTTGGGTAATGTGATGTTGAAGGTTGAAATATATGAATCGTCAGTTAAATGTATGGTATTAAGGGTATTAGTAATAGTGGAAAATATGCCTCCATGTAATTCACAGGTGTCAAAAACTGAGATAAGACCTTCAACCAATTCCAATTTAGGACTTAAACCTGGACAATTAAAAGAATTTTTTGTCTTATTAGGGAAAAATAGATAATGGGAACCTTGTATGTTACTATGAGAAATCTGGTCTACCAAAATTTTCTTGTAATGACAATTATTCATCACAGACACATTTCTAACCAGAGAAGCTTCACATGAGTTTTTCAAAGGCTTCACAAAACACAAAAAGGGAAGAATGACAAAGGTAAAGATTCTTATTAATGATTTTACAATCATTTGATTTGTCATTAGAGATCATGCTCTCCTTTAGGTTGTCTACCGAAAGGATGTAGTTGAATGGATCTACAAGTGAAACATCCACTTCTTATAATCAACCATTTACCTCCATAGGGAAGGGTATCAATTTGTATAGATTGATTCTATAATTAGAAGTAAAGGAATTTCTATTATCACTGAGGAAACATTTAAATATGCAGCTAATAAAGGGTAATAGAATGCCACATTAGCTTCATCAAAGAAAGATTTATAATTCCAGTCCTTCTTTACTGAGTTAATTATTCTTATAAATTGAGGTATTGGGAGAAGAGATGTTACTTGACCAGAATTTGCTAGAACTAAATCTTACACAAAGGATTCCAACTGAATTTGCATCTCAGATAATTTCAAATGCATTGTATTAAGTAATAAGAAAAGAGGTGTTGTATGTTCCTGTTCACTTTGTTTTAAACTGAGATTCTCTAGATTATCTGTAATTTCAGAGATCAGTTCCTCAATGTGCTTTACACTTGTTGTAAATTATCAATGTCTGCAACCTTCTCATTCAATTTATTCATAGAAATTTTTAAGTCAGCAAGGGAGGCAAAATTGGATATTTCCAATCCAGCAAGAGCTCCTAAAGTTACCACTAACACACTTCTCTTTTGTCTACCATTTCTTTTAAAGTTATCTATGACATCAAGTTTATGTTCTGTCTCATTTATCTTATTTTCAAGTTTCTTTTAAACATTTTTACTGGAAATGTTCTCTTTCAATAATTTCAAATTCACTCTCAAGGAGTCAACATTATCCTTAATCACGTTTATGTTTTTATAATCAAGAACTATCCTAATAGATTCTACCATTATTAGGTTACCTTGATGTTGTACCAATGCTCCAGGATGAATTGGATTCCAGTCCAGGGCACTCACCAAGTACAGTAAAAATAAAATGGCTGTCTTCATCTATAAAATGTATCAAGATTAATATTCAATTCATATATTATAGCATTAAGATATTTCTTATACTCTTCTGGTTCAGTAAAATTTATACATAGGGTATCACAACAATTATCTTCATAGAACTGTGAGCTAACCTTCTTTATATCATCTAAATGGCCTATCAATTCTTTCCTAGTTTCTAAGTGTAAGAGCTTGTATTTATTTCCACCTGCAGAATCAATTACCCTATATGGACCTGAGTACCTTGGTGAAAGTTTATTATAGGGTGAATGTAGTTTGACCATGACTAAATCTCCTATTTTTAATTCTAGTTTATGTGCTATTTTGTGTTGTTGCTTTTTCATCTCTTGTGAATACTCCTGCATATGTTCCCTAACTCTTTGGTGAATACTTTTAAAAGTATTTATACTATTTGAGATATAATCATCTATATTATACACAGGTTTCTGCTACCTTTCTCAGGATCTACATTCTCCTTTAAAATGTCTATTTTCCTTTTTTCATCTGTTATATTTTTGCTTACAATTAAAGTATCTATCATGTTAAGAAACTTATTAACTCCTAAGGTGTTTTCATCACCGGTGAATTTGGGAATGTTTATATTTGAGGTATGAATTTCGTGCTTGAGTACTGTACTATTAGTGATATTCATACCATCAGTAAGTTGATTTGACTTGACTGCCTCCACGTTAGTCTTCCTTACGTACGTCAACCTCGTCGTTCCTCGTCAGTTAACTGCTGCTTTTTAGTGAAGATCGTCTTGTAGATGATCGCCTTGAAAATCGCCTTGAAGTTTGCCTTAAAGTTCGCCTTGTTCCACTCGTAGTATGAAGACTCCTCGTCCTTGAAATTAACATAGGCTTGGTTGTGGTGCATGTACTGTTTTTAAAGTCAATTGGTGTACCCGTTCACTTTCAACTCACTTCAGAGGATGTTCGTCCCTCACGCCACCACTGTTAGTTCCGCTGCTACCAACACTTGTGATATTATAATTCTTCTTTCACTTTTAATTTTCTTCACTTTCTTTTCATCGCATTGTAAGTCAATCATATGTAGGCCCCATGCCTCTTTCGTAATATAGTCTTTTAGTCAAGTTCCATTACTCAGTATGAAGGTGAATTAAACGTAAATTTTCTTCTTCATTTCTTCCGAATAATATTACACTTCTACAACTTAGTTTGATTAAGTACACCAGAGGACTCCCACCCGGGATCCTTTTTACACTCACCAAGCCAAGTCTGCTTTGACGTCACTATTTAATTCATCCAATAACTCTGACCGTTACAAATAAGTGCCACCCTTTAAGGGCATGACTTTACCTCCATGCACCAATAATTTCTCTCCTCCACCCTTTTCTCCAATCAGAAAGGCTTTTATACTGTCTCAAGCAATACTGCTTACGCAAGTAATCTTAGTCACAAGCTTGAGTGGCTTAGTGTTTACATTTCGTCACATCAGCACCATTATCAATAACCTGGCTGGTGTTTACAAACTTTAGGCGGTGAACGAGATTATGCAACTCAGCAACTCTTGCTCTCGGCCATTGTTTCAAAACATCCAAGTCATAAAATGAATTTCTTGCCACCTACCCCTCTATCTACCTACTTGTCTACCTCAATCTACTAGCCTCTTATACACAGTGGCAGGTTTTGGAGATGTACAGGATAGGAGGAAAGCTTTTAGGAGCTGTCAGGAGTTTTTACGAGAGTAGTAGAGCATGTGTCAGGATTAGAAATGGAGAGAGTGAGTGGTTCGAGGTAAAGGTGGGACTTCGTCAGGGATGTGTTATGTCGCCCTGGCTGTTCAATCTTTACATGGATGGGGTGGTGCAAGAGGTAAATGCAAGGGTGGTGGGTCAGGGATTGGAGATGGTTAAAGGAAAAGGAGAAGTGGGAGGTGAGCCAGTTGTTGTTTGCTGACAACACTGTGCTTGTAGTAGGATCAGAGGAGGGATTGAGGAAGTTGGTGACAGAGTTTGGGAGAGTATGTGAAAGAAGTTGAAGATAAATGTGGGTAAAAGTAAGGTGATGAGATGCACAAGGGGTGAAAGTGGCAGCAGACTGAAAGTGAGCATTAAGGGAGAGTGACTGGAGGAAGTGGATAGTTTTAGATACTTGGGTGCAAATGTGGCAGGAAAGGGAGGAGTGGAGGTGGAGGTAGAATGTAGGTTGAGAGAAGCGAGTAAATGCCTTGGTGGATTAAAAAGTGCAATGAGAAATAGACATTTGGGAATGGATGCTAAGAGGAGATTGTATGAAAGAGTGATTGTGCCAACAGCAGTGTATGAGGCAGAAACATAGAACATAAGAGAGGAAGGGGGAAGGAGTTTGAATGTGTTTGAGATGAGGTGTCTGAGAAGTATGATAGGGGTTACTAGGCTGGATAGAGTGAGAAATGAGGAGGAGAACGGGGATGGTAAGGGAGTTGGGAGATAGGGTGGATGAAAGAGTATTGGAATGGTTTGGACACATGGAAAGAATGAGTGAAGAAAGACTAGTAAAAGAGGTGTGGAAAGCAGATATGGGGGGAGTGAACATGAGGGGGTGACCTAAGATGAGATGGATGGATGGGGTGAAAGGGGCTCTGGGGAAGAGGGGAATGTCTGTTGAGGAAGGATGAGAGAGGACAGAAGACGGGTGAATGGAAAATGGTTGTATATGGATGATGTTGTGATGCATGAGGTGGAATGGGTGGAGGGATGGGTGGGTGAGGTAGTATATGTGAGAAAATGTGATGCAGCCCGAAGGGATTTCTCCCTGTCTTCTCCTTTTTTGCATGAGAGGACGGAGAGGGGGGGTCGCTGATTTGATGAAGCGGCCTTGCTGTGGATGTGCTGTGTCTTGCGACACTGCTTCTGACCCAGGGCAGTAGACAAGGTACAGGGATGACCCATCATCCAGGAGGTGCCATGATAAGAGGGAGGGTAGAGGGTGGAGGGGAGTGGAGTGTATTAGGGATGGAATGGGTGGGAATGTTTTTTGGCTACCTCCCTTGTAAGGGGGAAAAAGCCCTTGGGATATATATGTATGTATGTTGTGTGACAATTTACCTGATGCATTTGACAAGTGTGGGACTACAATATTTATGCAGGATGGCACACTGTCACACCCCCAGATCTGTAGTTGAGTGGCTTAAGGACTATGATGTGAGCTTCTTTAATGACTTATCAGGCAATTCCCCTGACCTGAACCCAATTGAAAACCTGCGGTCAGTAGTGAAGCAAAGTTTGATGGGCAAGAATATTAGTTCTACTCCACAGCTTGAGTCTGCTGTATGTGAGGCATGTATTAATATACCTCCCCAGACCCTCAGGAATTTGTGTGAGAATCTTCCTCAACAGCTGAGGGATATGGTGAAGCATAAGGGAGGCAGCACCAAGTATTAGAACCTTGGCAAGTGTGCAAATACATTTTTATGGTTTGTATTTACCTAGTTGTAATATACGGGAGGGGAGCTATGCTTGTGGTGATCCGTCTTTGTATCTCTCCGCATCAAGTTTTATCTTAAAATCTTGTATAGTGTTAGCACATGCTGTTTTGTTGTCTAATTTGTTCCATATATTTATCGCTCTGTATGGGAAACTGTTCCTTTTCAAGTTTTTTCTATAACTATCCTTTTTCAATTTTTTTCCGTGTCCTCTTGTTTTACCGTTTTCCCACACTAATAGGTCGTTCCTGTCTAAAACTTCCATTCCTTTCATTATTCTGTAGATAGTTAGCAAATCTCCTCTTTCTCTTCTATGTTCCAGAGTTGGTAGGTTCAATTTGGATAGTTGTCGCTCTTTGTAATCTTTCTAGTTTCTTAATATTCTTTTTGGTACTGGGTGCCCAAAGTGATGCTGCGTACTCAAGTTTTGGTCTTATTAGTATAGTTAGTATTTTCCTTATCATTTCTTTGTCCATATAAGTAAATGCCACTTTGATTGCTCTCAATAAGTTGTAGGTTTCTCCGAACATCTTATTTATATGCTTATCTGGTTTCATGTCCTTTCCAATCATCACTCCAAGATCTTTTTCATATATTTTTTTTTTCTTCCCCAATTCTGTAATCTTTTGATATTCTGTTTCTACTCTTTCCAAATTCCATTATACTGCATTTCTTAATATTGAATTTTACTTCCCACTTTTGAGTCCAATTCCATATTGTGTCCAGATCTTGTTGCAATGAGTTGCAGTCCTCTTCCGTTTTTACCTTCTTAAGTAATTTTGCATCATCTGCAAAAAAAATTAATATAGCACTCCACGCCTTCATTCATGTCATTAATGTATACAGCGAATATGATCGGGGCCAGTACTGATCCTTGCGGGACACCGCTTTTTACTTCTTCCCAGTTGGAGAATTTTTCTCTAATTACAACTCTCATTTTCCTCCCAATCAGGAAGTCTTTCATCCATTCCAATAATTTTCCTCTGATGCCACCTTTTGACTCTATCTTATTTATTAGTTTCCTATGAAGTACCTTTGTGTTTTGGTGTGTGTGGGGTGGCCGGCGTAATACTGTGACGAGCACTGTACAGTGGAACCTTGCTTAGTATAATACATTTCTGAATCTTACTCCTAATATGAAACACTCAAGCGAAACAATTTTTCCCACATGAACCATTGTAAAATATGATAATGCGTTCCATGCTTAAGAAGAAATACCCCAAACTAAATTGTAATATCTAAAATAGTTTTTTAAATTGTTAATGCATAAAATAAGATTTTAATGTGCAGTGAACCTGGGAAAGAATAATATAATAAGTAAAATAAAATAAAAGTATGTATAGATACTGTTGCAATTTATGAAAAAAGGGAGATGGAGATAGGGGAAGGATTATTGAGGTGAAGGAGGAAAATATTCCAAGGGAGATTCCTCTTCACTTGCTTCTATAATAGTCTTGACTGACTCACTAGCTCTAAATCTTTTAGAAACATTGGCACAACTAGCACTTTTGTTATGATCTTTTTTCACTAGAAAGCAGTGCAGAGACATTTGTTTTTGTCTATACTTCAAAATTTGGCAAAAATGCAACACAACATTATTATAAAATTTGTAGCACACATAGCCACTGCTTCATTATATGATACTTCTCAATGTATTATGAGACAATTTCCCATGCTTTAAGCATCACCTTTATTGTACTGGATGGTTGTTGCTCTGCTTAGGCTGTTACCTCTCCTCCTCTGACAAAATCTCCTCTATAACTGAAACAGAATGCAACTCCATAAGCTCCTCAGTGGTCAGCTCCTGTCTATACTCTGCCACAATCTCATTGATGTTGTTGTTATCCACCTCCAGCCCCATGATCTTGGCCAAAGACACAGTCTCATTGACTATAGGCTCCATAGGCACTGACTCAAACCCCTCATAATAGCATTCTACAATGCTGTTCAGCAAAAGCTTCTTCCAAACCAAAATAAGGAATCTCTTAGTGACCCCTCCCATGCCTTATTGATCATCTTCAGGTAGGCAATGATCTGGAAGTGGTCTTTCCAAAACTCTCTGGGAGTGAGATTGGTCCCTTCAGTCACCTCAAAACAATCCATGAAGAGTGATTTAGTGTAGAGATTCTTAAAGTTTGAGATGACCTTTTGGTCCATGGCCTGGAGTAAAAGAGATTGTTGGGAGGCAAGAACTGGATATTGATGAATTTCAATTCATCAAGGAGATCATCTTCTATACATGGAGGATGGGTAGGAACACTGTCCATAACAATCAAGGCATGAAGTGGCAGATTCATCTCAAGCAAATATTTTTTGACAGAAGGACCAGATACCTCAAGGATCAAATCAGTTAAAAGATCATGTGTCACCCAAGCCTTGCTGTTGGACCTCCACATCACACTTAGCCTGTTCCTCAGGACTTTACACTTCTTGAAGGCTTGTGGATTTTCTGAATGGTAAACGAGCAGCGGTTTCACTTTCAAATTGCCACTTGCATTGGCACAAAACGACAGCATGAGATGGTCTTTCATTGGCTTGTGGCCAGGCAATGCCATCTCCTCACTGTTACATAGGTTTGTTTAGGTATCTTCCTCCAGAAAAGACCCGTCTCATTGCAATGAAAAATGTGCTGCAGCAGGTAACTCTGAGAATCCACAAGTTTCCTAAAGTCTCCGATGATGTTCTCTGCTGCCTTTGTGTCAGAGCTTGTTGCTTTGCCATGCCTCACAATGTTGTGGATGCCAGTTCTTCTTTTAAACTTCTTGAAACACCTATGGCTTGCTTTGAATGCTTCTTTGTCCATTGCTGCTCCTGGCATTTTCTTAATGAGGTCTGCAAAAATTACTTTCTCCTCACAAATGATGCTGTCATTGATAGTGTTTCCTTGCATTTGCTTCTTGTTGATCCATGTGAGAAGCAACCTTTCAACATCATCAAGAATATGTGGCCATTGCATAAATATTCTTGTCACTCACTTTGATGCATCTACAGTAGCCGCAAAAAGTTTGGGCGCAAAATTATAGGCGCCCCAACTTTCCCCTAAACTCAAAACATGCGAAAAATACAACTTTTCACCCAAACTTTTCGCTATTTTTCAATGCTAGCGTTTGTACCCGTATTTAGCTGAGACAATACACACTATTTGGCAACTCTGTTTAGGCGCACTCGATGTCACATGGAGTCAGTTTCTAAACATCTCTCACGGAGAGTAGTCTTTTTTTTTTGCGGTGGTCTCTGTTTTTGTGCCTTGATATCTCCGTAATGGGAAGTGGTAAAGAGCTGGAAAGAGACACAGTTGTTACAATCATAACCCTCTATAAGGAGGGTTATAAGTGTAAAGATATTGCTACTCGTGTGGGAATTGGAGTGCGTCAAGTGCAAAAGTGGACCAAGAAATTGTAACTGCCTCCTAATAACTGTAGGAGGCAGTTAGAACCGTAGAAGTATGATTTGATATCTTCCTTGGCCGACCAGAGCGATGCTTTGGAGTACGAATGATGTCACTTCCTTCGTCTCGAAATTTCTTGGTCCACTTTTGCACCTGATGCACTCCAATTCCCACACGAGTAGCAATATCTTTACACTTATAACCCTCCTTATAGAGGGTTATGATTGTAACAACTGTGTCTCTTTCCAGCTCTTTACCACTTCCCATTACGGAGATATCAAGGCACAAAAACAGAGACCACCGCAAAAAAAAGACTACTCTCCGTGAGAGATGTTTAGAAACTGACTCCATGTGACATCGAGTGCGCCTAAACAGAGTTGCCAAATAGTGTGTATTGTCTCGGCTAAATACGGGTACAAACGCTAGCATTGAAAAATAGCGAAAAGTTTGGGTGGAAAGTTGTATTTTTCGCATGTTTTGAGTTTAGGGGAAAGTTGGGGCGCCTATAATTTTGTGCCCAAACTTTTCGCGGCTACTGTATATCATTAATCTTGTCCTTGTTCTTGAGGATAGTGGAATTTGTTGTTGTAGTCAGACTGTATGTGTGTGCTAGGTCAGCCACACTTACACCTTGTTCTTGCTTCTCAATGATTTCATGTTTCACTTCTAAAGTTATTTGTTTTCTCTTATCCCTGTCTTTTTTTTTTTTTTTTTTTTTTTCAGTAACATTCTTGTAAAGGTTAGTAAACTTTGCACTGAAAAAATCACAAATTTATCTGAACACAAGTTTAGAGAATATATGATCACAAGCAACACTAAGGTGCTGGTGGAATGAGTGCTAAACATAGACTGATAGCTGAGCTTCCCAGTAACATGAACAGAACATTCACTCCCTATACATATGATATGTGTCCAGCTTCCATCACTGGCTTCATACTTAACGTATATAACAAACTGATCTATGACACATTATTTCTTCACTAATCAATCACCACATTAACATTTGCATTGTTTCTAATTGTGTCTCATGATCTACTTAGTTACCTTAATGCAATTATTACACTATGGTTGGAAAATATCCAAAATTGCACCTGCAGAAAATTTTGTTTCAAAAACATGTTTTCTACTGTTTTGGACAATTCTAAGACACTTTTCTTCTATGATAATTTTGTCGAAAATGTTGCATTTTCAAGTTGTGCACCCCCGTACAATTATATTGGTGAAATATTCAAGTTTTCAAAATAGAAATTGGGTTTTATGCCATTGTGGATGATTCTATGACTCTTTAGTTCTATGAAATTTCTGTTAGAATTGCTTTGTTTTCAAAGTATGCCACCCCATCCCCATCACAATTTTGGGAGCTGGGAATTGGGGGTTTTGGGTGGGGAAGTAAAAAATGAGTGGGTAATTCTAATCTAACCAACTAAACCATACCTAACTTAGTGTGTCTCTGTAACATTTCATTATGTGAATGTAAAGAGGCTCATGCTCTTCACCATTTGAAGGTTTAGAAATATTGTCTTAGACAAAAAGGAAGGAAAAAGAATCATATGTCTAACTTTTGTTTCTTTCTTCCAGATGCTGATAACCCAATTGCACTTCTGTTAGCCTTACAAGACCAGCAACTGCCGCCTCACACACTAGCATCCCTTACCCGTATCTTGTGTCCATTGTGACCCCCCCCCCTCTTCCCCCACAGGGACACATCCTAGCTAGATAGGGAAGCTGTTTTTACTTATGTGGGGATATAAAAAGAACTTTAATCCAGTGAGTTTTATTTATTCCAGTGAAAATAAATTGTGTTTTCCCATTGTATATACTGATGTTGTTTTACCGGTACTACCACAATCTGCCTCCTGGACAAGTTATTGAGTAATGTATTTTGGTGTGCAGGCTTCCGAGTTCAGTTACCAACTCATCCATTTTCACAGTATGCAATAAATTACCTACGTTCATTAATGAAGCTGTGTACCTGGACCAAAACAAACTCTCTTCCACATATGTCCAAGTCTGAAGAGCTGTTGCTGGTGTCTTGTTATGCATCTGATTCTAAAAATCAGCCTAACCACAGCGACCTCATGTACCAGGGCCAAGTCTCCACCAACCACTCCACTGCCCAGATGGCAAACCGAACCAAGAATAAAGAAAATGGAGTGGGCTGACCTGTGACCACTTGAAAGCAACAAAAGAAGCACAAACGGCACCTGACAACCAACTGTTGGACTGAAAGTTTCAAATCCTTCATACAATCTCCTCTTAGCATCCGTTCCCAAATGTCTATTTCGCATTCCATTTTTAACCCCCCAAAGCATTTACTCACTTCTCTCAATCTACATTCTACCTCCACCTCCACTCCTCCCTTTCCTACCACATTCGCACCCAAGTATCTTATGCTATCCACTTCCTTCAGTCTCTCTCCCTTAATATTCACATCTAGGCTGCTGCCACTTTCTCCCTTTGTACATCTCATCACCTTTTACCCACATTTATCTTCAACTTCCTTCTTTCGCACACCTTCTCAAACTCTATCACTAACTTCCTCAATCCCTCCTCTGATCCTACTACAAGCACAGTGTCATCAGCAAACAACAACTGGATTATCTCCCATTTTTCTCCTTTTTCTTTCACCATCTCCAATCCCTTACCCTTGCATTTACCTCTCGCACCATCCCATCCATGTATAAATTGAACAGCCTGGGTGACATAACACATCCCTGATGATGAATAATAATAAATAATAATCAAATAATTATTACATAATACCATATTATATTGTATTATATTATATTATACTTTATTATATTTTATATTATCTTATATTGTGTTATATACTATATCATGTATTAATATTATATCATGCCTTTACTTTTTTTAGGAATGTCCCCTTTTGGAGCTACAGGTAGACAAGGAAAAGGGGGAAAAGTGTGAGTGTAGTAGTTTCAGAGGGATCAGCTTGTTGAGTGTAGTTGGGAAGGCTTATGGGAGGGTCTTGACTGAGAGGATTAGGGGAGGAACAGAGGGAGTATTTGGTGAAGAACAGTGTGGTTTTAGGACAGGTAGGGGTTGTGTAGATCTGTTTTTTGTGATAAGACAGATATGTGAGAAAGCTATAGGAAAAGGTAAGGATATTTTTTTTTTGGCTTTTATGGATATGGAAAAGGCTTATGACAGGGTAGACAGGAAGGCACTGTGGGAGGTACTGCAGATATATGGGATAGGAGGAAAGCTGTTAAGAGCAGTCAAGAGTTTTTATGAGAGTAGTAGAGCTTGTGTTAGGATTAGAAATGGAGAGTGAATGGTTTGAGGTAAAGGTGGGACTTCGTCAGGGATGTGTTATGTCGCCCTGGCTGTTCAGTCTTTACATGGATGGGGTTGTGCGAGAGGTGAATGCAAGGGTGGTGGGTCAGGGGTTGGAGATGGTTAAAGAAAATGGAGAAAAATGGGAGGTGAGCCAGTTATTGTTTGCTGACGACACTGTGCTTGTAGCAGGATCAGAGGAGGGATTGAGGAAGTTAGTGACAGAGTTTGAGAAGGTGTGTGAAAGAAGGAAGCTGAAGATAAATGTGGGCAAAAGTAAGGTGATGAGATGTACAAGGGGAGAGAGTGACAGCAGGCTGGAAATGAGCATAAAGGGTGAAAGACTGGAGGAAGTGGATAGTTTTAGATACTTGGGTGCAAATGTGGCAGGAAAGAGAGTGGAGGTGGTGGTAGAATGTAGATTGAGAGAAATGAGTAAATGCCTTGGTGAATTAAAAAATGTAATGAGAAATAGACATTTGGGAATGGATGCTAAGAGGAGATTATATGAAGGAGTGATTGTGCTGACAGCACTGTATGGGGCAGAAACATGGAACATAAGAGAGAAGGAGTTTGAATGTGTTTGAGATGAGGTGTCTGAGAAGTATGATAGGGGTTACTAGGCTGGATAGAGTGAGAAATGAGGAGGTGAGGAGGAGAACGGGGGTGGTAAGGGAGTTGGGAGATAGGGTTGATGAAAGAGTATTGGAATGGTTTGGACACATGGAAAGAATGAGTGAAGAAAGACTAGTAAAAGAGGTATGGAAGGCAAATATGGAGGTAGTGAACATGAGGGGGCGACCTAGGATGAGATGGATGGATAGGGTGAAAGGGGCTCTGGGAAAGAGGGGAATGTCTGTTGAGAAAGGACGGGAGAGGACAGAAGACAGGGGTGAATGGAAAATGGTTGTATATGGATGATGTTGTGATGCATGAGGTGGAATGGGTGGGGATGGGGTGTTGAGGTAGTATATGTGAGAAAAATGTGATGCAGCCCGAGGGATTTCTCCCTGTCTTCTCCTTTTTTGCAGGGGAGGACGGAGAGGGGACACATGGAAAGAATGAGTGAAGAAAGATTAGTAAAAGAAGTGTGGAAGGCAGAGGTGGAAGGAGTGAATATGAGGGGGCGTCCTAGGATGAGATGGATAGATGGGGTGAAAGGGGCTTTAAAAAAGAGAGGAATGTCTGTTAAGGAAGGACGGGAGAGGACAGAAGATAGGGGTGAATGGAGAAGGGTTGTGTATGGATGATACTGTGATGCATGAGGGGGAGTGGGTGAGGGATGGGGGGTGAGGAAGTATGTATGAGAAAAAAAAAATTGACACAGCCCGAAGGGATATCTCCCCGTCTTCTCCTTTTCTGCATGAGGGGATGTAGAGGGAGGTCGCCGATTTTATGAAGCGGCCTAGCTGTGGATGTGGTGTGTCTTGCGACACTGCATCTGACCCAGGGCAGTGGACAGGATGCAAGGAGGACCCATCATCCAGGAGGTGCCAAGATAAGAGGGAGGGTGGAGGGGAGTGGAATATTTAGGAAATGGAATAGGTGGGAGTGGTTTATATACCTTTTTCTTTTTGGCTACCCCCCCATGTAAGGGGGAAAAAGCCTTTGTAATATGTATGTATGTATATTATATATATTACATTATATTACATATTATATTGTATTATATTATATTATAAATTATATTTCATTATATCATATTATATTATTTATTATGTTATATTGCATTATTTTATATTATATTATAATAATATTATATTATACTATATTATATTACATCAAGGGAGTAGGGAGATAGGGTTGATGAAAGAGTATTAGAATGGTTTGGACACATGGAAAGAATGAATGAAGAAAGACTAGTAAAAGAGCTATGGAAGGTAGATGTGGAGGAAGTGAACATGAGGGAACGTCCTAAGATGAGATGGATGGATAGGGTGAAGGGGGCTTTGGGGAAGAGGGGAATGTCTGTTGAGGAAGGACGGGAGAGGACAGAAGACAGGGGTGATGGAGAATGGTTGTATATGGATGATGTTGTGATGCATGAGGTGGAATGAGTGGGGGGATGGTGGGTGAGGTAGTATGTGTGAGACAAATTTGACGCAGCCCGAAGGGTTTTCTCCCCGTCTTCTCCTTTTCTGCATGAGGGGACGGAGAGGGGGGGGTCGCCGATTTAATGAAGCAGCCTTGCTGTAGATGTGCTGTGCCTTGCGACACTGCCTCTGACCCAGGGCAGTGGACAGGGTGCAAGGATGACCTGTCATCCAGGAGGTGCTAAAATAAGAGGGAGGGTGGAGGGGAGTAGCGTGTATTCAGGGATGGAAGGGGTGGGAATGGTTTTATGCCTTTTTCTTTTGGCTACCCCCCTTGTAAGGGGGAAAAAGCCTTGGTATATGTATGTATGTACATTATATTTTATTATATTGTATTGCATTGTTTATACTATATATCATATTATATATTATACATATACCAAAGGATTTTTCCCCCTTACAAGGGAGGTAGCCAAAAAGAAAAAGACATAAAAACCATTCCCACCCATTCCATCCCTAATACACTCCACTCCCCTCCACCCTCCCTCTTATCTTGGCACCTACTGGATGATGGGTCATCCCTACATCTTGTCCACTGCCCTGGGTCAGAGGCAGTGTCGCAAGACACAGCACATCCACAGCAAGGCTGCTTCATTAAATCGGCAAACCCCCCACTCCGTCCCCTCAAGCAGGAAAGGAGAAGACAGGGAGAAATCCCTTCGGGCTGCGTCACATTTTTCTCACACATACTACCTCCCCCCATTCCCCCACCTACTCCACCCCATGCATCACATCATATACAACCCTTCTCCATTCACCCCTATCTTCTGTCCTCTCTCATCCTTCCTCAACAGACATTCCCCTCTTCCCCAAAGCCCCTTTCACCCCATCCATCCATCTCATCCTAGGTCACCCCCTCATGTTCACTCCTTCCACATCTGCCTTTCATACCTCTTTTACTAACCTTTCTTCACTCATTCTTTCCATATGTCCAGACCATCCCAAAACTCTTTCATCCACCCTATCTCCCAACTTCCTTACCACCCCCGTTCTCCTCCTCACCTCCTCATTTCTCACTCTATCCAGCCTAGTAACCCCTATCATACTTCTCAGACACCTCATCTCAAACACATTCAAACTCCTCTCTTCCTCTATTATGTTCCATGTTTCTGCCCCATACAGTGCTGTTGGCACAATCACTCCTTCATATAATCTCCTCTTAGCATCCATTCCCAAATGTCTATTCCTCATTACACTTTTTAATCCACCAAGGCATTTACTTGCTTCTCTCAATCTACATTCTACCTCCACCTCCACTCCACCCTTTCCTGCCACATTCGCACCCAAGTATCCAAAACTATCCACTTCCTCCAGTCGCTCTCCCTTAATGCTGACTTCCCAACTACACTTAACAAGCTAATCCCTCTGTTTATCACCAATTTCTCCCTCTGTTCCTCTCCTAATCCTCTCAATCAAGACCCTCCCATAAGCCTTCCCAACTACAGTTAACAAGCTGATCCCTCTGAAACTACTACACTCACACTTGTCCCCTTTTCCCTTGTAATGTGTAACTATACAGGCACTCCTCCAGTCCTCCGGCACTCTACCCTCTCAAAAACAAACATTAAATAACCTCACCAGCCAGTCCACCATCACTGTACTTCCTTTTTTGAGACATTCTGCATGGCATCCATCCAGACCAGGTGCCTTACCTGCTCTCATCATCTTAACAACTGCCTTGACTTCATCCTTCCTTATTTCTCCTCCATCATCCTCACTCATCACGGTTATTTTCTTAGCACTTCCCACTGCAACTATCTTTCCCTCCCTATCCTCCTTCACATATAGCAACTCCCTAAAATACTCTGCCCATCTTCCCCTTACTGCCTTCTCTTCCATTATCATCTCTCCATCTACACCTTTTACCTTTTCTTCTCTACTTGATTCGCCTCCTCTTCCTCTCTTAACTTCTTTCCAAAACATCTTTTTATTACTTTAAAAATATTCTGTCATACTCTTACCCCATTTCACATCTGCTCTCCTCTATGCCTCCTTTACCTTGTGCTTTACTTCTCTTTTCTTTTCTTTGTACCTCTCATATGACTCCCTCGTCCTATTTTGTAACCAATCTGTGAAAGCTCGCTTCTTCTCCTCTACAACCTTCTTTGTTTCCTCATCCCACCATTCACTACCCTTCCTTCTATTTCCTCCCTTCTTGTTCCACACACCATCTTT
The DNA here is from genome assembly GCF_046742065.1 of Oratosquilla oratoria. Taxonomy (NCBI): domain Eukaryota; kingdom Metazoa; phylum Arthropoda; class Malacostraca; order Stomatopoda; family Squillidae; genus Oratosquilla; species Oratosquilla oratoria. The sequence continues at coordinate 40,107,898 of NC_134818.1, forward strand.
GCACACTTTGTAACTCCCTCCTTGAACCATCCCCATTCCTCCTCCACTCCTAGTTCTACTCTATCCTTCACTCCCTCCCACTCCTCTTTCAGCCTCTTCTTGTACTCCTTTTCCTTTTCATGTAAAGAGTTCACTCTAAGCATCTCCCTACCTTTTGTCCTTTTTCTCTTTCTCCATCTATCCTCCACTCTGAACTTACCTTCCACCAAAAAATGATCTGAAAATCCCCCACTCTCTTCCCGTAGCACATGTACATCCTTAACTCTTCCTATTATGCTGCTATCTACCATTACATAGTCCATTAACACTCTATCTACCACCCTTCCATCCACCACACTCTCCCATGTGTACTTATGCTTGACTTTCTTCCAAAATACTGTGTTTGCTATCACGAACTCTCTAGACACATCTCCACCATCAACTCTCCACTACGATTCTTTCCTGGAACTCCACATTTCCCAACCACTCCATCAATTGGTTCATTTCCTACCCTAGCATTAAGGTCTCCCAATACTACATCGATGTTCCTCCCTAATCCCTCTATGCACTCATTTAAATCTATCCAAAATGCCTCCCTTTCTTCTACACTCTTCTCACTACCAGGCCCATATGTACTTACAAAAACCCACATCTCCTTTCCCAGTTTCACCTTCATCCACATTATCCTTGAGGAAACCTCATTCCACTCCACTACACATTTACCTGTCTCTTCACTTACTAGTATAGCCACCCCTTCTCTACTCTTCACTCCTGAATACCTTCCAATTGCACTCCCAAACTCATACTCACCCTTTCCTCTCAACTTAGTTTCACTCAGTGCCAACACCTCCACCTTTCTTCTCACAAACATACTACCTATCTCTTCCCTTTTACTCTCATCTGTACCATATCCATGCACATTAAAAGACCCAAACCTTAGGGTGTTGGTTGCCTTTTATGATCCAAGTGGAAATACTTGGTGGCAGTATTCTTTTCCCCCACCACAGGGTAGGCAAAACAAGGAAATGAAATTCAGAGAAATTGTACAGGACAGCAACAAGGGGTTGGGGGAGAGCATAACGGAGGGACAGTAGCAGTATGATAAAAGTTTCATCATTTCTCTGTGAACAGAGTCCTCCTCTATCACAGACAAAATGATGTGTGGCTCTGGTCCATAGGGCCGCCCCATATAGACCCTGAAGTATCAACTGCATGCATGCTACTTTGCCGTAACAACATGCAACCAATATTACTTTTAAAATTTTCTGTCATACTCTTACCCCATTTCACATCTTGTTTTGGAAGGAAATTAAGAGAGGAAGAGGAGGTGAATCAAGTAGAGAAGAAAAGGTAAAAGGTACAGATGGAGAGATGATAATGGAAGAGAAGGCAGTAAGAGGAAGATGGGCATTTTAGGGAATTGCTAAATGTGAAAGAAGATAGGGATGGAGAGGTAGTTGCAGTGGGAAGCACTAAGAAAATGACTGTGATGCATGAGGAAAATGGAGGGAAAATAAGGAGAGATGAAGTGAAGGCAATTGTTAAGATGATAAGAGCAGGTAAGGCACCTGGGTTGGATGGATATCATGCAGAATGTCTCAGAAAAGGAGGTACAGTGATGGTGGACTGGCTGGTGAGGTTACTTAATGTTTGCTGAGAGGGTATAGTGCCGTAGGACTGGAGGAGTGCCTGTATAGTTCCACTTTACAAGGGAAATGGGGACAAATGTGAGTGTAGTAGTTTCAGAGGGATCAGCTTGTTAAGTGTAGTTGGGAAGGCTTATGGGAGGGTCTTGATTGAGAGGATTAGGAGAGGAACAGAGGGAGAAATTGGTGATAAACAGTGTGGGTTTAGGACAGGTAGGGGTTGCGTAGATCAGATTTTTGTGGTAAGACGTATACAGTAGGTGAGAAAGCTATAGGAAAAGGTAAGGATGTATATTGGGCTTTTATGGATCTGGAAAAGGCTTATGGCAGGGTAGTCAGGAAGGTACTGCAGATATATGGGATAGGAGGAAAGCTTTTAGTAGCAGTCAAGAGTTTTTAGAAATTTAGAATAAAACAATGGAACAAGATGGAACATGGAATCATACAGCATCCAACCATCCCCAAGCCCCGGGTAAAATTGCCTAAAGGAACTACACTACAGAGAAGGGAATGATGTGCGTTGAATCAGGCAAGAACTGGGATTAGAAAAACCAAAACCAACCTGGTAAAATGTGGACTTGCCAAGAACATAGCCTGTGAATGTGGACACCTAAGTCAGACCATGGATCATCATCTTCTCACTACCTGCCCCTTGAGTCCAATACACATAACATCTGCAGACCTCTGTCAGGTCAACGACAGAGCAAAGACATGCGTGACACGATATGATGTTCGGGTTAGAAATGGAGAGAATGAGTGGTTTGAGATAAAGGTGGGACTTCGTCAGGGATGCGTTATGTTGCCTTGGTTGTTCAATTTATTCGTGAATGGGGTGGTGCGAGAGACGGGTTGGAGATGGTTCAAGAAAATGGAGAAAAGTGGGAAATAAGCCAGTTATTGTTTGCTGACATCACTGCACTTGTAAAAGGATCAGATGAGGGATTGAGGAAGTTAGTGACATAGTTTGGGAAGGTGTGTGAGTAAAGGAAGTTGAAGATAAATGTGGGTAAAAGTAAGGTGATGAGATGTACAAGGGGAGAAAGTGGCAGCAAACTGGAAGTGAATATTAAGGGAGAGAGACTGGAGGAAGTAGATAGTTTTAGATACTTGGGTGCGAATGTGGCAGGAAAGAGAGGAGCAAGTAAATGCCTTGATGGATTAAAAAGTATAATGAGAAATAGACATTTGGGAATGGATGCTAAGAGGAGATTGTATGAAGGAGTGATTGTGCCAATAGCACTGTATGGGGCAGAAACATGGACTGGAAGAGAGAAGGAGTTTGAATGTGTTTGAGATGAGGTGTCTGAGAAGTATGATAGAGGTTACTAGGCTGGATAGAGTGAGAAGTGAGGAGGAGAGCGGAGGTGGAAAGAGGGTTGGGAGATAGGACTGATGAAAGAGTATTGAGATGGTTTGGACACATGGAAAGAGTGAGTGAAGAAAGACTAGTAAAAGAGGTGTGGAAGGCAGAGGTGGAAGGAGTGAACATGTTGGGGCGACCTAGGATGAAATGGATGGATGGGGGTAAAAGCAGCTTGTGAAAGAAGGAAATGTCTGTTGAGGAAGGATGGGAGAGGACAGAAGATAGGGTGAATGGAGAATGGTTGTGTATGGATGATGCTGTGATACATGAGGGGGAGTGGATGGGGGATGAGGGAGTATGTGTGAAAAATAAATTGATGCAGTTCGAAGGGATTTCTCTCTGTCTTCTCCTTTTCTGCATGAAGGGATGGAGAGTGGGGTCGCCGAATTAATGAAGCAGCCTTGCTGTGGATGTGCTGTGTCTTGCAACACTGCTTCTGACCCAGGCTTGAGAATCTTAATGATTACAAAAGGTATGTCAATAGAGAGGAAATCTCTGCAAGGTCACCCATATCGAACAGGTTTTGTATGAAAGATCAAAGAGAAACTCACACAGTCACAGGACCCACTGCTAACTTGGATGTCTGTGATGGCGAACAAGGAAATTCTTCATAGATATATGGGGTACCTTCATAATAATGACATGGACCATTGGGCACTCTATAGATATATAGGGCTTCGCAAATTCGACATTCAAATCTCGCGCACCACGCACCCGGTCGAATTTGCCGCCACTCCCGATGCGCAACTCTGTCTCACTCTCGCCCCAGCCATCGTCGAGGCAAGCCACGCTCCGCTGTTCCACCTCCACCATGCCGTGCAAATCCACCTCTGGCCCCACCCCTAAGAAACGCACTTTCCTGCCTTTCGAAGATAAGCTTGAGCTTATAAGAAAGTGTGAGGCAGGTATGGCTCATTCTGCCATTGCAGCGGAAATGGTTGTCCCGAGATCAACACTTCTTCTAACATTAGACATTAGTAAAGCTTTTGATGCTATCCCCCGCCACAACTTAACAAATAAAATATATAACACAGAAATGCACAATAACAACAAAAGATGGCTGGCCAATTATCTGGCAGGTAGGAATGCTTACGTGTCATATAATGGCCAATCATCGCACATCAGAAACATTAAGAATGGAGTACCACAGGGCTCTGTTCTATCCCCCACGCTCTTTAATCTATACATGCATGACTTACCCACACCAGACACCTCAGAAATACAAATCTCTTCCTACGCAAACGACATAACAATCACATGCACACATCGTAACACAGACAAAGCTGCAGAAATAATCCAGCCATACCTTGATACACTCAACACATGGTTCATCACAAACGGACTCAAAATAGCTCCAACCAAATCTACAGCAACTCTTCTCACCAACTGGACAAAAGAACACAAATACATACCTCATCTCTACATCAACAACACTCTAATACCACACACAAACACACCGAAAATTCTTGGTGTAACATACGATACATCCATGTCTTTCAAACAACACATCGCAAAACATAAAAAACAAATGCACACCTAGACTTAACGCACTTAAGTCAATCGCTGGAACAACATTTGGACAAAACAAAGAAACTAATACAACAATATACAAACAATGCATATGCTCAGTGATGAATTATGCGAGTCCTGCATGGGCTCCTAATCTCAGTGAGACACACCACAACACCCTTCAAATCATACAAAACAAAGCCCTAAAAACAATTACAGGCTGCACAAATACAACACCTACAGACCATTTACACCATGAAACAAAAGTCCTCAAAGTCAAGGACCACCTCGACATGAGAGGCACAAAAACACTTGCTGCAGCCACCACAAACACTTCACACCCGCTACACTACATAGCAGAACACCCACACACACCAAGAAACATTAAAACAACATCCAAAGACCTGTATCACACACAGATACTCTCTTCTCTTCCTCCACAGCCACCAAATACCAGCCTCCGGAAACATATTCATAATCATATCACTCACCGCTCCATTAACACACTGAAAGACAACACACTGCTGCATGCCAGACCCCCTGATATCCACCCTTCTGAATCCTCTCTCCCACGAAAGGACAGAGTCCACCTGGCCAGACTGCGGTGCGGCCACCACCCAGCACTTCTAAGCTACCAGAAGAGGCTGGATGACTGCATTGTGAACAGCTGCCTAGGATGTAACACTTCACCCCATACCATACAACACATAATGGAAGACTGCATTATACACAATCATGCACGCAAACAACACAACATACACTCTATAAAGGATTTGTGGGAAAACCCAGTTTCGGCTATGGCATTCCTTGGGGAGACGGGACTGCTCGGACAGATAGTCTAGGGAACGACAACAACATCTTCCAGGACTTCCCTTGTTCTCCGTGGCTCAAGGGACTCCCGTCTCGACATGATGGAGGACATGTTGATCAAGTGGATAGAGGACAGGACACAAAGCAAGATGCCGATCAGCATGGGGCTCGTTCAGGAGCGTGCCTTGTCACTGTGGGAGAACTTGCAGGCCACAACATCCACCACCAAAAATGTACTGTACAGCAGCTTAATGTGTTAATAAACAAAATTAGATATAAATGAAGCCTTTAATATTACTGATTTAGTCTAAGTTAGTGTATTTTAGAGGTCATAGTGATATTTTGGGGGTCGGTCCTTATCCCCCCTAATTACAATGTATTCCTATGGGAAAAACTGCATCATGATTCGACAAAACCCAGGTTCGACCGATGATAGACCGCCCCATCCCTGTCGAATTGCGGTGTGACCCCCTGTATAATGGAAACGGTGACACCAAATAAATATCTCACGAGAAACCAGTTGGTAGGGAGGTGAGATTACTGGAAAAACACCTTCATAGCACAAACAAAACCTATTACTGCACCTGATTTTGTTCTCTCACTATGACCTGAAAAATAGTGTATATAATCTTCTTTATTTGTGGGCTTTCCATATACCGAGAATTTGACATTTTTTCCTTTTTTAGATCCCATCATTCACAGAAAAGGAAAAAATTTCAAATCCTTGGTATATAGAAAGCCCACTAATAAAGAATATTATATACACTATTTTTCAGGTCATAGTGAGAGAACAAAATCAGGTGCAGTAATATGTTTCTTTAGAGCTTTCAGAATATGTGATGAAGAATTCCTGGCAGAAGAAGTAGAACTTATTATGAAAACATCCATTAAACTTAAATATCCTGAAGGATTATTATATAAACTAAAAAAGAAAGCGAAACTAATTAGTGACAAAAATAAAGATGGAAATAACAAAGTTGTTGAGAGAAAAACACATTATATAACTGTACCAAACACTGACATAAGTCCAATCCTTGATACATTCCTTTTGAAAGCGGGCATAAAGATTGCAAGGACAACAGGTCATAAGATTACCCAGATCACCAAACATAAATACATGCGACAAATGAAAATAGTGTGGTATTTAAAATTCTGTGTAAAAGTTGCCCTTCAGCGTACTATGGAGAATCTGGTCGATTAAGAAAAGGTTAATTGAACATAAAAATTATGTAAAAGCATACCGGACAACCAATTCCATTGTTAGGCACATTGAGGAACAAGATCATCTCCCTGACTGGAATAATGCAATTCTTCTTAATAAAGGTTATACAAAAAGGTTGAGAAAAACAATTGAAGTTGCATATATAAATATCAATGAAAACATAAATAATAGAGAAGGGTTTGTATGTCTAGCAAAACCTACCAGTCATATAATAATTTTAGAAAATAAAACTTGTGCATGAAGCTCTCCCTGGTGGCCCATGAGATGAAGGGAGTGGGTATATTTTGTCCGGTTGTGGATGTGCTGTGCCTGGTGACACCCAGGGCAGTGGACAGGGTGCAGGGATGACCCGTCATCCAGGAAGTGCTAAGATAAGAGGGAGGGTGGAGGGGTGTGGAGTGTATTCGGGGATGGAGTGGGTGGGAATGATTTTGTGCCTTTTCCTTTTTGGCTACCTCCCTTGTAAGGGGGAAAAAGCCTTGGTATATGTATGTATGTGATCAAATGCTGTTAGCTTTGATAAAGACACTGTGAGGTCGAAACATCAGCATTAATTTATCCTGTTTTCTCATTTATTTCACCATTCAAAATCTGTCAATATCTTATTCAGTATACAGGTATATATATACATATATATATATATATATATATATATATATATATATATATATATATATATATCAGTCAAATCAGCCATCCTGAGTCCACTGCTGAACAAAGGCCTCCTTCATAACATTCCATGAATCACACGACCGTGCCATCCTCTGCCATGTCACTCCTGCAAACTTCTCAATCTCGTCTCTCCACCTTCTGTCTGGTCTCCCTCTTCCATGCTTCCTATCTTGCGGCGTCCACTCAGTTACACACTTGCTCCATCGCTCTTCAGTCGTTCGCACTAACTTAACTGCCCAATTCCACTTCCTCTCTTTTACTGCCTCCTTAATATCTTTCACTCTAGTCTGCTCTCTCACCCAACTTGCTCTCTTTCGGTCTCTCAGTGTTATTCCCATCATTGATTTCTCCATTCTCCTCTGTGCAGTCCTTAGCTTAGTTTCCATTGCCTTCGTCAGCTTTCAAGTCTCACACCCGTAGATCATTGCTGGTAAAATGCATTGATTGTAAACTTTATGTTTCAAACATAAAGGTAGAGAGCCTCTTAGGATTTTATTATACTTACCAAACACTTTCCTACCAATTGTAATGTGTATTTTTATTTCATTATCATGATCTTTCATCACCTTCACCATCTGGCCTAAATAATTATACTCTTCAATTTCCTCAAGACTCTCACCATCAATTATAATCTCTTTACTTTGAACTTTCGTGTTGAACATTACTTTGGTTTTACTTTTATTAATTTTTAAACCTACTTTGAGACTTTCTTTGTTTAGATCGCTCAGCATATCTTGCAAGTCTTCTGCTCTTTCTGAAATAAGAATAATGTCATCCTCAAACCTTAGGTGGTTCAAATATTCGCCATTAATATTAAAACCTTTCTTTTCCCAACTCAACCTTCTGTAGATGATTTGGGTAAAATTGTATTTCCTTGTACTCCTTTCTCGATCTTGATCTTTTCTGTATCTTTATGTAGTCGAATTATAGAGGTACCTTTCGCATAATTTTTTTCTAAAACTTTTACGATCTGTTCGTTTGTACCCTGTTTGTGTAGTGAGTTTAGTATTGCTATTTGTTCTACTGAATCAAAGGCCTCGTGATTTACAAAAGCTAAACACAGAGGTATGTTGTATTCTATCGTTTTCTTGATTAGTTGATTTATCGCCTGCAAATGGTCTAGAGTCTAATATCTGCTCCTAAAGCCTGACTGTTCTTTCGGTTTCCATCTAAAACTTTACTTAGTCTATTTGTAAGGATCTTGGAGAATACTTTATATACATTTGATAGCAAGGTAATCGGTCGATAGTCACTAAGGTCCTTCCGGTCTCCTTTTTTATGAAGCAAAATCACTATAGCATTGCACTACACTTCAGGGACACTCTCTTGATGTAAGCACTGGGTGTACAGCTGAGGTAATTTAATATGAACTAATTTGCCTGTGTCTTTCAACAGATCTGTTGATATACCATTTTCCCCAGGTGCTTTCCCTCGTTTCATAGTTTTTAGAGCAAATTCTACTTCTTCCTTTGTAATCTCTGGTACACTACTAACATCTACACATGAATTTACTGACTCAACTACGGTCTTCTACTCTTTTTACCATTTTTTTTCCACATTTAATTATTTCTCCATTTTTACCTTTCAAACATATCATTTGCTGTTTTCCTAAAGCATGTCTGCGTTCGATTACTTTAATACTTTTACCTTTCTGAATAGTTTCCTCCATTTCATCCATGTTTCTCTTTCTTTTCTCTAATCTCTGCCTTTTGTTGATAAGCTTGTTTAGTTCTACTCTTTCTATTTCGTCTTTCCTGCTTTTAATCTGCATGGTCCTTCTTCTTTTAATTAGGTCATTTGTAGCTTGGGAGTATTTGTTCTCTCTGGAGTATTTGTTCTCTCTAATGTTTTTTGTACTTCCTACTTTCTCTGCCGATTCCCTAATGATATTCACTAAATTCAAATTAATATCTTCCACGCTGTCCTAATTAGGTCTTACAGCTTCAAATCTATTTTTTATTTTTAACTGAAATTTATTATTATTATCCTTAAACTTTGCAAGGCTTATTTTCTTTTTTAAAACTAGTTTATTTCTCTCAGCTCTGAAATAAAATTTAGCTGTGCAACCTACCATTCTATGGTCACTACCTATGTTGACTTTATCTATCACCGTAGCATTGATAACGCTTTTGCTCTCATCTCCTAATATGAAGTAATTTTTATTCTTTGTTGCTCCATTTGGACTTCTCCACATTCATTTACGACCTACACGCTTTTGGAAGAAAGTGTTCATTATCCTCATGTAGTTCTCTGCAAAAATTACTAACATCTCGCATCTGTCATTTCTTTCACCTACTCCAAACTTCCCAATGCACGTCTCATCTCCCATCTTCTTCCCTACTTTAGCATTAAAGTCGCCTATTACCAATGTGTTCTTATTTTTTTCTTTATCCATTACCTGACTTAAATCATCATAGAACAACTCAATTTTCTCATCTGAATTCTGTGAAGTTGGTGCATAAACCTGAACTATTTTTAGAGTGCATCTTTTTCACAGCCTAATCACAATCCAAGCTACCCTGTCTGATAAACTACTGAATTTGACTACGTTACCAGCAACCTCTCAGTTTATCAAGTATCCTACACTAGATCTTTCTTTGTCCTTACCTCTATAGTAGAACAGGTGGTGACCATCTTGTAATTGTATCAGCTTTTCTTCCGCTCTTCGGACTTTGCTCAGTCCTACAATGTCCCACTTGATGTTGTCTAGTTCTTCCATTAAACTCTCCAGCCTGTGATTTTCTGAGAGACTTCTTAGTTGTAAGTATAGATCTTCAATTTCTTCATGTCGTTTAATGTCCCAAGACTTGGATCTGCTTGGACAGTGCTTACTCACATTCGGGCACACTGCCCGTAAGTACACGAGGCAATGCGGTTGGACCTTTAGGAGACGATGATTCAACAGGAACACCCAGTTTTGTTTTCGTTGTGATATTCATATTTGCTATGAAGGGGGGTTGGCAGCAATCTCACCTCCGTGGCTACTGGTTTCTGGTGAGATATTTCTCTGGTGTCACTTTATTCATTATATTCCATGAAGCCCTATATCTATAGGATGCCCAATGGTCCACGCCGTCATTATGACGGTACCCCCATATATCTATGAGAAATTTCCCTGTTTGCCATCAGGGATGTGCCAGTTAGCAGTGGGTCCTGCAACTGTGTGTTTGAGCTGCTCTTTGTCTGATCTTACAAAACCTGTTTGATATGGGTGATGCTGCAGGGATTTCTTCTCTATCGACAAAGCTTTTGTAATAATTAAGATTCTCAAGCCTATCCACCACGTCAAGGTGTCAACTCTCGGATAGGTATATATATATATATATACATATATATATATATATATATATATATATATATGTGTGTGTGTGTGTGTGTGTGTGTGTGTGTGTATAATATGCATATTATATAATATACATATATATATGCATATATACATATATATATATATATATATATATATATTATGTATATATATATATGTATATCATTATATATATATATATATACATATATATATATATATACATATATATATACATATATATATATATATATATATATATACATATATATGAGGAAAAAGAAACTGATGACCTGGTGGTTTTTTCCGCATCTTTAGAATCACGAGTTTATGTGATTTCTCATGCATACACACACACACACACACACACACACACACACATTATATATATAGCTGCAGCTAAGGAATTAAAAGATAATGACGCTATTGTAATCCGTCGGGCTGACAAATCTTCCATCTTTGTGATTTTGGACAAAGAGGACTTCATGAACAAAATGATGAACATACTGGGAGACACTACAAAATTCAAGCAGATCACGAAAAATCCTACAAATGACCTCAAGACCCGTCTTAACCGTATAATAAGATGCAACAATAGTACTATCGGTTCGCCTAAACTCTCTCTCATTGATGGGGATTACAAACTTTGTTATGCTTATGGGAACGTCAGGACCCATAAACAAGGATTCCCTCTTCGCCCTATCATCAGTCAAATACCATCTGTCACTTACAAACTCGCAAAACGCCTGAACGAACTCATCACCCCTTACACCCCTGTTTCTTACAGTTTAAAGTCTTCAGATGAGTTCCTCGACATTTTAAGGTCTACGCCACCTTCTGGTGTCATCGGTTCTATGGACGTGGTCAGTCTCTTCACCCACGTCCCCGTGGATGAAACTATTGACATGATTTGTAGTAGGATCTACCACGACAGAGAAGCAGGAGACACCCCCTTGGCGATACCTGAAAACACACTACGCTGTCTCCTTCGCGCGTGTACCAAAGAAGCCCCGTTTTATGGACCTGATGGTAATATGTATGTCCAAATTGATGGTATTGCCATGGGGTCCCCCTTAGGCGTCCTCTTCGCTAATTTTTATATGGGCACCATAGAAAGGAGAATATTTCTGCATCACCCCGAACTTCTACCTTCTGTATATGTAAGGTACGTAGACGATGTTTTCATTAGTGCAGAAAATGAAAACAGTATTTTACAAATCGTGAGCACCTTTAAACGTCATTCCTCCCTTGACTTCACCCATGAACTCGAAGCCAATTATAAACTCCCCTTTTTGGACGTTTTAGTTCACCGAGGCCCTCACTCTTTCTCCACCGAAGTATATGTGAGGGCTACAAACCTGGGTTTTTGTCTCAACGGTGCTAGCGAGTGCCCAGAGAAATACCGCAGGAGTGTGATAAATTCCTTTGTTAAAAGAGCCCTCACACATTCTTCTACTTGGACTTCCACCCATGCTGAATTGCAGAGAGTCTCACAACTCCTTGCCAATAATGGTTACTCAAAACAATTGGTTGATGAGACAATAAAGCGACATCTAGACAGTTTCGTGACACAAGCCCCCTCCACAACAGAAAAACCTTGTCATATTTCCCTCTTCTATAAAAACTTCATGTCTTCCGCACATAAAGAAGACGAAAAGGCTTTAAGAAAGATCATCAGCACACATGTCATCCCTACAGACCCCCATGCCATTCTGAAGCTCATCATTTTTTACAAAACAAAAAGAACATCAAGCCTCATCATGAAAAATAGTTGCCTCCCACAGACAAGGCCTTTACAAGAGGTGAATCTTATATACCAATTCCATTGCAACTTTGGTGACTGCAGTCGCCTCAATTCACGGTATATAGGTTCAACCACTACCACCTTGTCAAAAAGGATGACGGCACATTTACAGGATGGGGCAATACTCCGTCACACTAGTAACACACATGGACACTCCCTCACCAGGCAACAACTAGAAACACAAACAACAATACTGTATCGTGAACAAGACAGAAGGAGATTAAGGATGGCTGAATCAATTTTTATTCGTCTAGATCAACCCTCCATCAATATCCAGCTACAGCCTGAAGTTTCTCTCCCATCAATGAGGAAGCCCAACCAGCAACCTACAGGGAACCCGTCGGCACTCCGTGGGTAGCTAGGCGGACACGACATCTCCCCCGCCACACGACATCTCCCCCGCCACACCTCATATGACTTCCTGTCCCAGTGTTTCTTCGCGGGTACAAAATCTCCCCCGCCACACCTCGTATGTCATTCCTGTTTTCACAGTGTATATTGTAACTCCTGAAGATGACCTCTGATTGGGTCGAAAGACGTCTAGAGTAAACACCATGTACCTTGGAGATTCTATCAATACCCTGACCTCCAACCTCCGCTCTCTCATTCGAAATATCGAGAGTACTTCTTACAAGTTGAACAATGCTACTACTGCTGTAGACTTCAACAAAGCCTGTATTCAAAATGGCCTCCTTCCAAAATATATATATATATATATATATATATATATATATATATATATATATATATATACATATATATATATATATATATACATAGTAAGAATGAAAAGACACAATCGGGAACAAGGGACTTTATTCCTGATCGGTTTCGCCTTTGAGGCTTCTACAGAAGAAGCCTCAAAGGCGAAACCGGTCAGGAATAAAGTCTCTTATTCCCAATCGTGTTTTTCCATTTTTACCATTCATACACCTGTCCTGATGTCACAGTATATATATATGTATATATATATATGTATATATATATATATATATATATATATATATGCGCGCGCACATACACACACACGTCGGTCGAAGTGACAACGAAGTTTGGAACTCCAAGAAAACTCCAAGTTTCATCGATCTCAACAACTTTTGTTGTATTAATATGGAAGGGGAAAGCTCATGGCGTAGTGGGAAGGTGAAGAAAAGGAGAAGGGGAAGGATTACTGAGGAAAATGGATGGAAATGAGGAAGGAGACGAAGGGGCACAGGAAGTTAGACGGCATGTTAACAAGAGAGGGGCAGACGACAGTGGTGATGTCGAAGAGATTAGTAAAAATGTAAAAATTAGAAATATAGATAAGAGCAGCGCAATGGAAGGTGAAGATAATTATTTCCATGGATTTAATGATAGAAGAAATGACAACCTCCCCTGACTAGTAAATCTAGAGGAGAACCTAAAAATGAACGAAACATGGGAGGTTAGGTTTAACTCTAGTTACCCAAAGAGTTGATAAACTGGAAGTACTAAAGAAAATCAAGACCTAACTAAAGAAATACAAAAATAAAAAATACAGTTAAGAGAAGTAAAGGAAGAGAATGAGGAATTAAAGAGGAATAATAAAGAGAACAAAGAGTCCATAGCAAAAGAGGTAGGTGGTTGGAAAAAAGTACAAGAGAACAATAATATTGAATTTAGAGGTATAATGGAACAGCAGAGGAAAGAACAAACGAAGGACACAGTTGTTAAAGTGATGAGGGAGAATGAGAATATAGTAAGATACTTAGCGGATAAAAAGAAATGTATAATTATATCAGGGATGGAAGAGAAGTATAATCTAAATAGGACTACAAGAATAAAGGAAGAAAAGGAAAAAGTAAATAAGATATTAAAAGTAGTTCAAGAAGATGAACCAGAAACAGGGGAACAAATAGAAGAAATCTATAGACTCGGGAAATACAATATAGATAAGACCAGACCAATTAAAGTTAAATTTAGGTCACAAACGACAGCAGAGAATATCTTAGCAAAAACAGGGAAACTAGCAGTGATTAATATAAACAGGCATGGATAAAAAGAGAAATGAATAAAGAGGAAAGAGAGGATGAGAAAACAAAAGGACTAGAAGCTAAGAAGAAAAAAAAACGAGAAATGAAAAGAGCCAGAAAAAGATAAATTCTATTGGAAAGTAGTGAATATGAAAGTGAGGAAAGGGTTCATAGCAGAGAAAAACAGAAGAGAAACAGAAAACAGGATGGAAGTAGCAGAAAATTAAAAGTGTCTTACACAAATATAGATACTTAATAACAGGCTTGAACGAATTGAATGATTACCTGAAGGAAAAGAACCGGACATAATGGGAATTGTAGAGACAAAATTGAAAGGTCCACTACCACCCAACAGTGTAAGACATGGTGCATATAATTGTTGGATTATGTTCCTGACTAAGGAGAATGTAAATGTGAGGAATGTCACACATGGAAAGAATAGAGTAGAGATGATTATGATGGAAGTAGAGGGCAGGGATGGGAAGAGCAGGAAGTTTGTAGTAAATTATGTGCCTCCTAAAACGGTTTCGTGGGAAAAGAAAGATCACAAAAATATGTTAGAAGACACAAGGATAACACTGAATAAGATAATGGAAGATGGAAGAATAGTTATAATGGGTGATTTTAATTGTAAAGAAATCTGCTGGGAAGAGATGACAGCGAAGGGTGGAGACGACCTATGAGGAAATGTACTACTTGATATGATTATAGAACATACAATGACGCAATGGATACAAGAGAATACTAGGTATAGAAATGAGGAAGAACCATCAAGACTAGGCCTAATAATCACATCAGAACTCGAAACAGTGGACAAGATTGAATATAAGACACCAATAAGTAAAAGTGACCACATATTGGTTGAACTGGAACTAAATGAGGAAAAATACAAAAAAAAAAAAAAAAAAAAATGAATATAGAAAGGGAAGATTGATGTATGAATTTTTTTTATAAAATAAGATAATTCTTTCAAAACGCAGACTGGGAAAGGATACAGAAGGAGGAAACAACAGTAGAAGAGAAATGGAATATTTTGACAAAAAATTATTAAGGAGTGGAGAAGCATGTCCCTAGACAAAAACAAGAAAAAGAATATGTAAAGTGTTGGTGCAACAAAAGATGTAGCGAGTTAAAAGACAAAAGGGATAAAGCTTGGATAAAATGGAAAAAAGACAAAAGACCTAAAAAATGGAAAATATATATTAGTTATAGAAAGGAATATGTACAAGTGTGCAGAGAAGAAAAGAGAAAATACGAAAAAGATGTCATAGAAAAATGTAAAGATCAACCAAAACTATTTTACAGATTTGTAAACAATAAACTTAAAAAAACAAGAATTAGAGAAACTACAAGGAGTTAAATACACAGAGGAAGTAGAAATGACAGAAATTATGAACAATAATTTTAAATCGATGTTTACGAGGGAGAACATACAACCTAGAGATATCGAGTGGGAGGAGAAAGTCCCCCCTATGAAAGAGATACAAGTTTCAAGGAATGAAGTAATGAATCACTTGAGTAAACTCGATGTCAGAAAATCGCATGGACCAGATGAAATGGCAGACTGGATTTTGAGAGAATGCAGGAATGAGCTAACAGACAAAATACATAGTCTAATAAACAGTTCACTGAAAAAAGGAAAAGCTCCAGAAGATAGGAAAAAAGCAAATATAGTACCAATATATGAAGGGGAAAAGAAAGAAGACCCCACTAACTATAGATCGGTCTCTCTTACAAGTACGATAGCTAAAATTTGTGAAAGAATTGTCAAAATTAGATGGGTAAGGCATTTGGAAAAAAAACGTACTATATCCAAGGCAATTTGGATTTAGACAAGGACGATCATGCGTCACAAACTTAATGTATCTCTATTCAAGACTAATACTAGGGGTGATCAGAAAGTAATGACAGTCGGACTCGTAGCTGAGAGACTATAAGTGTTGGGGGGGCGGGGAGCAAGGGGCAGTAAGTGTTGCCTGTTGTTACATGTTTGAGCTTGTCGCTGTTTGTCTAGCTTACATTTTATCGTTGCGCTGTGCGATTGCGTCATTGTTGGTTTGCCTCTCTAACCGGAAACATGGATTTTTCGAAAGAAGGCTGCAGATTCTACACCTTCACAAGGTGGAAACTCGGGAAAAAAGCAACGGAGATCAGAGAGGAATTGTTGCAAGTTTTTCCCGAGTCTACTCCATCACTGGAAACTGTTTCCCGCTGGATTCGAGCTTTCGCAGCCGGAAAATTGCAGCTAGAAGATGATCATCGTCCTGGCCGCCCTCGGACATCCGTGACCGAAACAACGACGGTCCGTGCGCGGGCCATCATTGACGAAGATCCAACTGCTACTCTTCGATTCTTATCCTTGGAGCTCGGTGTCAGTTATGGGAGCGCACATGACATCGTGCATGAACACTTAGGGCTGAGGAAGAAGTGTGCTCGATGGATACCTCATTTGCTTACGGAAGAGCAGAAGAGCGAACGGGTGCGGATTTGTCGTCTATGGCTGGCTGAATTCGAGCCAAATGGTCCGAAACGGTTCTCAGATGTAGCTACTGGAGATGAGTGTTGGATTTCTTTCTTCACAACCAGAGACAAGCACTCTAACATGGTGTGGTTGAGTGATGAAGAACCTCGACCTCAGATTCTGAAGGAAGGATTTCGCAGCAGGAAGCGCCTTTTCACCATCTTCTTCAATTCACAAGGACCAATGTGTGTGGATGTAATGCCTCAACAGTGTACTATCACAGCCCAGTACTACACTGATCACGTCCTTCCTCGAGTCCTGGAATATCAGGCCAAGACTGTACCAACCCGTCGCCGATCGCGCCTTTTGCTGCACCATGACAATGCTGCCCCCCACAAAGCTCGCCTCACTGTGCAGTTCCTGGAGCAGCAGGGGATCACACTTCTCCCCCACCCACCCTACTCGCCTGACCTTGCTCCCTGTGATTTTTGGTTGTTTCCAAAGATCAAGGGTGCGATCGCAGGGAAGCTGTTTCATCGCATCCAAGATCTGGCGCGAGCAGTCAATTCAGAGCTACGAGGTATATCGGCTTCTGAGTACCGTGAGTGCTTCATGAAGTGGTGAAAGAGGATGGAACGTTGCATAGAGGCAGGAGGGGAGTACTTTGAAGGAATGTAGGCCACTATTTGGATTTACCTCTGTACCGTGAAAATATATGGTATCACTGTCATTACTTTTTGATCACCCCTCGCAGATGTAATACAAGAAAGTGATGGATAGGCTGTTTGTGCATTTCTAGACCTGGGAAAAACTTTTGATAAGGTGCCATATAAGAAATTGTTAAAGAAATTAGAAACTGCAGGAGGAATACAGGGCAAACTACTTAAGTGGATGGAAGACTTTTGGCATGAAAGAAAAATAAGAGTGGTGATAAGAGACAAACACTCTAATTAGGATGAAGTGATAAGTGGAGTTCCACAAGGAACAATTTTGGCCCCAATAATGTTTGCTATATATATTAATGATATGGATAAAGGAATTGAAAATTATATGAGCTTCTTCGCAGACGATGCAAAAATGTTGAAAAAAGTGACCACCGAAGAAGATTGTGAGTTGCTACAGAGTGGTCTCGATAAAGTATGGGTATGGAGTAGGAAGTGGGAGATGGAATTCAACATTATGAAGTGTAGTATAATGGAATTAAAAAAAAAAAAAATAGTGGGATTATATATATTGGGAGAGGAAGAAATTAACAAAGTGGAAAAAGAGAAGGACTTAGGAGTCATTATCATGAATAATATGTCCCTTGAGAAACATATAAACAGCATTTTTGGAGAAACTTATAATTCAAAGTGGCATTTACATACCTGGATGTAGAAATGGTGAACAAAATACTATTCACTTTGATAAGACCAAAATTGGATTATGCAGTGACGACGTGGTCACCAAGTACAAAAAAATGTATAACAAAACTTGAAAGAATACAAAGAGAAATTACGAAATTGGCATCAACACTCTCAGAACTATCATATGAAGAGAGGCTGGCAAAACTTGAGCTACAGACATTGGAGCAAAGAAGAGAGAGAAAAGACTTGATAACTATTTATAGAATCATGAAAGGCATAAAAATTATTGATAGAGAGGAGATGAAAATGTGGTGTGTCCAAATATGATACACGAATTTAAAAATAGGCTAGATACTACGAGATATGAAGACGGGACACCACGGGCATAGCTCCCCTTCCCGTAAAATACAACTAGATAAATACAACTAGGTAAATAGATACACACACACACACACACACACACACACACACACACACACACACACACACACACACACACACACACACACACACACTTTCGTCGGATGGACGGCGAAGATTGGAGTTCTGAAGAAAAAGTGAAATTTTCGTGGATCTCAACGCAAAGTACCTTATTGTATTTACAGGGAAGGGGAAAGCTCGTGGTGTAGTGGAAAAGTGAGGAAAAAGGAGAAGGGGAGGGATTACTGAGGGAAATGGAAGGAAATGAGGAAGGGGAGGACTTGGTCCAGGAGGCCAGGCGTCTTGTAAACAAGAGAAGGTCCGATGATTTTGGTGAAGGGATTAACAAAAATGTAAAGATTAGAAATATAGATAAGAGCAGCACAATGGAAGGTGAGGATAATAATTTCCAGGGATTTAATGAGGGTGGGGGGGATAACAACCTCCCCCGATTAGAAAGACTAGAGGAAAAACTTGAACAAATGACCAAACATTGGGAGAGAGTTGAAAAATTGGAAGAACTAGAGAAGGTGAACAAAAACTTAACTAATGAAATAGAAGAATTAAAAAGACAGTTAAAAGAAGTAAAAGAGGAGAATGAAGAATTAAAGAGGAATAATAAAGACAATAAAGAGGCCATAACAAAAGAAGCACAGGGTTGGAAAAAATCCAAGAAAACAGTAAAGTTGCATTTACTGACATAATTAAACAGCAAATGAAAGAACAAACTGAAGACTCAGTTATCAAAGTGATGAGACAGAAGGAGAATATAGTAAGAGACTTAGCAGATAAAAAGAAATGTATAATTATATTAGGAATGGAAGAGAAACAACCTAAATAGAACCACAAGAATCAATGAGGAAAAAGAAAAAGTAAGTTTACTAGAAGTAGTTCAGGAAGATGAACCTGAAATCATGAAACAAATTGAAGAGATGTGTAGACTCAGAAAGTATAGTACAGATAAGACCAGACCAATTAAGGTTAAATTCAGATCACAAACAACGGCAGAGAATATCTTAGCAAAAACAGGGAAACTAACAGCAAGTGAACAATATAAAAAGGTATGGATAAAAAGGGAAATGAATAAAAAGGAAAGAGAGGAGGAAAAAATGAAAAGACATGAAGCTAAGGAAAAAAACGAGAACAGAAAAGAGTCAGAAAAAGAGAAATTCTATTGGAGAGTAGTGAATATGAAAGTAAGGAAATGCGACAGAGAAAAACAAAAGGGAAACAGAGAATACAATGGAAGTGGCAGAAAACTAAGAGTGTCTTACACAAATATAGATGGATTAATAACAGGACTAAATGAGCTGAATGATTATCTGAAGGAAAAAGAACCGGACATAATGGGAATTGTAGAAACGAAATTAAAAAGTCCACTACCACCCAACAGTGTAGGACATGATGAATATAATTATTGGATTAGAAACAGAGAGACAAAACAAAGGGGTGGAGTTATGTTCCTGACTAAGAAGGATATAAACGTGAGGTGTGTCACATATAGAAAGAATACAGTAGAGATGATTATGATCGAAGTGGAAGACAGAGATAAGAAGAGCAGAAAGTTTGTGATAAATTATGTGCCTCCAAAAACAGCCTTGTGGGAGGAGAGTGAACATAAAAGTATGTTAGAAAACACAAGGATAACATCAAATAAGATAATGGAAGATGGAGGAAGATAGTTATGATGGGCGACTTTAATTGCAAAGAAGTCTGCTGGGAAGAGATGACCGTAAAGGATGGAGACGACTCATGGAGAAATGTTCTACTCGAGATGATTATTGACCATACAATGACACAATGGATACAGGAGAACACTAGGTATAGAAATGAAGAACCATCGAGACTAGACCTAATAATCACATCTGAACCTAGAATAGTGGAAAAGATTGAATATAAAACACCAATAAGTAAAAGTGACCATATATTGATTGAACTGGAACTAAATGAGGAGAAATACATGAAAAGAAATGAACAATATAGAAAAGGAAGAATGATGTATGAAAAAACAAACTTTGATAAAATAAGATAATTCTTTCAAAAAGAAAAATGGGAAGGAATATACAAAGAAGAAACAACAGTGGAAGAGAAATGGAATATTTTGACAAAAAATCATAAAAAAGAGTGGAAAAGTATATCCGAAGACAAAAACAAGAAAAAGAATATGTAAAGTGCTGGTACAACAAAAGTTGTAGGGAGATAAAAGACAACAGAGATAAAGTTTGGACCAAATGGAAGAAAGACAAAAGACCTGAAAAATGGAAAATATATACTTGTTATAGAAATAAATATGTACAAGCGTGCAGAGAGGAAAAGAGAAAATATGAAAAAGATGTCATAGGAAAATGTAAAGATCAACCAAAACTATTCTACAGATTTGTAAACAACAAACTGAAAAACAAACAAGATTTGGAGAAATTAAGACAAGGAGAAGTTGAATACACAGAGGAAATAGAAATGGCGGAAATTATAAACAAGCATTTTAAATCAGTGTTTACAAGGGAGAACATACAACCTAAAGAGATCGAATGGAAAGAGAAAGTCCCCCCTATGAAAGAAATAGAAGTAACAAAGAATGAAATAATGAACCATTTGATTAATCTTGATGTCAGAAAATCGCATGGACCAGATGAAATAGCAAATTAGATTCTGAAAGAATGCAGGAATGAACTGGCCGACAAAATACTTAGCATAATAAACAGTTCCTTGAAAGAAGGAAAAGTTCCAGAAGATTGGAAAAAAGCAAATATAGTACCTATAAATAAAGGGGGAAATAAAGAAGACCCTACCAACTATAGACCAGTCTCTCTAACAAGTACAATAGCAAAAAGTTGTGAAAGAATTGTCAAAAGTAGATGGGTAAAATATTATTACAAATAAAAAAATTCTGTTCCAATTATTTCTTTTTCCTGAGGCGAGAGGCGTTTGGGGGTAAATCGGTTACACCGCCAACTGCGGTGAAGAAGAAGAAGAAGAAGAACTCGAAGAAGAAGAAGAAGAAGAACTCGAAGAACTCGAAGAAAAAAAAGAAGAAGAAGAAAAAGAAGAAGAACTCGAAGAAGAAGAAGAAGAAGAAAAATAAAAGTGCTAAATCCAAGGCAATTTGGATTCAGACAAGGATGATCATGCGTCACCAATTTAATATGTTTCTATTCAAGGCTAATATAACACAA
Source organism: Oratosquilla oratoria (assembly GCF_046742065.1). Classification (NCBI taxonomy): domain Eukaryota; kingdom Metazoa; phylum Arthropoda; class Malacostraca; order Stomatopoda; family Squillidae; genus Oratosquilla; species Oratosquilla oratoria. The sequence goes on from NC_134818.1 coordinate 40,129,601, forward strand.
GAAAGATATGGATGGACTGATTGTGCATTTCTAGACCTAAAAAAAGCTTTTGACAAAGTACCACATAAGAAGTTGCTTAAGAAATTAGAAACCGAGTGAGGAATACAGGGCAAACTGCTTAAATGGATGGAAGACTTTTTGCAAGAAAGAAAAATGAGAGTAGTGATAAGAGACCAACACTCAAAATGGGATGAAGTAATAAGCGGTGTTCCACAAGGAACAGTTTTGGCCCCAATAATGTTTGCTATATATATATTAATGATATGGATGAAGAAATTTAAAGTTATATGAGCCTCTTTGCAGATGATGCAAAACTATTAAAAAAAGTGAACACAGAAGAAGATTGTGAATCACTACAGAGTGATCTAAATAAAGTACAGGAATGGAGTAGGAAGTGGGAGATGGATTTCAATACTAAAAAATGTAGTACAATGGAATTTGGAAAAAGCAAAAACAGAATAACAGGATCATATAAATTGGGAGAAGAAGGAATAAATAAAAAAAAATGAAAATGAGAAGGACCTGGGGGTCATTGTTATAAACAATATGTCACCCGAGAAACAAATAAATAAGATTTTTGGTGAAACATATAATTTAATTAGAACAATCAAAGTGGCATTTACATACCTGGATGAAGAAATGGTGAAGAAAATTCTAATCACTTTGATAAGACCAAGATTGGAATATGCAGCAACGATGTGGTCACCCAGTACAAAAAAAAAAAAAAAAGTATAAAAAACTTGAAAGAATACAAAGAGCAATTACAAAATTGGCACCAACACTCTCAAAACTATCATATGAAGAGAGACTAGCAAAACTTGAGCTACAGACACTAGAACAAAGAAAAGAGAGAGGAGATTTGATAGCTATTTACATAATCATGAAAGGCATAAAAATTATTGATAGAGAGGATCTAATAAAATGGAATGGTAGAAATACAAGATTACACGGAAAGAAAATCAAGAAAGACAGCTATAGAAGAGATCTGAAAAATAACAGATTTCCTCACAGGGTAATAAACAGTTGGAACAAGTTAAATGAGAAAGTAATGTGTACAAAAACAATACATGAATTTAAAAATAGCTTAGATAAAATGAGATATGAAGACGGGACACCACGAGCATAGCTCCCCTTCCCGTAAAATACAACTAGGTAAATACAACTTGGTAAATACACACACACACACACACACACACACACACACACACACACACACACACACACACACACACACACACACACACGCACACAAACGCACACACACACACACTTATGTCGGATGGACGGCGAGGATTAGTGTTCTGAAGAAAAAGTGAAATTTTCGTGGACCTCAACGCAAAGTACCTATTGTATTTACAGGGAAGGGGATAACTCGTGGTGTCGTGGGAAAAAGAGGAAAAAGGAGAAGGGGAGAGATTATTGAGGGAAATGGAAGGAAATGAGGAAGGCGAGGACTTGGTCCAGGAGGCTAGACGTCTTGGAAACAAACGAAGGACCGATGATTCTGGTGATGTGATTAACAAAATTGTAAAGATTAGAAATATAGATAAGAGCAGCACAATGGAAGGTGAGGATAATAATTTCCAGGGATTTAATGAGGGTGGGGGGGATACCAACCTCCCCCGATTGACAAGACTAGAGGAGAAACTTGATAAGATGATCGAACATTGCGCAGAGTATTGAAAAATTGGAAGAACTAGAGAAGGCGAACAAAAATTTAACTAATGAAATAGAAGAATTAAAAAGACAGTTAAAAGAAGTAAAAGAGGAGAATGAAGAATTAAAGAGGAATAATAAAGACAATAAGGAAGCCATAGCAAAAGAAGCTCAGGGTTGGAAAAAAATCCAGGAAAACAGTAAAGTTGCATTAACTGACATAATTAAACAGCAAATGAAAGAACAAACTGAAGACTCAGTTATCAAAGTGATGAGACAGAAGGAGAATATAGTAAGAGACTTAGCAGATAAAAAGAAATGTATAATTATATTCGGAATGGAAGAGAAACATAACCTAGATAGAACTTCAAGAATCAGTGAGGAAAAAGAAGAAGTAAGCAGCTTACTAGAATTAGTTCAGGAAGATGAACCTGAAATCATGAAACAAATTGAAGAGATGTTTAGGCTTGAAAATATATTACAGATAAGACCAGACCATTTAAGATTAAATTCAGGTTACAAACAACAGCAGAAAATATCTTAGCAAAAACAGGGAAACTAGCAGCAAGTGAACAATATAAAGAGGTATGGATAAAAAGAGAAATGAATAAAGAGGAAAGAGAGGAGGAAAAAATGAAAAGGAAAGAAGCTAAAGAAAAAAACGAGACCAGAACGGAGTCAGAAAAAGAATAATTCTATTGGAGAGTAGTGAATATAAAATTGAGGTAATGGACTATAACAGAGAGAAACAAAAAAGAAACAGAGAATACAATGGAAATAACAGAAAGTTAAGAGTGTCCTACACAAATATAGATGGATTAATAACAGGACTGAATGAACTGAACGAGTATCTGAAGGAAAAAGAACCGGGCATAATGGGAATTGTAGAGACAAAATTAAAAGGTCCACTACCACCCAACAGCATAGGACACAATGCATATAATTATTGGATTAGAAACAGAGAGACAAAACAAGGGGGTGGAGTTATGTTCCTGACTAAGAAGGATATAAACATCTTATATGGAAAGAATAGAGTAGAGATGATTATGATAGAAGTAGAGGACAGAGATAAGAAGAGCAGAAAGTTTGTAATAAACTACGTGCCCCCAAAAACAGCCTTGTGGGAAGAGAGTGAACATAAAAGTATGTTAGAAGACACAAGAATAACATTAAACAAGATAATGGAATATGGAGGAAGAATAGTTATGATGGGCGACTTTAATTGCAAAGAAATCTGCTGGGAAGAGATGACCGTAAAGGGTGGAGAAGACTCATGGGGAAATGTTCTACTTGAGATGATTATTGACCACACAATGACACAATGGATTCAGGAGAACACTAGGTATAGAAATGAAGAAGAACCATCGAGACTAGACCTAATAATCACATCAGAACCTGAAATAGTGGAAAACATAGAATACCAGGCACTAATGAGTAATAGTGACCACATATTGATAGAACTAGAACTAAATGAGGAGAAATACATGAAAAGAAATGAACAATATAGAAAAGGAAGAATGATGTATGAAAAAACAAATTTTGATCAAATAGGAGAATTCTTTCAAAAAGAAATCTGGGAAAGAATACACAAAGAAGATACAACAGTAGAAGAGAAATGGAATATTTTGACAAAAAAAAATATATATATATAAAAAAGGAGTGGAAAAGTATGTCCCAAGACAAAAACAAGAAAAAGAATATGTAAAATTCTGGTACAACAAAAGTTGTAAAGAGTTAAAAGACAAAAGAGACAAAGCTTGGACCAAATGTAAGAAAAACAAAAGACCTGAAAAATGGAAAATATATACTTGTTATAGAAATGAATATGTACAAGCGTGCAGAGAGGAAAGGAGAAAATATGAAAAAGATGTCATAGAAAAATGTAAAGATCAACCAAAACTATTCTACAGATTTGTAAACAACAAACTGAAAAACAAACAAGATTTGGAGAAATTAAGACAAGGAGTTGAATACACAGAGGAAATAGAAATGGCGGAAATTATGAACAGGCATTTTAAATCAGTGTTTACAAGGGAGAATATACAACCGGAAGAGATCGAATGGAAGGAGAAAGTCCCCCCCTATGAAAGAAATAGAAGTAACAAAGAATGAAATAATGAAACACTTGAGTAATCTTGATGTCAGAAAATCGCATGGACCAGATGAAATAGCAAACTGGATTTTGAAAGAATGCAGAAATGAACTAGCAGACAAAATACATAGCATAATAAATAGTTCCTTGAAAGAAGGAAAAGTTCCAGAAGATTGGAAAAAAGCAAATATAGTACCTATATATAAAGGAGGAAATAAAGAAGACCCTACCAACTATAGACCAGTCTCTCTAACAAGTACAATAGCAAAAATTTGTGAAAGAATTATCAAAAGTAAATGGCTAAAAAAAAAAAAAAAAAAAAAAAAACAGCGTGCTAAATCCAAGGCAATTTGGATTCAGACAAGGACGATCATGCGTCACTAATTTAATATGTTTCTATTCAAGGCTAATAGATAATACAAGAAAGAGATGGATGGGCTGATTGCGCATTTCTAGACCTAAAAAAAGCTTTTGACAAAGTACCGCATAAGAAGTTGCTTAAGAAATTAGAAACTGAAGGAGGAATACAGGGCAAACTGCTTAAATGGATGGAAGACTTTTTGCATGAAAAAAAATGAGAGTAGTGATAAGAGACAAACACTCAAAATGGGATGACGTAATAAGCGGTGTTCCACAAGGAACAGTTTTGGCCCCAATAATGTTTGCTATATATATTATGATATGGATGAAGAAATTGAAAGTTATATGAGCCTCTTTGCAGATGATGCAAAACTATTAAAAAAAAAGTGAACACGGAAGAAGATTGTGAATCACTACAGAGTGATCTAAATAAAGTACAGGAATGGAGTAGGAAGTGGGAGATGGAGTTCAACACTAAAAAGTGTAGTATAATGGAATTTGGAAAAAGCAAAAACAGAATAACAGGATCATATAAATTGGGAGAAGAAGGAATAAATAAAAAAAATATATATGAAAATGAGAAGGACCTGCGAGTCATTGTTATGAATAATATGTCACCTGAGAAACATATAAATAAAATTTGTGGAGAAACTTATGATTTAATAAGAACAATCAAAGTGGCATGTACATACCTGGATGAAGAAATGGTGAAGAAAATTCATATCACTCTGATAAGACCAAGATTGGAATATGCAGCAACGATGTGGGCACCCAGTACCAAAAAAAAAAAAAAAAAAAAAGTATAGAAAAACTTGAAAGAATACAAAGAGCAATTGCAAAATTGGCACCAACACTCTCAAAACTATCATATGAAGAGAGACTAGCAAAACTTGAACTACAGACACTAGAGCAAAGAAGAGAGAGAGGAGATTTGATAGCTATTTACAGAATCATGAAAGGCATAGAAATCATTGATAGAGAGAATATGATAAAATGGGATGATAGAAATACAAGAGGGCACGGAAAGAAAATCAAGAAAGACAGCTATAGAAGAGATCTGAAAAAGAACAGCTTTCCCCACAGAGTAATAGACAGTTGGAACAAGTTAGATGAGAAAGTGGTGTGTGCAAAAACAATACATGAATTTAAAATAGTTTAGATAAAATGAGATATGAAGACGGGACACCACGAGCATAGCTCCCCTTCCCGGAAAATACAACTAGGTAAATACACACACACACACACACACACACACACACACACACACACACACACACACACACACACACACACACACACACACACACACACACATATATATATATATATATAAATATATATATATATATATATATATCTATATACATATATATATATATATGTATATACATATATATATATATATATATATATATATATATATATATATATATATATATATTGGGACATTGTGACAAGTTGATGAAGATGGAAAAAGAAGTCACAGGTCTAGTTCCGGAACAAGACCCGTGACTTCTTTGTCCACTTTCATTATATATATATACATACATATATATATATATATATATATATATATATATATATATATATATATATATATATATTCTTTAAGGCATATTGAATTGTATGCAACAGCAAATTGAGCTCTGATGAGTTTCCGATGAAGAGTTTCAAGTCTTCTGAAGATCTCTCTAGCATGGTGGACAATACCACCAATTTAGACCGAGAAAGTGACAAGCGCCGCCTTTCCCTCCTTGAGGCCCTCCACATTAAATACAGCCAGCCTACATTGAACACCCAACAGGAAGCCCCCACCATCCTTCCCAGCCTCAAACCTTTCAGAATCCGCCAAACCAAACAACCGAGCTACGAGACAAATCAGCCCTCTCATGAGCAGTCACTCCGGCCGCGACGTACACCCAGGCCACAGTAACGGTCATCTAAGTGTCCTTTCCCAGTGGTCACAGTTCCCATCCCCGATATTCAACGTGTCCTTTCCCATTTTTAGACCAGAGTAACGGTCAACCTCTTTGTAATCTTTCCTAGTGTTTACTTTCTGTATTTATAATCATCCATTTCTTTGTTATTGTTACAATTGAAAATGCTAACTGTGATTAGCGAAACGTCTTGTATCCTGTTCTACCCATTAGATGGCTTCTATCGGCAACTTGGTTTTTTCTTTACCTCTCCATGCTAGAGAGATCTTCAGAAGACTTGAAACTCTTCATCGGAAACTTATCAGAGCTCAATTTGCTGTTGCATACAATTCAATATGCCTTAAAGAAAATATTTTGCCGCGTTACTCCAATATATATATATATATATATATATATATATATATATACAGACGCTCCTCAACTTACGTTCCGAACGGCCGAACGTAAGTTGAAAATGAACGTAAGTTGTTACTGTACTATACATCCGTAAATTCTATTACCGTATCTTACAAAACACCCCTAAATAATTAATTGTACACATAAAATTGTAAAATAATAACATTAATTTCAAATAAATTAAATTCAAGCAGCATAAATTGAGATGGTGGAGGAGGAGGAGGATGAGACAAGGCACTTTCAGTCTGTCGTTTGTGCAATGTAAACAATGGACGCAGCGTCATGCGTAAGTATCGTTTGAACTACGGAGAGCGCGCTAAACTAAAAAATTCACTTTTTTTTTTTTACAATTTTTTTTAGTCAGTTCAAACGTAAATTCGAAAAAACGTAAAACGAATGAACGTAAGTAGAGGAGCGTCTGTATATATACATATATATATATATATATATATATATATATATATATATATATATATTAGGACATTGTGACAAGTTGATGAAGATGGAAAAAGAAGTCACGGGTCTAGTTCCGAAACCAGACCCGTGACTTCTCTGTCCACCATCATATATATATATATATGTATATATATATGTATGTATAAATATATATACATGTATATATATATATGTATATATATATTTTTATTGAAGTCAACTGCGCTAATAGCTTTGGCTATCTTAAGATTCAAATTCTTCAGTTTGAAGAATAATTTTTTGTCTTCACAGTTCAAAGTATGAACATAATCATTCATGATTTCAAAATCATGGAGAAGAGGGTGCAGTAAAAGGCGCTGCTGAATGCCAATGGTTATAATGACACAATGTAACAGTACAAAAGCTGTTGACACAAACACCGAAAACTTAAGTCTTTTCGCCTCTCACGGAGGCTTCTTCAGGGTGAGAAGAACTATAAATTCAAAGGCTAACTAGGTCTGCTATCGACGAAGATGAAGGAAATGATAATGGTCTCTGGCCGACTGTCAGTCCTTAAAAAGCAGGATGGTAAGGGTATTGGGAGAGGTCATCGCAATTTTTGGGAGAGGTCACTGGAGGAAGAAGTTTCTGGGTGAGGTCACTAGAAGGAGGAGATGTCAAGTGAAATCTCTGGGTGAGGTCACTAGTGGAAGGCGAGGACGACAGGAGTCCCTGGGGGAGGTCACTTGGAGAAGCGGGCGAAGTCGGAAGGGGGCCCTGGGTGAGGTCACTAGGATAGGTATGGAAGGACATCAGTCTTATTCCAGAGCTTGTGGAGGAAAGTCTCGCTAGACTTCTGGTTTTGGGTCCTGTAGGCTGGGAATTTTGATGCTGCTGAGAGTTTTGGTAAAGGTATCGGTCTAGTTGGGATTCGGATGCACCTTGATCTTGTCGTTTTTGTTGGGCATGATGTTCCTGGGGGCGGGCTGAAGGGAGGATGAAATCTGCAGCTTGCTGTACATTGATGGATGGCCGTTGAGTAGTAATAGCAACAGCTTCAGCAATCTGCAGTCTCTTGAAATTTGTTTCTTTGTGGAGTATAATTGTATTGTATACTAATGTGTTAAGTGGTGGTTTCATGTCGTGGTGGTCAATAAAGTGTTGGAAGATAGAGCCTTGGTTTCGGTGGTATTGGGGACGTCTTCTTAGTGTGGTGGAGGTTCTACCGATGTAGGAAAAGGAGCCGTCACAGCGGCCCTCCTGGCAAGAAAACTTATAGACTATATTGGTAGAGGCTTCCTTCGGGATTTTTGGTGTTGTGTTGTTTCTCATAACTAGGGACCTAGTCAGGTTTGGCTTGTAGTAAATTCTTATGTTTATTGTTGTGTCTGCGTCTGTGGGGAAAACTCCTGCCACACCAGCCCAGGCTGGTGTGGCATACTGATCAGGCTCCAAATCAGATCAACAAAGAAATCACCATTTACCACCAGAATCACTTTCACAGCCATTATAAGGAAGAGTGTGATGCCATTAAAGGCATCATAAAAAGAGGAGTTTTCCCCACAGATGCGTTTTACTGCTACCGCGCATACTTGAAAAAACAGACACAATTTCTATATCGCGCATCAAATTGGCTGCTATCACGCGTCTCTAGCCCAGATTTTCATATCGCGCGGCGCGCGGCTGCTATCACGCGCCCCCGTGACGTCACGGGCGGCGGCCATCTTTGTTGGCTTGAGCTGCACGCTGATTGGTCGAGGGTTTGTTTGCATGTACAGGCCACCACACTGCTCCTACACGGTACGCTGTGTGTGAGTGTTGGCACGTGATAGCTGCAACATTTTTTGTAGAAGTGACTCGTTACTTGTTCTCAGGCCCCACTTCGTGAATAAGTGAGTACTACAGTACACACAGTATTCAATTTCTTTTTGGACACTTCTGGAAAAATGTGACCCAAAAGACAATTCACCATGCATGGCGAAATGTGTTGGAGGGTTTGGTGGAGGACCGACGCGGAAGAGTGGAAGGTGAGCCACAGTCAGCGAAGGTCGAGATAGAGGCAGCTGCACAAGAGGCCCGCCAAGTTCATGGAGGTGGTTTTGAGGACACATCAGAGGGTGAAATCCTGGAAATGATACAGCCAGCCCCCGTTACAGTTGCTGACATCATGGAAGAGGACGAGGATGAGGAGAGAGGAGAACATGAGAAGGAGGGTCAGGCAACCACGCGTGCGGGACTCACCATAGTCGGCGTCAAGGAACTGATCGACTTGGGCATCAGCATGCGGCACCTCCTTGAGCAAGATAGCTCCATCAACAGGGAAGCAAGATGTCTACTCATTATTAGAACACTAGAAGGTTACAACGAACGGTATCATGCCCACATCAGTGCCCTGCAGCAACGCCAGATCACAAAATTCTTACGCCGACGCGCCGAGACACAACCAGCCGACCCACAACCAGGACCATCACAAGAGGAGGATTCTGGAGATGATGCGGATGATTTTGAGGGTTTTGAGACTCCTGCAGCCATAGATGACTTCCTCGATGAGATACAACGTCGAGTGGGTGGTCAGTTACAAGCCACCCCAGCCTCGGAACCACTCTAACCCACCCAAGCCCCTCATCACCCTCAAAAAGTTAATAAATGTCTATGAAATGTCTATTTTATTTTTATTTTATAGCCTTGATGTGTCTATTATATTACAGCACTGGATTGTATGTTTAAGCAATTTTGTTAAGAAAGGTGAAAACAGTGAAGATAAAGGAGAAATATTGGTGAAGTTGGAGGAAAAATGTTGGTCTGGGTACCAATTATAACTAATACCATTGGTACTTAAGTTCCGCTATCGCTTTTTCAGCTATCGCGCGGCTTTAGCCGCACCAATTAGGCGCTATAACAGGGGGATGGGTGTATGTATGTATGTATATATATATATATATATATAAAAAAATATATATATACTGTATATATATACATATATATATATATATATATATATATATATATATCAAGGACTAGTATTACACAGGACGTGCGCATCCAGATCCCTGGTTCCGCTAGCGGAGGCCATTGCTTTCTTTGTAACCTAACATTTCATATTGGACAAATATATCAAAACTAGAAACCTAACATTGTATATAGGACAAATATATCAACTATTGACTTATTCAATGCAGTATAAGTTAGTATAAACTTTTATAGTGAAATAAGAAACTATCTTTAAGGTACTGTTATGCTTTGAAATGCCAATTTTAGCCAAGCTTAACAGGTATTATTGTATGAGGTTAGTGGACACCAGGGGTTGGCGATTTTTTTTTTTTTATCTTTAAAAAACAGATTTTTGTATTTAAATCAGATTTATTTGATTTAGATAAAAATTTTTTTTTATAGATTTTAAATATTGTGGGATTGCTATCTGATATGTGATCTGATTGCTAAAGGAAATTTTTAGCATATCAATATAAGGAGCAGTGTTATATAGACTTGCCACAAGTATACAAGGAACGGTACGAGCCTACATGTAGTATATATCACTGTGCAGCCCACAAGTTTAAACAAGATTCTTATTTAAACTTGTTCTAGTAAAGCAGCTTCTCACTGAGTCAGTTACTGCTTTGGAATCAACCAGGAAGGATGTCTTCTGGACCTGGCAGAGTGTTTCCTTCAGGCAGAAAAAATGATTCTGTCTGGAATTATTTTGAAAAACTACCAACAACTTCTGGCAAAGGGTACCGAGCTAAATGCAAAGACTGCAGCCAGGAACTACAGGGCATTGTGTCAAGATTAAAATCTCACAGAAATAAATGCCAAGGTCAGCCACAGCATACAGAAGAAGAAACTGATGACTTAGGTAAATAATTTTACTTATATTGTGTGCATTTCTCCCTTTTCCGCAACTATATAAATTTGGTGAACAATGGAGAGCATGTGCAATAAAAATGTGAAGGCCTAAAGAGATGATACTCCAAGTTCATTACTTCTAAATTTGGGTAATGGCTATATCACTATGATATACTGTATCCACTCAACTTTGGGGCCTAGATGATTGTTATTCATTTCATTCAACATTGTGTAATATATTTCATAGGTTCCATTGGAATTCAGGCCACATGGGATTCAGCCCAAAGGAATTTAGCCTAACTTAACCCAACTAACCCATTATTTTTAGTGAATATAAAAGTGGACTGAATCCTGTGTGGGCTGAATTCCAAGCCCACCTATTTCATATCCTGTTAATTATTTCCAAATAATTTAGTGGTTTGTGTGAATATGATCATTATCTTAAAAAATAATTACTGTATTCAAAAGTAGCCTAAATCACACTGTATTCATTCATTGAATTATCTGCAAACCTGACTCCCCCATTAAAAAGGTCACTATCAGACTCTTCCACAGGCGCCACTTCTGCTAAATCATTTCTAAAAGAAGGTCATCATCATCTCTGGACAGATTTATCATAAAAACTTCAGCCTCTCAAAACGAAAATCTCTACAAAGAAGTTGCAAGAATTATATTTGCTACAAATTTACCATTTCGTCTTGTTCAGCATCCTCAGTTTCTCAAGATGGTTCAGATCCTGAGGCCAGGTTATATTCCTCCATCGAGAAAAGATATTGCTGATAAGTACTTGGATCTTGTGTATGAAAAGGAATATAAAAAGTGTGCAGATGACCTGAATAATGAAACTATATGTCTTTCAATTGATGGGTGGTCTAACATCCATAATGAGCCCATAATATGTGTCACTCTAACAACATCCACTGGTCAGATTTATTAAGTTGACATAATAGACACATCAGGAAAATCTCACACTGCTGAATATCCTCTACAACTTGTACAAAATTCGATCAAGAAGGCTGAAGAAGATTTTGGTGGTCACATTGGAAGTGTTGTGACAGACAATGCAGCAAATGTCACCAAGATGAGAAAACTCTTGGAGGAATCGAGTGAACCTGAGCATACCGTCCTCACATACGGCTTATACCGTTCCTTGTATACTTATGGCAAGTCTATATAACACTGCTCCTTATATTGATATGCTAAAAATGTCCTTTAGCAATCAGATCGCATATCAGATAGCAATCCTTCAATATTTAAGATATATAAAAAAAGTCTATTTAAATCAAATAAATCTGATTTAAAAAAAAGAAAAGATTTCTTATATTTTTTAAAAAGAAAAAAAAAAAAAAAAAAAAATCGCCACTCCTAGTGTCCACTAACCTCATACAATAATACCTGTTAAGTCCGGCTAAAATTGGCATTTCAGAGCATAACAGCGCCTTAAAAATAGTTTCTTATTTCACTATAAAAGTTTATATTAACTTATACTGCATTTAATAAATCAATAGTCGATATATTTGTCCTATATACAATGTTAGGTTTCTAGTTTTGATATATTTGTCCAATATAAAATGTTAGGTTACAAAGAAAGCAATGGCCTCCGCTAGCAGACCCAGGGATCTGGTTGCGCACGTCCTGTGTAGTACTAGTCCTTGATATATATATATTTATATATTTATATATATACATATACATATATACATATATACATACATATATATATATATATGTATATATATATACATATATATGTATATATATATATATATATATATATATATATATATATGTACACCCACACACACATACACACACACACACACACACACACACACACACACACACACACACACACACACACACACACACACACACACACATATATATATATATATATATATATATATATATATATATAAATGAATATATATATAAATGTATATATATATATATATATATATATATATATATATATATATATATATATATATATATATATATACAGTGGCTTCAAGTTTCGCACCTTCGCTACATCACGAGTTTTTCAAATTATATATAAATTCAAATTTTGCGGAAATACCCTCCATCCGTGCCAAGTCCGCGAGAAGCGAGACAGCGCGGGAAGGTATTTGAAAAGGATCTGTTTTCCTCATCCAAACAAATAATTCTTACTATAGTTAAACTAATTCAAAAGAGAAAGTTGATCTTACCTTCTTCTTGATAATTTAGATGTAAATTTTAGAAAAGGCGGATTTTCGAGAGACCGGTTTTAACTCGGCCGAGTTATACTTACGTCCCTTTCGCCTTTTTAAGTTTATCCGTTATTTTCAATTGTGAAGTGTTAAACTTTGTTTTAAAGAGAGGTTTCTCTTTAAAGTTGGGAGTGAATGTTCCTCCGAAATTGATTTTCTGTAGTTTCAGTTGACACAAATTCTAAGCGTCCTGACTTGACGAAAACTAGTATTTGAGTGAATCCGGTCGCAGGCCACACGCAATATCTATAATTTTCGCGACCATTGTTTACTTTTCACCGACCAGAATTTTCGGTATTTATTTCAAATGTTTAAATTTTTCAATAGACTACAAATTATCAGTAGCAATTGATCATTAACATGATTAATTATTCAGATTTTATCCAACAATTTAAATATACATTTTATTAATGAAATTAAACTTCTAGAGTTCAATAAACGAGTTCAATATGGTCACCTTTTACGTAATTTCTAATAAAGGATAAGCTACTCATCACTCTTGTGTACACTGTGTTCCGAGACTCACGGTTCCTCCCGCAAGTTTACTTTTGCTTTGTGAAATGAAATTTTATCTTTGTGAAAACCCTAACGATGGCTCCCAAACGTGCTGCGACTTCTAAGGCGGCAAAGGAAGGTAATGACGATCGCAGAAAAGGTCGAACTTCTCGATATGTTAAAAGCAGGGAGAAGTTCTGCCGCGGTTGGCTGCCATTACGGCATCAACGAGTCAACCGTTCGCTACTTAAAGAAAGACGAGAAGAAAATACGACAGACGGCATCGATATTTTTTAACAAAGACGCGAAAAGGGTCGTCACTTCCCGCAATAAGACCATCGTAAAAATGGAAGCTGCTTTTGCATTGTGGATTGCAGATTGTAGGAAGAAGAACGTAGGTTTGGATACCAACATGATCCGAACAAAAGCACAGGCCCTTTATGATACCCTTGTGGCTGCTGCTGGACCTGACGACGACGGTGATGAAGAAGAGGACATCGACGACCCCCAACCAGGGACATCGAGTGATTCTCCCAATATAGAACGTGGATTCGTGGCCAGCAAGGGCTGGTTTAAGCAATTCCAAAAGAGATTTGGCCTTCGGAGTGTTCCGCTGTACGGTGAAGCTGCTTCTGCTGATACAGCGGCAGCCCAACGCTACGTCGAGGAGGAATTCCCCCTGATTATTGAGGAGGGCGGGTATCTTCCCGAACAAGTATTTAATATGGACGAGACGGGTCTGTTCTTGAAGAGGATGCCGTCCCGCACGTTCCTCTTCAAGGATGAGGTAAAGAAGCCGGGGTTCAAGGTCCACAAAGAGCGCGTGACACTCATCATGTGCGGGAATGCTGCGGGCTTTATAATCAAACCCGGGCTTATCTATAAGTCTAGGAATCCATGTGCTTGAAAAACAAGAACAAGGCTCTCCTACCCGTCCACTGGATGTACAACGCGAAGGCATGGATAACGAAGGCCCTTATAAACGACCGGTTCATCAACTGCTTCATCCCTCAGGTAAGCTGTATTTAGCTGAAAGTGGCCTCCCCTTAAAGGTGCCTCTCCTGATGGATTGTGCTGGAGGCCATGCAACTGATCTGCATTCTGACGGTGTGCAGATCGAGTTCTTGCCCCCAAACCCCACAGCACTAATCCAGCCAATGGATCAAGGCGTCATCCGGTCTTTTAAGTGGCTCTACACCCGGACCACCATGCAGGGCCTGATAGAAGCTGTTGACGAAGACCAAGATGACTTCACACTCAAGACGTACTGGCAGACTTTCACAATAGCTTCGTGCTTGAGGAATATCCAGCAAGCGTTACCTGACATGAAGCCCCAAATAATTCATTCCTCATGGAAGAAGTTGTGGCCTCAAATTGTGAATGATTATGCTGGCTTCACTCCTGACGAAGTGCATCACTCGGTGGTTGATGAGGTTGTGAAATTGGCTAGACGTCTTCAGAAGAACGGCTTCGATGACATGGCTTCTGAAGATGTCAACGGCCTCATTGAGTGCCACTCAGAGCCAGTGACCGACGAGGACCTCGATGAAATGACTAAGTCAGCGAGTGAAGAAGAGGACGACGAAAACCCGGAAGAGGAAGAAATAGAAGAGCGTGGCTTAACTCTTGAAAATCTGCAAGACATGTGGAATGTCGCTAAGGACATGCAACGATGGGCACAAGAGATGGACGACGACATGACCCGAGCTGTGCACTTCAGCAACCTCATCGACGGTGCATTACTGCCTACAATATTTTGGCACAAAAGAAAAAAGAACGTCAGCAACTCCCCATCACCATGTTCCTCACCCGCACGAAGCCGCCAGCAACAAAACCTTCGCCTTCGCCGTCGCCTTCGCCGTCGCCTTCATTGCCATAGTCATCATTTAAGCCAGATTGCAACAAAACCAATGGTGAGTAGAACTCCTTACTATTCGTACATATCGTATGAGAGAGAGAATTTTTTTTATGTTTATTTTAACAATTGTTGTTACTAAAACTGTATGTAGCAAAAGGAACATAATGATTTTTTCCACTTTGCAATATGATAGCACATATAGGGGATGTGTAACAACCGATATTTCCGTATACGGTACAAGTACTGTACACTTCACGTGACAGAGTTTTGTACAGTACAAAGATTAAATTTTCTTTAATACAAAAGTATTTTAAACAGTCTATAAGAGTGTAGGAAAAGGTAATACAGATATAGGGTGGTTTAATATCAGTATGGGGAGGGTTCGTAAACGTTTAAATCATACGTAAATAATAAAATAAATATTTTGTCGCTATTTCGCGGATTTTCACCTTTCGCGGGTGGCCTTGGAACACATTAACCGCGAGTAACGAGGGATTATTGTATATATATATATATATATATATATATATATATATATATATATATATACATATCTATATGTATATATATATACATATATATATTATATATATGTATATATATGGATATATGTATATATATATATGTATATATATATATATGTATATATACATATATATATATGTATATATACATATATATATATATATATATATATATATATATATATATATGTATATATATATATATATATACCTCGTCTGTGGTATTGGCTGCATGTTATTGTGGGGTTAAAAGCCACTCAGTAGCATGCAACTGATACTTTACGGTGTATATGGGGGACCCACCCCCACGGACCAAAGGCATACATAATTTTGTTTGTGATAAAGGAAATCTCTATTCATAGAGAAATAATGATACTTTCTTATACTGCGGCTGTCTCTCCAATATGCTTTTCCCCTACTCTTAATGGTCATGTAGCACTTCTCTGAATGTTTATTTCCATTTTTCGCCGAACCATGTGGTGAGAAGAATACTGCTACTGGTTGTCCCCACTTGAGTCGTAAGAGGCACCAAAAAAGGGACGGGGATAGCACTAGCATTCCTAAAAAAAAAAAAAAAAAAAAGGAGGACTTTCTAACTAGAATATTAAGTTTTGGATCCTCTAATATGCGTGGATGTGGTAAAGTTGAGATGTAAAAGGGAAGTGATAGGCAGTATGTTTGTATGAAGAATGATGGATATGTTGGAATTGAGTGAAACTAAATTGAAAGGGAGGGGCGAGTTTAAGTTTGGGAGTGTGGTGGGGGAGGGTGCCAGAAGTGAAGAGAGGACGAGGGAGAGAAGGGTGGCTATACTAGTAAGTGAAGAGATAGATAAACATGTGGTAGAATGGAAGGAGGTTTCTTCAAGGTTAATATCGATGAAGGTGAAACTGGGAAGGGAGATGTGGGTTTTTGTGAGTGCATATAGACCTGGTAGTGAGAAGAGCGTAGAAGAAAGGGAGGCTTTTTGGATAGACTGAAACGAGTGCATAGAGGGTTTAGGGAGAAATTTCAATATAGTGGTGTTGGGAGACTTTAATGCTAGGATAGGAAATGAACCAACAGACGGAGTGGTTGGGAAATGTGGAGTTCCAGGAAAAAAATCGTAGTGGAGAGATGATGGTGGAGATGTGTCTAGAAAGAATGTTGATGGCAGCATATACAGTGTTTAGGAAGATAGGGTGGTGGATGGAAGGGTGGTAGTTGGGGCTTTAATAGAATGTAGACTGAGAGAATCAAGTAAATGCCTTGGTGGATTAAAAAGTGTAGTGAGAAATAGACATTTGGGAATGGATGCTAAGAGGAGATTTTATGGAGTGATTTTGCCGACAGCCCTGTATGGGACAGAAACATGGAACATAAGAGAGGAAGAAAGGAAGAGAGAAGGATTTTGAATGTGTTTGACATGAGGTGTCTGAGAAGTATGATAGGGATTACTAGGCTGGATAGAGACAGAAACGAGGAGGTGAGGAGGAGACCGGGGAGGGAAAGGAAGTTGGGAAATAAGGTTGATGAAAGAGTATTGAGATGGTTTGGGCACATGGAAAGAATGTGGAAGGCAGGGGTGGAAGGAGTGAACATGAGTGGACGACCATGGATGAAATGGATGGATGGGGTAAAATGGGCTTTAGGAAAGAGGGAATGTGTTGGAAAAGGAAGGGAGAAGGCATAAGGTAGGGGTGAGTGGAGAATGGTTGTGTATGGATGATTTTGTGATGCATGAGGGGGAGTGGGTGAGGGATAAGGTGAGGGAGTACGTGTGAAAAATAATTTGACGCAGCCCGATGTCATAACCGTTTTCTCCTTTTTTGGCATAGGGGGACGTAGACGGAGGGTGACCGATTAAAAAAAGCGGTCTTGCCGTGAAATCAAGCGGAAGTACACGAAGAAGTCCTTGAAGGACGACCTGCGACCTGACCTGCTAGGTCTGAGTCGCACGTGGGCTCCTACCAGTTGTTATAGATAGTAAAAATTAACACTTGTACGAATACCGTTTCAGAAGATTGAAGATATATATATATATATATATATATATACATGACATACATACATATATATATATCTATATGTATATAAAGGATTACAAAGGCGGAGCATGCCGACAGGAGACCTTTTGATCCATATCTAGGTCGGATGAAAAAAAAAATCATAATAATAAAATAATAAATAAAAACTATAATAATGTAAATAACAAGTAAAATACATAAATGAATGCATAGGTATAGTTAAAATAACAAACAAACAGGTAAATAGTAAATAATAAATTGACATATAACTAATGATAAATGAAAATCACACAGACGAATGATAACAAAACAAAAACAAATAGTATAAGATAGATTATAATCATTACAGCATCTTACTTAGGTATTTATCTAAATGATTCTTAATGCTTCGAACTGAACTACATTGCACTACCTGTGCAGGAAGTTTATTCCATTCATTAACTACACGGTTGGCAAAGTTGTTTCTACTTACTTCCAAACTGAATCTATTTCCGGACAGTTTGAGACCACTGTTTCTTGTCTGATTCTCATTCAATGTGAAAATTTTGTCACTTTTGATGTTGTCAATTCCCTTTAAAATCTTAAAGACCTGTATCAAGTCACCTCTGAGTCTACGCTTTTTTAGGGAAAACAGATTCATGTGCTTTAGTCGATTTTCGTATGATTTATTTTTGATATTTGGAATCAGTTTTGTGGCTCGCCGTTGTACTTTTTCCAGTCTGTCAATGTCTTTAATGAGATTCGGTGACCATACGGAAACAGCATATTCCAAATGTGGACGAACTAACGATTTATATAGCTTGATAATAAGTGATGGACTTTTGAAATCAAAAGATCGCGCAATCAGTCCCAGAATCTTATTTGCTTTCTCAGAGGCTGAAATACACTGCTTGGATGATTTGAGGTCGTTACTGATAATTACGCCGAGATCTTTTTCACTATCCACTCCACTTTTGTTAACGAATTTCCAAATAACTTGTAATCGTACTTACTGTTATTTTTACCTATGTGCATTACCTTGCATTTACTTGTGTTAAATTTCATTAGCCACTTTTCAGACCATTGCTGTAATTGATCTAAATCTTCTTGAATATCTAATTGGTTTGAGTGATCATTTGCCACTCCGCACAGTTTTGTATCACCAGCAAATTTGGAAACAGTAGATTTTAGTCCATGGTCTATATCATTTATATATACTATGAATGGAAGTGGCCCAAGAACGGAACCCTGAGGAACTCCACTTGCAACACTTTTCCATCCAGAAGTTTTTCCATTTAAAACAACTCTCTGTTTTCGACCATTCAACCAATTACTAGTCCAATCTAATAGGCTACCACTTATTCCATGCAAAGCTAGTTTAGTAAGTAGTCTTTCGTGTGGGACGGTGTCAAAAGCTTTTGCAAAGTCTAGATATATTAAATCTATATTGTTTCTTTTGTCATAATTCGAGATAACTGTGTTGTAGAATTCGAGTAAGTTAGTCACGCAAGAACGTTTCCGTCTGAAACCATGCTGGCTATCATTTATCAAACGGTTACTTTCTAAATGATATTCGATAGCATCTCTGATGATAGTTTCCATTATTTTTCCTACGATTGAAGTCAAACTTATAGGCCTATAGTTATTTGGTTTCTTTTTGTTACCTTTTTTGAATATGGGAGTAACGTTAGCTAGCTTCCATTCTCTTGGGACATCTCCGGATATGATGGATTTCTTGAAAATAATTTCTAATGGAACAACAATCTCATTTTTCATTTCCTTTAAGATTCTTGGATGCCAACAGTCAGGCCCTGGTGTTTTATTAACTTTGAGTTTGTCTATACACCTTTTAATTTGTTCTTTTGTTATATTTACCGTAGTGAGTAAGTTAACCCCAGACTTTTCACAGGTTTCAGTTTGGAATTCATTTTGAGGTGTTTCGTTTACGAATACCGAGCTAAAATAATTGTTTAAGATATTACACATTCCTTCATTTGAATATTCAAGTTGACCGTCAGCAGATAATAGTGGACCAATGTGATTCCTAACAACCTTTTTATCTCTAATGTAACTATAGAATTCTTTGGGATTCTCTTTGGATTTATCAGCGATGTTCATTTCGTATTGTCGTTTTCTTTTCCTTATTGTCTTTTTTAAATCTCTCTGTATTGATACATAAGTTTCATAGTCATTAGATGCACCCGAGCACTTATATTTCTTATAAGCCTGTCTCTTTTTAGCAATACTTTTTTCAGTTTCTTTGTCGAGCCACTTTGGGCGAGCCTGATTTGGGGGACGTCTGTCCTTAAATGGAACGTAAGTTTGAATCATCTTAGTGAGCGTATTTTGAAATATTTCCCACATCTGATCTACAGGCCTTTCGTTTAATTTTGCCTCCCAATCTGTAAGCTGAAGCTCCTGACGTAGTCCTATGAACTGAGCTTTACTGAAATTGGGTATTTTAGAAGCACAGGTATCTATTCTAAAATTGTTTAGGAGTTTGAATCTGACTAAGTTGTGATCGCTATTTGCAACAGATTCACCGACTTCTACATCACTTACCATGCTTTCGCGGCTAGTGATAAAAAGATCGAGTAAGTTTCCATATCTTGTGGGCTCTTTTACATGCTGAATTAAGTAATTGTCACCAAGAAAATCAATCAAGCGATTACCTATATGGCCATGTTCAAGGGTCATCCAATCAATGTCAGTAAAATTGAAATCACCCATTATCAATAAATCCCGGTTGCAGAAACTAGACAGTTCTTGAAATAGCAGTTTGTCGTCTGCTAATGATAATGTCTTTGGCCTATATATTACACCTATATTCATTTTTTGTCCATTTGTTTCGGTTAACTCAACCCACAAACTATCATATGCATCCTGTTTCACTTTCTCTAAAACACAAGCATGAACATTGTTTTTAACGTACAATAGAACACCCCCACCTTTCTTGTGGTTTCTATCCTGATGAAAGTGCTTAAATCCCGCAATATTAAATTCAGCTTCGAACTCTGTACCATTTAATCATGTCTCAGTTATTCCTATCATATCGAGATTTTCGCTTTTGACATACGCCTGTATTTCTTGAAATTTGTTCCTAATACTACGAGCATTAAAGTACATGGTTTTAAGAAACTCGTGATTATTTCTTTTTGACACATTTTGAGTTTCAATATCATGTCTTATATTATCATTTTGTTTTTTATTTATACCTTGCTCTATATTATTATCATTTGGTCCTTCATTGACATTCAATGCCTCATTAACATTTCTCCTATCAAAATTAACATTTCCCCCATCTCGGACATCTGGTCGATCACGGTCATCCGATATGTGTGTGTGTGTGTGTGGTGCCGTCGATTGATTAGTGTTTAACCAAGGCACCTCCAATGGGAGTGATCAGAGATAACCACATAAGGACGATTTGGGAAATAAGAAATCAAGGTATACGCTGCCACCACCCAATCGTCTATATGGATATATCTGACCATAAATGGAAACTGCTCCTTGTTATTCACGTCTGACTCCGTCCCCTTTCCTCAGGCCGTTCGGGGTTGGTTCTGGGTAGCGAAAAGGCCTATGCCCAAGTGGGGTAGTAAAAGAATATAAGTGAAGGTTTTCTGTGTTAATTATTACACTGAAGCAAAAATATAGTAAGAAAATACAAAAATATATTGTGGTTTTCTCCAACTAGACAATCTATTGATCCTTACAGTATGAAAAATATATGGGTATGCGAGATATTTAATAAAAAATTTTTTTTTTTTTTTTTTTTGCTTATGGGCATCATAAGTAAGGTCACAGGCACGTGGAAAAACGTAGTTATTTACGCTCCAACCTTCCGGTCACTGTATAAGTCTACTTACAATATTGTGTCTACCTTCAACCCCGTATTCTTATTAGAGAACGATCACAGACAGAATTGTACTCTAAGGATTACACTCTCATAGCTAATGTATATATGCGTGATACCGTCTAACTCCTTCCACGCAAAGTGTTTGTGGAGTACACTCCCTTAAACCCTTTTTTTCCTGTTATCGGGATAGTTTTTGACATCAAACTAAAATTTTAGCTGCGCAAAAAAAAAAAAAAAAAAAAAAAAAAAAAAAAAAAAAAAAAAAAAAAAAAAAAAAAAACGAGACGGCTATGTGTTCGTATCAATGGGTAAACTACTAACCTCCCCTGTTGTATTATTTCGTAAAACTTCATTTCGCTTCTCAACACAGCCCCTAGCTGCTACAACCTCTCCCTAAACTATTTCTCTAGTGGAATCCTGAACTAAAAGTTGGGAATATTTCCTATTACTCTTAAAATTAATGGTCCTAGTTTACGCCTCCGTCAGAACGTGTCAGTGACGTCAGGGGTGGGCGAAGCTACGGTGCGCCCGCTATGTTCGAGAACATTCTAAAGTCGTCTCCAAGATTAGTTGAACCAAAATCAGTTGAAATATATTTGTAGCTACCTCCTATTGTATGTTTTTCTTCAATGATTATAGTAAGGTTCTTTGCCAACACATCTTGATGGGTAGACACAGAACAAAATAAAATCCATGATCTATTAAGGCTCTATTTTCTACTTTGCTTCTTGGTTGAATAAAACCGTCACGACGTCCATACTACCCAGTCTCTCAAGTCAACACTCAAATAAATAAATAGATAAATAAAACGAAATTCCAAAAATAATATCCCTTCAAAATTCCTGTCCTTACACACACACACACACACACACACACACACACACACACACACACACACACACACACACACACACACACACACACACACACACACACACACATATATATATATATATATATATATATATATATATATATATATATATATATATACATATACACACACACACATATAATCCCTTGACTATGCGGTACAGTTTTGGTCTCCGTCCTATAGAATGGACATCAATTCACTAGAATCAGCACAGAGAAGAATGACCAAAATGATACATGGACTCAGAAATTTGCCTTGCGAAGAGAGGCTTAGGCACCTTAACTTACACTCTCTGGAAATACGCTGACTGCGGGGTGATCTAATAGAGGTGTTCAAGTGGATCAAAGGCTTTAACAAGTGTGATACAAACAAGGTCATTATATTAAAACAACAGGGTAGGACTCGCAGTAATGGTTATAAACTGGACAAATTTAGAATTAAGAAGGAAATAGACAAGAATTGGTTTACTAATAGGGTGGTCGACGAATGGAATAAACTTAGTAACCATGTAGTAAGCGCTGAAACTATCAGTTGTTTTAAGAAACGATTAGACAACTTTATGGATGGGGATGACAGGTGGTGGTGGATACGGAGCTGCCTAGTGTAGGCTTTACGGTCTCTTGCAGTCCCCTTCATTCTTGTTCTTATGTTATGCTCTTATATTGCCTGCTAAGCCGCTCGTCCGCGACTAGCCACGCCTACCAGGTCGTCTGCCAACTCACCTGCCCACCAGCCCGACTGCCGGAACGTCTGCCATCTGCCAGCTGACTCCCACCAGCACGACTGCCGTTATTGCCTAAATAGATCTATTGACTGCCAGAAACGTCTGCCGACTGCTACAGGTTCAGCCTGCAGTTGTAGCTATCTTGAACAGAGTCGGTGGTGAAATCGATAAGGCATTCAATTTCAATCCACCTGGTGGCAGTTTGCTAACAATCCGAAGAGAGACCGCTGTCTGAAGAGAGGCAGCTCTCTGGATAGGAGAAACCGCCTGTCCTAGACTACCCACACTACCCCCCCCCCCCCGTAGCGTGTCTGAGTAGCCATTTACTAGCTACACGACTAGAATTTTCAGACCAGTGCAGTGATTCCCTGCAAGACAACATCAAAACCTCAATCAACCCTTCACATCACCACATCAAACTCCAATCAAATCATAAGAACTCCCAGTACAATGCATCGATACCCAGTATCAACCAAGCCCATCACATCAACTTCAAGACTTCAAGCAAGCAATTTCATTCAACGTGCCTCCCAGCGAGTGAGGCATCCTATACACCACCCCTCCCCTCCAAACGACAATTGTACTTCCATCCACTCCATCCCCCAACCAACCTTGCCAACCATCTGGCAGAGCTGTCTGACACACGTCATCAAAGGCATCGCGAAGCATTATTGCAATACACTTTGTAAGTAACACTACTTACCTCTCGTTCCCCTACTTCTAGAACGAAGGCACGCAACTCCAAGGTCACCATGGACCCAAAGCCCAACGCACTGACCACAGGGTCAGCAGTTCCAAACGAATTCATTCGGATATGATTCCCTGCCCAGTCCGTCTAGAACCCCCCCCCCCTCACAACCGTCCCCTCCGAAGCGATGATTGCAACCTCTTTCCACTCCAGCACTCCAGTATCAAACATAACACACCTACTGATTTACTTTAATCTTTTAGGCCTTAACGTACGGAGCCTGACAGGAACTTTGTGTCGGTCGAGCGTAGTCGACGAGAGTGACCTCAATACTCTACCCAACTCTGCACCTATACCCACTCCCTCTACGCCGTGACCCACAGCAAGGATCACTCCAACCCCCTCCACCCACTCCACCCCCTCCCTCCTCCCGAGACCCAAACAGCACGAAGAAACTGCAAACGTCAACAAAATCTCGGACAAGTTATCACCAACTTCTTCGAAGCACCGTCAGTCTCCACCCGACAGTTCATCTGGACTACACATCAAATCCACACATATCTACGTTAAGCAGCCAAATTTTTACACATAACTACACAGATATGTAAACACATTCAATACAATAGAAATATACAAAAAATCTAATAAGTACATACACATATAAGAGAAATGATTATAATTATTAGCTAATGCATTAGACAGAATCCACATACTAAGATCTAACTAAAGCATTCAACAAATTCGACATTCATAAGACGTAAAGTAAATAATATGCAACCAAGTTTTTAAATCCACATAGATCTACCAAAATAACTGTAGATATCGGCCAACAGTTAATACAAATAAACAAATACAAACAAACTAACTCTTAGTACAAATAATAGACATAATTTTCTATACATGATACCAAACACCATGTAAAGAACACATAGTAAATTCCACAACACCCAACCCCACCCGCCCTAAGGCAGGCTCACACGTAGTCACCCAAACCCAACACACAATAAAACAAATCAAGGAAAACAACGACAAATCCCACAATGAACAAGACCAACAAATAAAGCAGAAACCATGCATTTTCAATAAAATATTCCACCCACGAGACGCAAGACGCCGTGCGTTTAAAAAGGTTAACACGGTATTAATTATCCCTTACCAAACCCATTTCATCTATAAAAAGTCTTCTCTACCTTCCTTCACATCGTGACAAGATCAATATACATATATAACGTTACAAGAACATCATAGTATCAAAATCAAAACTATACTAATTCCATTAATTGCAAACATAATATAACCATCTCCAATTGGTCTAAACTCAAAGTTAGATCGCCCAAACTCCCATGCATTTCACCTGAACATATAAGATATTCTCACCTTACTAACTCAAATTTGAAACAATATAACTCTACCAAACCCAACCAACATACAGAAAGCTCTCACACAAAATTAAAAAAAAAAAAAAAAAAAAAAAAAAAAAAAAAATCCACACAAAGATAACCAACCATGATTTCATACCATAAACAATAATCAGAACCCATACACGAAATGTAATTCAAAAAATCTCCATCTCAAACATACGTTGTTTTTAAACTCATTGAACCAAACAGAAACCCACGTATTTCCATAATCAATATACAAGAGTAATGATAGGAACAACATATTACTTTACAAAAATGACAATTTCCTTAAAAAAACATAGCCAATAATTATTCACAAAAGCTCAACATGATATACACAAAGCAAATAAAACAATACTTCATAACAGTGAAACAAAAATAAATAAATGATAAACAAATTTGGATCCCACCAATTAATCAATACAAATATATGCTAACAAACTGACAAATATATTTAATGCAACATCAGGATAGATGTTAGATATTTCTCACGAAACATTACGCATGATAGGAAAACTGATATCACACACACACTCACTGATACCTATATGTCTAATATGTGAAAGTGTGAAATCTCATAGAAAAGAGATTACCAAAGTTCTTGTTGAAACAAAAGGATAGTCCTCCCTTTACGGAACGATGTCAATGCATCTTATATTTTTAGATGTGTACAACAATCATACTCCAAAAATAACTTCACGAACAAATTAACAAATACTGAAATTTTAGGATGTCTTGTATTCATTAAAGCTATGACCTCTAGTAAAAGTAGTACCCAATTCTCATTAAGAGGGAATTTACACGGTTTAACGGTTCGTCGAACGCGGTTCGACAGACACGTGTCTGTGATGTGTGATGTGTGAAAGTGTGAACGGGGTATTTGGTTGTCGAACACGTTGATTAAACCCCCAAATACCCCGCTCACACGTTCACACATCACTTTAGACACGTGTCTGTCGAACCGCGTTCGACGAACCGTTAGACCGTGTAAACCCCCTCTAAAACGGAAACCAAACATCTCATTGAAAAGAGATCCCGAACTATAGTAACAGACACATTACTATACATTCTCATAAAAAAAACGTGCAAAGTGAAAAAAGAAAGAAAGATAGTGCAAGAAATTTTTTACCATAGCTTATTGAATACATTCCAAGATATGATAGTATACGTAAACACCCTCCCTTTACGAGTACTCATTCAAACAAATAATGAATTTTACAAGTCAATATCTCCCACTAGTGACGTGACACATTATTATATCTTTTTCTTTTGCAAATATATAAATTTTATGCCAAACGCCACCGTCTCAACCTTAACCCGAGGTACGAGGACGTATCTCAGAGGTCGGCGAGGCAATGTATCCATATACGGTACCATTACAAACCATTACGATATGTCACATACCAGACACGTGATCCACAAACATGCAAGAAGGCACTAGCATTTAGCAATACCTCCAATCTTGATGACTTGCATATTTCCATCTGACTTAGATAATGCAACACATCATAACAACGCTATATCACGTCATCGTTCAACGAGCCGACACAAGTACTTATTGTCACCTGACAGCTCATTAACCATTTCCGTAAACATACATACATATACCAAGGCTTTTCCCCCCTTACAAGGGAGGTAGCCAAAAAGGAAAAGGCATAAAATCATTTCCACCCATTCCATCCCTGAATACACTCCACCCCCCTCCACCCTCCCTCTTATCTTAGCACCCCTGCATGACGGGTCATCCCTGCACCTTGTCCACTGCCCTGGGTCAGAAGCAGTGTCGCAAGACAAAGCACATCCACAGCAAGGCCGCTTCATTAAATCGGCGACCCCCCTCTCCGTCCCCCCATTGCATAAACGGAGAAGACGGGGAGAAATCCCTTCGGGCTGTGTCAAATTTTGCTCACACATACTACCTCACCCCCCATCCCCCCACCCATTCCACCTCATGCAATCACAACATCATCCATATACAACCATTCTCCATTCACCCCAGTCTTCTGTCCTCTCCCATCCTTTCTCAACAGACATTCCCCTCTTCCCCAAAGCCCCCTTCACCCCATCCATCCACCTCATCCTAGGACGTCCCCTCATGTTCACTCCCTCCACATCTGCCTTCCATACCTCTTTTACTAGTCTTTCTTCACTCATTCTTTCCATGTGTCCAAACCATTCTAATATTCTTTCATCAACCCTATCTCCCAGCTCCCTTTCCACACCTGTTCTCCTCCTCACCTCCTCATTTCTCAATCTATCTAGCCTAGTAACCCCCATCATACTTCTCAGACACCTCATCTCAAACACATTCCAACTCCTTCTCTCTTCTTCTCTTATGTTCCATGTTTCTGCCCCATACAGTGCTGTTGGCACAATCACTCCTTCATACAGTCTCCTCTTAGCATCCATTCCCAAATGTCTATTCCTCATTACACTCTTTAATCCACCAAGGCATTTACTCGCTTCTCTCAATCTACATTCTACCTCCAACTTCACTACACCTTTTCCTGCCACATTTGCACCCAAGTATCTAAAACTATCCACTTCCTCCAGTCGCTCTCCCTTAATGCTCACTTCCAGTCTACTGCCACTTTCACCCCTTGTACATCTAATCACCTTACTTTTACCCACATTTATCTTCAGCTTTCTTCTATCACATACTCTCCCAAACTCTGTCACCAACTTCCTCAATCCCTCCTCCGATCCAGCCACAAGCGCAGTGTCGTCCGCAAACAACAGCTGGCTCACCTCCCACTTTTCTCCATTTTCTTTAACCATCTCCAATCCCTGACCCACTACCCTTGCATTTACCTCTCGCACCACCCCATCCATGTATAAGTTGAACAGCCAGGGCGACATAACGCATCCTTGACGAAGTCCCACCTTTACCTCAAATCACTCACTCTCTCCATTTCCAATCCTGACACAAGCTCTACTACTCTCATAAAAACTCTTGACAGCTCCCAAAATCTTTCCTCCTATCCCATAAATCTGCATAACCTCCCACAGTGCCTTTCTGTCTACCCTATCATAAGCCTTTTCCAGATCCATAAAAGCCCAAAAACATCCTTCCCCTTTCCTATAGCTTTCTCACATATCTGTCTTACCACAAAGATCTGATCTACACAACCTCTACCTGTCCTAAATCCACAATGTTCCTCACCAATTACTCCTTCTGTTCCTCTCCTAATCCTCTCAATCAAGATTCTCCCATAAGCCTTCCCAACTACACTTAACAAGCTAATCCCTCTGAAACTACTACATTCACACTTGTCCCCTTTTCCCTTGTAAAGAGGAACTATACAGGCACTCCTCCAGTCCTCCGGTACTCTACCCTCTCTCCAACAAACATTAAATAACCTCACCAACCAGTCCACCATCACTTGACCTCCCTTTTTCAGACATTCTGCATGGCATCCATCCAGACCAGGTGCCTTACCTGCTTTCATCATCTTAACAACTGCCTTCACCTCATCCTTCCTTATTTCTCCTCCATTCTCCTCACTCATCACTCTCATTTTCTTCGCATTTCCCACTGCAGCTATCTTTCCTTCTTTATCCTCCTTCACATTTAGCAACTCCCTAAAATATTCTGCCCATCTTCCCCTTACTGCCTTCTCTTCCATTATCATTTCTCCATCTGCACCTTTTACCTTTTCTTCCCTACTTGATTCGCCTCCTCTTCCTCTCTTAATTTCTTTCCAAAACATCTTTTTATTACTTTCAAAATTTTCTGTCATACTCTTACCCCATTTCACATCTGCTCTCCTCTTTGCAACCTTTACCTTTTGCTTTACTTCTCTTTTCTTTTCTTTGTACCTCTCATATGACTCCCTCGTCCTCTTTTGTAACCAATCTGTGAATGCTCGCTTCTTCTCCTCTACAACCTTCTTTGTTTCCTCTTCCCACCATTCACTACCTTTTCTTCTATTTCCCCCTGTCCTTCATGTTCCACACACCATCCTTGCACACTTTATGACTCCCTCCTTGAACCATCCCCATTCCTCCTCCACACCCAGCTCTACTCTATCCTTTACTCCCTCCCACTCCTCCTTCAGCTTCTTTCCGTACTCCTTCTCCTTTTCCTTTTCATTCAAGGAGTTCACTCTAATAACCTCCCTACCTTTTGTCCCTTTCCTCTTTCTCCATCTATCCTCCACTCTCAACTTACCTTCCACCAAAAAATGATCTGATATTCCCCCACCCTTTTCCCTTAGCACATGTACATCCTTAACTCTTCCTATCATAATCCTATTTACCACTACATAATCCATTAGCGCTCTATCGACCACCCTTCCCTCCACCACCCTGTCCCATGTGTACTTATGCTTGACTTTCTTCCGAAACACTGTATTTGCTATCATCAACTCTCTTTCTAGACACATTTCCACCATCAACTCTCCACTACGACTCTTTCCTGGAATAATGATGATAATAGTAATAATAGTGATAATGATAATAATAATAATAATAATAATAATAATAATAATAATAATAATAATAATAATAATAATAATAATAATAATAATAATAATAATAATAATAGTGATAATAATATTAATAACAATATTAATGGTACATATATACATACATACATACATACATACATACATACATACATACATACATACATACATACATACATACATACTTACTCTTACATATACCAAAAGATTTTCCCCCCTTACAAGGGAGGTAGCAAAAAAAGAAAAGCATAAAATCCACTCCCACCCATTTTATCCCCACACACTCCACTCCCATTCACCCCTCTCCCTTCCTCTTATCTTGGCTCCTCCTGAATTACGGGTCATCCCTGCATCTCGCCCACAGCCCTGGGTCAGAAGTAGTACCGTAAGACACAGCACATCCACAGCAAGGCCGCTTCATTTAATCGGTGATCCTTACTCTGCGCCCCCTCATGGAGAAAAAGAGAAGACGGGGAGAAATCCCTTCGGGTTACGTCAAATTAATTTTCACACATACACCCTCACCCCCATCTCCCACCCACTCCCTTTCATGCATCACAGCATCATCCATACACAACCGTTCTCCATTCACCAGTATCTTCTGCCTTCTCAAGTCCTTCCTCAACAGACATTCCCTTCTTTTCCAATAACCTTTTTACCCCATCTATCCTTCTCATTCCTGGTCGCCCCCTCATGTTCACTCCTACCTCTGCCTTCCACACCTCTTTTACTAATCTTTCTTCACTCAGTCTTTCCATGTGTCCAAACCATCCCAATACTCTTTCATCAACCATATCTCCAAACTCCCTTTCCACCCCCCTTCCCCTTCTCACCTCATTTCTCATTCTATCCAGCCTAGTAACCCATATCATACTTCTCAGCACCTCATTTTAAACACATTTAAACTCCTCCTCTCTTCCTCTTTTATGTTCCATGTTTCTGCCCCCATACAGTGCTGTCGGCACAATCACTTCTTTTTCATACTTTCCTTTCACCACTGTCTTTGTTACGTACGATTGTCACTCATATTTTTAGTCGGTAGGGCCTGTGCCTCCGATTACCCTACTTAGTCAAGTTCTAGACTGTTAGTTCCATTTGGTATGGGATGTAGCACACCACATACATTTTTTTTAGTATTAGCTTATGTACAGGAAGGGGGGGCGTTAAACGGTGGAGATTGTTCCTTGATTTAATTTGTTGAGTTACTTCTTATAAAACGTGTTATTTTGAGGTACACTTTTTTAATCCCCCGAGAACACGCATTTTAGGTCTTAGCAGGTGTGTTAACATCTCTATATTGAACGTAGCTTCGTCTCCCTTCGATGCCTAGCTTGCGCCCGCGCGCACATACACATATGCTACAAAGTGGTAGATTCGACGTCGGTGAAAATCTCCTTAGAGACGGTGCATTGTTCAGTGACCAAGCTAACCGACCTTCCTGGCTACGCCCCATCAACGACAATAGATTCTTGGCATCTCAGGTCAAGCCCTCTACTTCGGACAATAGCCTCCCTACATCTCGGATCAGCCACCTGCACGATCGGCCGACGCCTCAACCGACGCGACCCAGCCCTCCAAATTTCCTTACAACTCATATGGCAACAGCCTCCTTATTCCATGATTGGCAAACTTTGTTAATATGTATATAGAATGTATTTCTGGCAACCCTCCGATTTTTCTTTGGAGCATGCCGTGTATATTATAGACAGAACTAAAAATTGAAGATTAAAGCCAAGAATTCCGCCCTAGTTTCCTTCACCACCAATTCCCAATGTAGTGTACCAGCACCTACAGGTGAGTTTTGTAATGATATATTGATTTCTTTAGTTCAATGATCTTTAACTTTATATTTAAGATACTCCCCAAATAGCGTAATCTTACAATTGCGAACCAATTGGATTTTCTCCACCCTTTCCTCAATCAGATTCGTTGTTACAATTCCATATGCAATATTGTTTACTTAAGCAATCTCAAATCTCTTCATAATTCAATTAGGTTACAAAAATTCTACGTCAGTAATGTGCCTCCGGCCAATGTTTATAAATATAACGCTGAGAGCGAACTTATGCAACTCACTCGCCTACGAACTGTGTTGTTTACAATACACCCAACCCATAAAACTGCAACCTTTACCATCTACCCCATTCTCTACCTATTTCTCTACCAGACTCTTACAGGGCTCGGCAGCTACCACTTGGTCGTCCCGACCAATCATTTTCTACTACCCTCTTACAGGGTTTTGGAATATATAACAACAATTAGAATAATTTCTGCATAAACTGGTTAAACAATGTTGAAAAGAATCATCCTTCAATGGATGATGTCATTAGCTTAATTTGTAACCAAAAATACGTAACTACTCCAACATGTGCAAATGTTCTGTAACACGAAATATCTACTGATCCTTAAAACATTTTTATTGAACCTATGAAAACAAAACATTCTAGTATATCTATAACAGTTTCAGTAAATTTACTGCAAAACCGATACAAAGGTCTGAGGATTCCATAATTTCCAATAACAAGACCAGGAAAAAGTGTCAAATATTATTTGATGTCTTCTTCCATTTGATTAAAAATTTTTTTAAGGAAGCAACAAACAAGGATGAGAAAAAAGAAAAGAAAATTACACTATTAGAAAATTAGAATAATTTCTGCATAAACTGGTTAAACAAGGTTAAAAAGAAATATCCTTCAATGGATAATGTCATCAACTTAATGGTAACCAAAAATATGCAACTACTTCAACATGTGCAAATGTTCAGTAACACCAATTTCCTACTTATCCTTAAAACATTTTATTGAACCTATAAAAACAAAACACTTTAATATATCTATAACAGTTTCAGTAAATTTACTGCAAAACCGATACAAAGGTCTGAAGATTCCATAATTTCCAATAACAAGACCAGGAAAAAGTGTCAAATATTATTTGACGTCTTCTTCCTTTTGATTAAATTTTTTTTTAAGGAAGCAACAAACAAGGATGAGAAAAAAGAAAAGAAAATTACACTATTAGAAAAGTTATTTGTGTTAGGTCTCAATGGAAAATGTTTTCTTATTTTTAAAGATGGTGAGTTGTTTTTCTGTGAGGTTTGTTACATAGGTTATGTGCACAGTATTAAGTGTGTTAGCAATAATGGAGAGTGTGTCTGTATGTACTTCATAGTTTCACACTTGTCAGAATTGAGATAGTACATTCAACTGACTTCATTCAAGGACATAATAGATACTCTGGTTATGTTTGGGAAAAATAGAAAATGTAACTTGGTTTTACAAATATCTTTTTGTCATGAAGTTGTAGCAAAGAATTGACACATACTAGTGAAGCTTCACAAGAATTTTCAATGCTTTATGGAACAAAAAAAAAAAAAAAAAAAAAAAAAAATGTATTATCTTTCAATGATTAATGGCGTGGTTTTTACATTGGCAAGGGTCCAGGTCTTCATGACTGACCAAGGGTCCAGGTAGCGCAGGTTTCCAACTCCAGGCATGAACCATACATATAAATATTATAATTAACCCAGTCTTCATCTGTAAAAAAAATTGTATCAATGTACAATTCATACATAATGCTACATATATATTCCTTATATTCTTCAGAACTCAAAGTTTTCCCAATAGAACCTTATTCCTCAAAAAGAGTTGTTGGTTTACAATCCTCAATGTCACAATTATCATCATTATCAAATTCTTAGTCCTTTTAAAATCATCTACATGTCTAACTGACACTTCCCCAGTTTCTAAATGTATTTATTTCCACCTGCAAAATCAATTATTCTATATGGACCTGAGTATCTTGGTGAAAGTTTATTACTGATTGTATGTATTTTGGCCATGACCAAATCTCCTATTTGTAATTCTATTTTATGTGCTATTTTGTGTTGTTGCTTCTTCATCTCTTGTGTATAACCTTTTATGTGTTCCCTAACCCTTTGGTATATGGCTTGAAATGTATGTATCCTATTTGTGATATAATCATCTATACTATACACTGGCTTTGGTTCTGCAATCAAGAGTTCATATGGGAGAATTTTGTCTTCCCCAAAGGTAATAAAATGTGGTGTTTCTCCTGTAGCTGTATCAATTTGGTTATCAAGTGCACATTTAACGCAATTTTTTCTGCGGAATAGGATATGATAGCATAGGAGAAGGTTTAGGTGTATTTCCTTTTATCTCAGCACATTTCAAGCAAGTTTCTATATATGCATAAATGTCTTTCTTCATACCTGGCCAAAAGTATTTAAGTTGTGTTTTTTTTTTTATAAGTTTTATCCTTTCCTGGGTGAAAACTACAATCACTTTCATGATGTATTTTCAATACCTCTTATACAAGAGTTTGTGAAATTACCAACTGATTTACTTGACCCCTAGAAATATACTTCCCACTTACAACTGTTTTTCTTGGCAAAAGTCCATTGCTCAAATGAAATTCCTCTATCTTATACCCTTTTGCTAGTTTTGGAGGAATACCTCTTGGGCTCATCAAATTCTGAGCTACTTTTTCCCAAGTATCATCTTTTCTTTGTTCCCTTAATATTATTTCCTCATCTAATGTTACTAGTTCATTAATACTGCAGATGAAGTGTAGTAAACCACCTGGCTAATCTGCCCCTAAGATTCTTAGGTTTGAATAAGTTCTGGATAGCTGTATGATCATTCCACACACTGATTGGATATCCCAGTATCATATACCTAATAATCTCTAGTGAGTATATAACTACTAATGTTTCTCTTTCTGTTATGGAGTAGTTTCTCTCTGCACTATCACAAAGTCTCGATATGAAAGCTATCGGGTTAAATTTTCTATTTCTCTCTTGCATCAGTATGCCTCCTAACCCCATGTCAGATGCATCAGGTATCAGGACAAAGAATGAGCGCTTTATCATAATCAGGAAATATGAGAACTGGAAAACTAGTAAGTTTATATTTCAACTTGTCAAAAGCTTGTTGTTGTGTAGATCCACAAATGAACTTTGAATCTTTCCTCAACAAAGAACTTAATGGATTAGCTATGTTTGCATAACCCTTGATATATTTTCTATAATACCCTGTCTATCCCAAGAAACTTCTAACTCTTTCTACATTGTTCGGGACTGTATAGTTGTTTACTGCTTCTACCTTTGAATTCACTGTCCATCTTATGTCCCAAATAAATGACACTATTCTGCAAAAACTTACATTTTTCAAATCTCACTTTCGATCCTGCTTCAACTTACCTTGAGAATACCAAATCTAATTTCTTGAAGTGCTTAGTCTCTGTTTGGGAAACCATTAAAACGTCTTCTAGAAATACACTGGCAATATTTCCTAACAACACATCTAGAACTGTATTTATCAATCTCATATAAGTTAATGGACTATTACATAACCTAAATGGCATTTGTTTGAACGCATATTGCCCCGATGTCGTAGAAAATGCTATATAATCCCCTGAATCTTTGTGCAACTAGATTTGCCAGAACGCAGAACTGATATTTATGGTGCTAAAATAACTATTCTCGGTTCCTAAAATACGAAGGATACCGGTAACGGTAGTCCATCAGGTATTGTATGTTTATTAAATTCTCTATAGTTAATAATTGGACGCATGGTACCATCTGATTATGGCAGCAGAATCAGAGGGAAATTCCACTAATTTTGACTTGGTTCTATTATATCCTGCGATAGCATTTCGTCGATCCCTTTATCTACAGTGGCTAGCATAGAATATGGTAACCTGCAGGCAGATGTATGAATATATTGAGTCCCTGGATTTAGTTTGATCTGATGTTTTAAAATGGCTGTTTTACCCAAGGTGTCCCCCGCGGTAAAGAAATTGCTTTATTGTGCTTCGCAAGCAATGCAATCAAGCTTTATTCTAGATTTGGACAAAAAGTAGGCTCTAGTTGACACTTATATTTCGCTACCCATTCTGTTTCTTCCTGAATTGAACTGATTGATAAAATTGGTGGTTCTATCTCCTCGGTACTCTCATTTAAAACCTTAATGGGTCTGGTACAGACTTGAAAACATCCTATATATGTGCCTTTTCTTAAGACTATTCAAGGTACTAATCCCTAATATTTCTATCTTGTTCTTGTGTGTCTTATAAATTCCCGAGTCCAATTTCAAACCTTTTATGCTAATTGATTCTGGGATGGTTACAATTTTGAAGTATACAGTTACTACTTTCAACTGCACTTCTACTCTATTAATTTGCTCAGGAGTGCAATAATGTCTATTTTATTACGCCACCTTCCACAATTAGCAGAACTTCTTTTGGATTTGGTGAATTCTGGGTAATTTTTGGGATTTCTTGAACACCTGAGCTGGGTTTACTATATGTGACTTTTTCCTCTATTTGTTTTATCTGTTCTTGAATAGACATATCTGCCCCACTACCATCCAATCTAGCATTGTTATCTTCCATATATATCTCAATAGGTTTTCTTATCACAAAAACTGGTTCTAAGTCTGGTTGATTTAAAAATGGGATTAACTGTGATTTCACTAAGATCCCCAACTCAGTAGAACATATGATCATACCCTCTTTTCTCACATTTGCAAATTCTATCAATATATCTTCTGGTAAAACAGATTCTTTTTCAACTATCACTGAAATGTGTAAGTGCTCATTTCTATATAAAATAACATCTAATTCAACCTAACCTAATGTTTTTAACTGTCTTCCTCTTACTACTTGCAATGAGTAATGGATTGGTTCCAAGATTTTCACTCCTGGTTTCAGTTGGTTTAAAGCTTTGCTAGTTATAATATTGACTACATATCCTGTATCAATAAATACTTGAATAGTTTTATTAAAAAAAATCTATCAGCAATGATGGGTTCTACAGAAGTCCTTCTAATTGTTGTAGTCAGTTTACAATTTTCTTTGGTGTTGATGTTTTCCTTCACCCTCCTATTACTCTTGACCCTAACACAATAATGTTTATTTGTTGCTCTAGGGTTAGCACTGAAGTTTTTTATTCTATGTCTGGAGGTTTTCTCTTGGTTTTGTGTGAATAGGAAAATTTGGCACTGATCTACAATCCTGTGTTCTATGTCCTCATTTGTGATACAAACAGAAAGGTGGGTTTCTACAATGATACTCATCATGACTCTCATATTTACATTTCCTACAGATAGTCTCATAATAACAATCTCGTGCTTTATGCCCCCAGTTGTTACAATTATGGGATTCAATACTAGCGTGCCTTGAAGTGCTTCTAACTCTATGTTAAGTCCTTCTGTTTCTATAGTCACTTCTAGGGTTCCTATTTTCTCTCTGTTGTTACATTTCTATTGTCATGACATATGGACTAATTTGCTTACTTTCACTATAACCTTGAAGAAGATAATCTATCTCCCCTAAGTCCATTGTTTCTTTTAGATCTCTGTATATTTTTTCTGCATTCATATCATCACAATTATGAACCAATAATGCAAATGTTATTAACTTAATAACTTAGGAGAGGTTTAACTTATCACTAGATCTTTCTGTCCAACCTGAACCTTTCAACATAGATATCATATCCTGAGACCATCTGTCTAATTTTGCTAAATATTTTGTGATGGTTATAACCTCATGACGGAGAACTTCCGTGACCATACCTTCATTTATTAATGTCGATTTGAATCAACTGCTTCCAATGTAGTCACTCTCACACATACGGCGCGTACATCACACGTACATCAACCTCGTTCACTAGCTCGTCGTTCTAGTAGTCCCCTCGCTCACTAGCTCGTCCTCCCAGTAGTCCCTCGTTCACTAGCTTGTCCCTCGCAGTAGCACTTTCGTTCACTAGCTCGTCCCTCGTAGTCAGTGGGCACTGCGTGCGATGAATTAATTGCACCAGTCTCTTTAGTAGTGTTTGAGTTTCGTCCCTAGCTGTCGCCACTTTCATTCGCCCCTTTCATTTTCTACTTTCTTTTCACCACTGTCTTTGTTACGTACGGTTGTCGCTCACAATCTTAGCCGGTAGGCCCTGTGCCTTCGATCATCCGACTAAGTCAAGTTCTAGACTGTTAGTTCCACTTGATATAGGATATAGCACATCACATATTTTCTTTTAGTATTATCTTATGTATCAGACGTGGGGGGGGTAAACGGTGGAGATTTTTCCTTGATTTTCTTTCTTGAGTTATTTCTTATAAAACATAGTACTCTGAGGTACACTCTATGTAAGAGGCCGGTAGATAGAGGTAGATCAAGGGGTAGAAGGACAGGAAGGAAACATTTATAGTATTTTTATTAGGATGTTATGATACAATGGCCGACAGGAAGGGCTTAGTCATCCACGCGCTTGCTCGCGCTTTGTATGTATAAAAAAAAAAAAAAAAAAATGCTGAGTTGCAGGTTGAAGGAGTGTCGCCTGGTGTTTTGCAATATTGTTAAACAGAGGTGGCTGTTTGTAATATCGCTTATGTAGCAAAAATTGTAAGCGTACAAGCCATTTCCGTTGCGACATAGTGCTTACGTGGTGATATCTTTTGAAACAGTATAACAGCCCCTCTGATTGGAGAAAAAGGTGGAGGAGGAGAAAAATGATTGGCGCAGGGAGGAAAAGTCACGCCCTTAAGGTGTGGCACTTGTTTGAGAAATAAAAGACTATTGGATGAATGAAAAAGTGACGTCAGAACGAAGGTGGCTTGACGTAATGTAGAAGGATCCCAACGGGACTCTCGGGGTGTACATCACAAGACCAAGAAGCAGATTTAAAATGCACTCTCCTTTTATTCACCCCTCAAGCTTAAAGAAGAAAAGGCAAGGGGCCTTAAGAATTGCACAAGAACCACTCTAGAGAATTACTGAAACGAGTAGTGACAGCGTTGACGGGGGTGACACTCTATGAATCCCCCGAGAACATGCATTTTGGGTCCTAGGTGAAATTGACAATGATGTAGTGATTTCTTTAGTCCAATGATTTTAACTTTATATTCAAGATCCTCCACAAAGGGCATAATCTTACAACCGTGAATCAATTGAATGTTCTACCCTAACTCTTTCCCCAATCAGATTCGTTGTTACAAGTCTATATGCAATATTGTTTACTTAAACAATCTTAAATCTCTTCATAACACACATACCTTAAAAAAATTCTGTCAGCAATGTGCCTCCGGTCAATGTTTATAGATATAACGCCAAGAGCAACTCATTCAACTACGAACTGTGTTGTTTACAAAAACCCGACCCATAAAAATGCAACTCTCAACATCTACCCCACTCTCTACCTATTTCTCTACCAGCCTCTTACACCTTCATACAATCTCTTCTTAGCATCCATTCCCAAATGTCTATTTCTCATTACATTTTTTAATCCCCCAAGGCATTTGCTTGCTTCTCTCAATCTACATAAGAACATAAGAATAAAGGAGACTGCAAGAGACCGTAAGGCCTACACTAGGCAGCTCCGTATCCATCACCACCTGTCATCCCCAGCCATAAAATTGTCTAATCGTTTCTTAAAACAACTGATAGTTTCAGCGCTTATTACATGGTTACTAAGTTTATTCCATTCGTCGATCACCCTATTAGTAAACTAATTCGTGCCCATTTCCTTCTTAAATCTAAATTTGTCCAGTTTATAACTATTACTGCGAGTCCTACCCTGTTGTTTTAATATGATGACCTTGTTTGTATCACCCTTGGCCTTTGATCAACTTGAACACCTCTATTAGATCACCCCGGAGTCAGCGTCTTTCCAGAGAGTTTAAGTTAAGGTGCCTAAGCCTCTCTTCATAAGGCAAATTTCTGAGTCCATGTATCATTTTGGTCATTCTTCTCTGATGTCCATTCTGTAGGACGGAGACCAAAACTGTACCGCATAGTCAAGGATGGGTCTAACTATCGCTAGATAGAGTTTGATAAATACCTCTACACTTCTGTTCGTTACCGTCCTATCAATGAAGCCTAATGCTCTGTTAGCTTTATTCCTGGCGATAATGCACTGTTTCCTGGTTTTAAGGTCCGGACTCACTAGAACTCCCAAGTCTCTCTCGCACTCAGTTTTCTCTAAAAGCGTGTTATCAAAGCTGTATCTATTTTCACCCCCACTCCTCCCTTTCCCACCACATTCGCACCCAAATATCTAAAACAATCCACTTTCTCCAGTCTCTCTCTCTTAATATTCACTTCCACTCTGCTGCCACTTTTACATCACATCACCATACTTCTACCCATTTTTATCTTCAACTTTCTTACTTCGCACACCTTTCCAAACTCTGTCCCTAACTTCCTCAATCCCTTCTCTGATTCTGCCACAAGCTCGGTGTCGTCAGCTAACAAGAACTGGCTTACCTCCAACTTTTCTCAATTTTCTTTAACCATCTCCAATCCCCAACCCATTACCCTTGCGTTTACCTCTCGCACCATCCCATCTATGTATAAATTGAATAGCCAAGGTGACATAACACATCTCTGTCGAAGTCCCACCCTTACTTCAAACCACTCACTCTCTCCATTTCTAATTCTAACACAGGCTCTACTTCTCTCGTAAAAACTCTTGACGGCTCTTAAAAGTTTTCCTCCTATCCCATTTATTTGCAATACCTATCTACCCTGTCATAAGCGTTTTCCAGATCCATAAAAGCCTCCCAAAATCCTTAACTTTTCCTAAAGCTTTCTCACATATCTACCTTACCACAAAAATCTGATCCACGCAACCCCTACCTGTCCTAAACCCAAACTGTTTCTCACCAGTTACTCACTGTTCCTCTCCTA
This sequence comes from Oratosquilla oratoria, assembly GCF_046742065.1. Lineage (NCBI taxonomy): Eukaryota > Metazoa > Arthropoda > Malacostraca > Stomatopoda > Squillidae > Oratosquilla > Oratosquilla oratoria. The sequence continues at coordinate 40,170,125 of NC_134818.1, forward strand.
ATCCTCTTAATCAAAACTCTCCCATAAGCCCTCGCAAGTACACTCAATAAACTGATCCCTCTGAAACTACTACACTCACACTTGTCCCTCTTTCTCTTGTAGAATGGAACTATACAGGCACTCCTCCAGTCGTCCGGCACTCTACCCTCTTTTAAACAAACAGTAAATAACCTCACCAGCCAGTCCACCATCACTGTACCTCCCCTTTTCAGATATTCTGCGTGACATCCATCCAGACCAGGTGCCTTACCTGCTCTCATCATCTTAACAACTGCTTTCACCTTGTCTTTCCTTATTTCTCCTCCACTTTCCTATTTCATCACTGTTTTTTTCTTTGAGCTTCCCACTGCAACTACCTTTCCCTCCCTATCCTCCTTCACATTTACCAACTCCCTAAAATACTCTGCCCATCTTCCTCTTACTGCCGTCTCTTCCACTATTATCTTTCCATCTCTTTTACCATTTCTTCTCTACTTGATTCACCTCATCTTTTTTTTTTCCAAACCATCTTTTTTTTACTTTCAAAATTTTCTGTCATACTCTTACCCCATTTCACATCTGCTCTCCTCTTAGTCTCTTTTATCTTCGGTTTTACTTTTCTTTTCTTTTCTTTTCTTTGTACTTATCATATACTTCTCTAGTCCTATTTTGTAACCAATCTGTGAATGCTTGTATCTTCTCTTTTACAATCTTTTTTGCTTCTTCATCCCACCACTCACTACCCTTTCTTCTATTTCCTCCTGTCCTCCTTGTTCCACACATCCACTTTGCACACCTTGTGACTCCCTTCTTGAACCATCCCCATTCCTTCTGCACTCCTAGATCTACTCTATCCTTCATTACCTCCCACTCCTCTCTCAGTTTCCTTTTTTTTTTCTCATGTAAGCATTTTAATTTAAGCACTTCTCTACTTTCTGTCCTTTTACTCTCAACTTACTAAAAAAAAAAAAAAAAAAAAAAAAAAAATCTGATATTCCCCCACTCTCTCCCCTTAGAACTTGTACATACTTAAGTCTTCCTACTATTCTCTTGATTATCACTATATAGTCTATCCATGTGAACAAGTTGCATAAACACGGCAAAGTAAACATGGACTGGAAGTGAAGCGTTTATTCCTGACGTTGCGTCTACTGACTTTCTCAAAGGAATGAGCATACTGGATCATGCAGAGTTTATATACGCACTTGGTGGCTCAAGGGGGTATACGAGCGTAGAACGCTGCTTTCTGATTGGCCCACTGAGGATTTAGCCCATGTGAAGCTGCCAGCCTTACTATTTATGTTGGGACGGGTAGTGATTTATGCAGTTTCTATGGATTTCCTGGTCTTCTTATCCATACCTTTGTGTAATACCTCGACTCGGTTCCATCGTAGGAGGGGCCCAGATTCATCTACATGCACCACCATTGCGTTGGTGAGCCTATGGTGGCGCATGTAGACGAATCTACACGATCCAATATGCTCATTCATTTGAGAAAGTCAATAGACGAAACGTCAGGAATAAACGCTTCACTTCCAGTTCATATTTACTTTGCCGTGTTTATGCAACTATATAGTCTATTAACGCCCTATCTACCACCCTTCCACTCAACACTCTATCATGTGTACTTATGCTTGATTTTCTTCCTAAACACTGTATTTCTAGACACATCTCCACCATCAACTCTCCACTACGATTTTTTCCTGGAACTTCATACTTCCCAACCACTCCTATTGGCTCATTTCCTACCCTAGCATTAAGGTCTCCCAATACCACTACATTGACATTCCTCCATAAACCA
>NC_134818.1:40181904-40186904 GCF_046742065.1 Oratosquilla oratoria
GGTATGGAGGTTGAAAAGGTTTTGGAAGGTGTTACTTCATGCAAGAGAATTTGGTTAATACCACAATTATAAAGAGAATGATTAAGAGGGAAAGGGCTGGGAGTTATATGGAAGAATCCTATGATGTAAGTCGAGTGAGTCCATGTCAAAAGTAGTCGATGTTTAAGGTGGGTAATTAATGATGTATTTACTTTTGGAGGATGAAGGTTATGTCTCAGTGATTGAGGATATGTTTATCTGACTCTCGCTAAGGTTATATTGGTCGGAAGGAAGTAGAGAAGTTTCGATAGCTATGTGGAAAAGAGTTCTTATTGGAAATGGGCCATTTTAACCTCCACTGATAGATACATGACGTCCTGCATCTTCAGGGGCGAGAGCTAGAGTGCATGTTTAATTGCGTCGATGCAGAGTCATGGGATGAGACTTGCGTTTTGGTGATTGGTGTGTGTCTGTGATAGGTGGATTGTGGATGGGAGGTGAGATTGGGTCGAGGTTCAGTTTGACCTTTCTCAACTTCTCTCCATGTATGGTGAAGGTGGTGTGATCGGAAGGATCTGTTAGTAGGAAAACATTGTTAGGGAGTGAACTTGTGACTATGAAGGGACCTAGGAATTTGGGTTTGAGTTTGTTTGTCCTACTCGAGTCTTTTACCATGAATGAGTCGCCAAGTGCTATGTCAAGTGGAATTGACCGTTTGTGTTGTTTTGTCTTTGTCTTTTCCTGGGCTTCTTTCAGGTTTGCTCTAACTTTTTTGTAAATGGTTTGCATACCTCTTTTGATGCAGTGTGCGAGGTTATCTAGGTTGTATAAGGGTGGGGGTGGTTGGTTGAATATTTGGTAGGGTAGGCGCATTGGTTTGCCGAAAATGATCTCATGTGGGGACATCTTTGTTGCGGAATTGACTGTGCTATTTATACTGGCTTGTACCTGTGGTAGCCAATCTTCCCAACTGTCCATGAGGTCATTGACCAATGGTCTGAGAATCTCTAGGACCTTGCGATTTGTTCGCTCAGTCAGACCGTTTCCCTGGGGGTGGTATGCAGTGGCAAATGTTTGGTCAATGTTGTAGAGGTGTGCTATTTCGCGCATCACCTCATTTTTGAATTCTGAGCCATTGTCAGATAACATTGTGTGTGGTATGTTGTATCTACAAAAGATATTGTTGACTAGGGCTTTGGCTACAGTCTCTGCTGTTTTGTCTTGGAGTGGTATTAAGATTGTGTATTTAGAGAAATATTCTACTGCTGTGAGTACATAGTTGGAACCTTGATGGCTCGTTGGCATTTTCAGTAGGTCAATGCCAAGTGTTTCCCATGGCTCAGCAGGGAGTGGGATGTCTTTAATGTGGATTTGTTTCGGGTCAGGGCCTCTGAATTGGTTACAAGTTACACAAGAATCTATGTGTGTGGTTATATCTCTTTTCATGTTAAGCCAGTAGTATGTGTGTCTAGCAGTGTTTAGTGTCTTATCTCTGCCCGAGTGGCCTCCCATTGCACTGTCGTGCAATATGTGTAGGAGCTTGGGGACTAGGGCTCTGGGGATAACAGTAACCTCTCTTGTATTAATGGTTCTCCTTATGACTCCGTCGACCAGATTGAGTTCCTCAATAGGGACAGGTGGTCGGGAGTGTAAGGGGGTTTGTGAAATGAGATGCTGTTTTATTGGAGACCATATTGGGTCTCTGTCAGTTTCATCTCTGAGTTCTTGCATAGGTATGCATGTGGTTTGGGTTATGGGGGTGATGTGAGTTTGTCTGCTCAAGCAGTCTGCCACTACGTTAGCTTTCCCAGCTAAGTATACGATCATGGGATCGTAATCAAGGAGAGTTGTTTTCCATCTAGCAACTCTCCCATGTAAGTCTTTGGTGTTAAAAAGATAGACTAGGGGTTGGTGGTCTGTTAGTATGGTAATCTTGTAGCCTAAAATGAGGTATTTAAAGTGTTTTAGTGCCCATATGATTGCAAGTCCTTCTTTGTGTGTAGTTGAGTAGTTATTTTCAGTTTTGTTTAGGACTCTACTTGCGTAGGCTATGGCGTGTTCTTTGCCATTGTCATCTTTCTGTTGTAGGACTGCGCCTATTCCTTTAGAGGAGGCGTCTGTGTAAAGGAAGAATTCTTTCTTCATGTCAGGGAAAACTAGTACAGGGGCTGTGGTGAGTGCGTGTTTGAGAGTGTCGAAACTTTGCTGTTCTGTTTCTGACCATTGAAATGGTTCACCTTTCCTTGTGAATTTGGTCAGAGGTGAAGCAATATCAGCAAAGTTTCTTATAAAGTGTCTGTAGTAGGAGGCTAACCCAATGAAACTTCTTGTTTCATTAGCGTTTCTGGGGGTTGGGAAATTGTTTATTGTATCTAATTTATCTGTGGTTGTGAGAAACCCTTTTGCATCCACTTTATGGCCTAGGAAGATGAGTTCCTTCATGAGGAATCTACATTTCTTTAATTGAATCTTTAATCCCGTATTTTTGAGACGTTTGATGACAATCTCTAAAGTGTTAAGATGGTCTCTTTCTGTGGGGCTATATATAATGAGGTCGTCTAAATAGACGAATAATGAGATTCCTATCATGTCACTGAAAATGCGGGTCATCAACCTTTGTTGGGTTGAGGGGGCATTCTTAAGGCCAAAGGGCATACGCTGAAAATGGAAATGCCCTTTATCGGTGGAGAATGCAGTTACGGGTTTTGATTCCTCTGTTAGTTCGACCTGCCAGAAGGCTGACTTGAGGTCTATTGTGGAAAAAACAGAGTTCCCGTTGCCAATGCATTTGTAGTACATCTTGCATGGCGGGGAGGGGGTGTGGGTCAGATTGAGTTAGGTTATTTACTTTCCTGAAGTCAACAACAGGGCGTAAGGTTCCGTCTTTCTTAGGGACCAAAAAGAGGGGACTGTTCCATGGGGAGTCTGAATGGGAAATTACGCCTTGGTGTATCATCTCTTGTACACTGTCATTGACTTGGGATTTCCTACTGTGAGGTATGCGGTAAGCGGGGGTGTATGAAGGGGGGGTGTTTGGGGGAATTTGGATGTGATGTTTGATTATATCACATTTGCCTAGTGGTTCGCCTTCTAAGGCGACAGCTGATCTATTCCTCTGTAGGAGAGCTAATAGCTCGTTATGACTTTCTCCGTCAGCTGATGTCGTGATTTGGTCTGGGGGAATAGGGGGAAGGGGTTGTGTTGGTCTTACTTGGTTGATGTGTTGCGGCAGTGGTTCCTGGATAGGGGAATTATGGAGATGGACTGCGCAGATGTTTGTATTCTTCCTGATTTTACGGTGTTGGTCTGACATGTTTGTTAACATAGCTAGTGTATGTTTATTTTCTGATATTGTGTCCCAGGAGGACTCAATGGTTATGTTGTTAATCCTGGACGTGTCTGAGTCGATTATGACGTCCTGATGGTCGATTGCACCGGGTATGTATAGTGGGACTGTTATTGAATGTCTAGGGGGTATGATGACTGTGTTAGACATCAGTGCCTTTGAGGTGACATAAGGGGGTGGTCGGAAGGAATAGCTGTTAGTGGGATTGGGAGTATTGAAGGAAGGTAGACATGAGAGATGTTGTGTGTCTGAGTCGGGTGTCTCAGGAACTGTTGACTCATTATTTACATCTCGGAAGGAGATTTTGTTAGTCTCAAAGTCTATCTTAGTTTTCCAAATCCTCAATGACTGTAATCCTATTATACCTTGTTGATCAAGACTCCATTCATCAGCTATGTGGAAAGGTGTGAAACCTACTTTGGAGTCGTTCACTTCTATGCTCAGATCAACCATGTCGTGAAGTGAAATGGTACTCCCTTCTATTAGGAGTCCTTCCATATTGGAAAATTGAATTTGGGGTGGGTCATTTAATGCTTCATACAGAGCTCTTGGGATGATGTTCAGGTTTGTTCCTGTATCAACCATCATGTCAACTTTAAGTTGATCTAGACTCACTTCTAGGGTGAGGTATTTGTGTTGTGTATGAGATATTCCTATGGTGGTTTGGTGCGTGAGGCTGGTACACGTTCCCCCAATCGGTGTTGAGTTGTGCGTGTCGTGTAGGAGGGAGCTGTTTGTCGAGGGGTGGTGAATGGTTTGTTAGTTCTCTGATGCGGTTGTTGTTGTGTTTTCTGTAGGTAACACTCTTTGTTGGAGTGAGTTGATGTTTGGTGTAGGTTGCAGTATTTGATTGGATGTGTTGGTGTAGGTAGGAGTGGGTGTTTAAAGGGGGGTGGAACTTGTTTGTTTTGATTCTGAACTTGACACTGAGCATTCGTATGTGAGGTAGTAGCATGCACTGAGCAAGGGATGGGGTGGTGTTGTACCTGTGGGTGTTGTTTTTGCTGTGTCCAACATTGGGCATCTGTGTGGGAAATGGTTCCATGAACTGAGCAAGGAATAGGGTGGTGTTGTACCTGCGTGTGTTGTTTTTGCTGTGTCCAACACTGGGCATCGGTGTGGGAAATGGTTCCATGAACTGAGCAAGGGATAGGGTGGTGTTGTACTTGCATGTGTTGTTTTTGATTGGTGGGAGGGGGTTGCTGTGAGTGAAGGCTATTTAGTCTGGGGAGATGGTTGGGGGTATCTAAGGATACATTGCAAGCATTCATGATATCTAAGATATAGGTATAAGCTAGAGGATTTCTAGTGTCTAGTTCCCTTTTGGAGGCTTCCTTTAAACACTTTGGAGGGAGTTGGGAGAGATAGGAAGCTATTTCAAGGAATGTTAGTAAGTGTTTTGTTGGCATTACATTTTGACCAAATTGGTCAGTGTGAGTCCAAGGAGAGTTATTCTCTAGGTCTTCTCTGACCTCTTTCATTCCGTTTGCAACGAAATCCATTATATTAGTAATGGAATGTGGTTGGACTCTAGTGTTATTGAGGAAGGTGATGAGGAAGGAAATGTTATTAGGTTGTTTGTTATGAAAGACCTTAAGAAGGTGGCGTTTATATTCCTGATATGTGATTCCACATGCAACTAAGCTGTCTAGCATCCTTGCCTTTGAACAGCAAA
>NC_134818.1:40196904-40249404 GCF_046742065.1 Oratosquilla oratoria
GAAAACTCTGTTCATAGAGAAATGATGACACTTTTATACTACGACTATCCCTCCGTTATGCTGTCCCCCAACCCCTTGTTACTGTCCTGTACCATTTCTCTGAATATTCATTTCCTTTTTTTCGCCGACCCTGTGGTGGGGGAAGAGAATGCTACCACCAAGTCTTTCCACTTGAGTCGTAAAAAGCGACAAAAAAACCGGACTGGGGATGAGATTAGGAGTCCTACTACCTGTAGCCCCAAAAGGGACATTCCTAAAAAAAGAAGTAAAGGCATAAGAGGGTCTGGGAGTTTTCCAAACAGTACCCTAAGGTTTGGGTCTTTTAATGTGCGTGGATGTGGAACAGATGAGAGTAAAAGGGGAGAGATAGGCAGTATGTTTGTGAGAAGAAAGATGGATGTACTGGCTTTGAGTGAAAATAAAATGAAATGAAAGGGCTACTGTGAGTTTGGGAGTGTAGCTAGGAGGTACTCAGGAGTAAAGAGGGGACGAGGGAAAGAAGGGGTGGCTGTACTAGTAAGTGAAGAGATAAGTAAGCGGGTAGTGGAGTGGAAGGAGGTTTAATCAAGGTTGATGTGGATGAAGGTGAAGCTGTGAAGGGAGATGTGGGTTTTTGTAAATGCGTATGGGCCTGGTAGTGAGAAGAGCGTAGAGGAAAGGGAGTCTTTTTGGGAAGATATAAATGAGTGTATAGAGGGATTAGGGAGAAATGTCAATGTAGTTGTATTGGGAGACCTTAATGCTAGGGTGGGAAATGAACCAATAGACGGAGTGATTGGGAAGTATGGAGTTCCAGGTATATATAGTAGTGGAGAAGTGATGGTGTCTAGAGAGTTGATTATAGCAAATACAGTGTTTAGGAAGAAAGTCAAGCATAAGTACACATGGGAGAGGGTGGTGGATGGAAGGGTGGCAGATAGAGCGTTAATGGACTATATAGTGGTGACCAGTAGTATGGTAGGAAGAGTTGAGGATGTACATGTTCTAAGGGGAGAGAGTGGGGGAATATCAGATCATTTTCTGGTGGAAGGTGTATTGAGAGTGGAGAATAGGTGGAGAAAGAGGAAAAGGGCAGAAGGTAGGGAGGTACTTAGAGTGAACTGATTAAATGAGAAAAAAGGAGAATGAGTATAAGAAGAAGCTGAAAGAGGAGTGGGAGAGAGTAAAGGATAGAGTAGAACTAGGAGTGGAGGAGGAATGGGGATGGTTCAAGGAGGGAGTCATAAAGTGTCAAAGATGGTGTGTGGAACAAGGAGGGCAGGAGGAAATAGAAGGAAGGGTAGTGAGTGGTGGGATGAGGAAGTAAAGAAAGGTATAGAAGAGAAGAAACAGGTATTCATAGATTGGCTACAAATTAGGACGAGGGAATCGTATGAGAGGTACAGAGTAAAGAGAAGGGAAGTTAAGAATAAGATAAAGGAAGCAAAATGGAGAACTGATGTGAAATGGGGTAAGAGTATGACAGAAAATTTTGAAAGTAATAAAAAATATTTTTTGGAAGGAAGTTAAAAGAGGAAGAGGAGGCGAATCAAGTAGAGAAGAAAATGTAAAAGGTGCATATGGAGAGATGATAATGGAAGAGAAGGCAGTGAGAGGAAGGTGGGCAGAGTATTTCAGGGAGTTGGTAAATGTGAAGGAGGATAGGGAGGGAAAGGTAGTTGCAGTGGGAAGCGCTAAGAAAATGAGAGTGATGAGTGAGGAAAATGGAGGAGAAATAGGGAAGGATGAAGTGAAAGCAGCTGTTAAGATGATGAGAGCAGGTAAGGCACCTGGTCTGGATGGATGCCATGCAGAATGTCTCAAAAAAGGAGGTACAGTTATGGTGGACTGGCTGGTGAGGTTATTTAATGTTTGTTTTTGAGAGGGTAGAGTATCGGAGGACTGGAGGATTACCTGTATATTTCCGCTTTACAAGGGAAAGGGTGACAAGTGTGAATGTAGTAGTTTCAGAGGGATCAGCTTGTTCAGTGTAATTGGGAAGGCTTATGGCATGGTTTTGATTGAGAGGATTAGGAGAGGAAGAGAGGGAGTAATTGGTGAGGAACAGTGTGGATTTAGGACAGGTAGGGATTGCGTAAATCAGATTTTTGTGGTGAGACAGATATATGAGAAAGCTATAGGAAAAGGTAAGGGTGTTTTTTGGGCTTTTATGGATCTGGAAAAGGCTTACGGCAGGGTAGACAGGATGGCACTGTGGGAGGTACTGCAGATATATAGGATAGAAGGAAAGCTGTTAATAGCAGTCTAGAGTTTTTACGAGAGTAGTAGAGCTTGTGTTAGGATTAGAAATGGAGAGAGTGAATGGTTTGAGGTAAAGGTGGGACTTCGTCAGGGATGTGTTATGTCACCCTGGCTGTTCAATCTTTAGATGGATGGGTGGTGCGAGAGGTGAATGCAAGGGTAGTGGGTCAAGGGTTGGCGATGATTAAAGAAAATGGAGAAAAGTGGGAGGTGAGCCAGTTGTGTGTGTTGACGACACTGCGCTTGTAGCAGGATCAGAGGAAGGATTGAGGAAGTTAGTGACAGAGTTTGAGAAGGTGTGTGAAAGAGGGAAGCTGAAGATAAATGTGGCTAAAAGTAAGGTGATGAGATGTACAAGGGGAGAGAGTGACAGCAGGCTGGAAGTGAGTATTAAGGGTGAGAGACTGGAGGAAGTGGATAGTTTTAGATACTTGTGTGTGAATGTGGCAGGAAAGGGAGGAGTGGGGGTGGAGGTAGAATATAGATTGAGGTAAGCGAGTAAATGTCTTGGTGGATTAAAAAGTGAAATGAGATATAGACATCTGGTAATGAATGCTAAGAGGAGGTTATATGAAGGAGTGATTGTGCCAACAGCATTGTACGGGACAGGAACATGGAACATAAGAGAGGAAGAGAGGAGTTTGAATGTGTTTGAGATGAAATGTCTGAGAAGTATGATAGGGGTTACTAGGCTAGAGTGAGAAATGAGGAGATAAGGAGAACAGGGGCGGAAAGGGAGTTGGGAGATAGGGTTGATGAAAGAGTATTAGGATGGTTTGGACACATGGAAAGAATGAGTGAAGAAAGACTAGTAAAAGAGGTATGGAAGGCAGAGGTGGAAGGAGTGAATATGAGGGGGCGACCTAGGATGAGATGGATGGATGGGGTGAAAGGGGCATTACAAAAGAGAGGAATGTCTGTTAAGGAAGGACGGGAGATGACAGAAGATAGGGGTGAATGGAGAAGGGTTGTGTATAGATGATGCTGTAATGCATGAGGGTGAGTGGGTGGGGGATGGGGGTTGAGGAAGTATGTATGGGAAAAAATTGACGCAGCCCCAAGGGATTTCTCCCTGTCTTCTCCTTGTCTGCATGGGAGGACGGAGAGGCGGGGTCGCCGAATTTATGAAGCGTCCTTGCTGTGAATGTGCTGTGTCTTGCGACACTGCTTCTGAACCAGGGCAGTGGACAGGATTTCAGGATGACCCGTCATCCAGGAGGTGCCAAGATAAGAGGGAGGGAGGAGGGTGGAGGGGAGTGGAATATATAGGAAATGGAATGGGTGGGAGTGGTTTCTATGCCTTTTTCTTTTTGGCTACCCCCCGTGTATGGGGGAAAAAGCATTTGGTATATGTATGTACTAATAGTAACTTTAAAAGTTTCTTAAAATGCTTATTTTAGAAGATTCTCGTAATGATCACCTTAAAAGTTGCTAATAATGACAACTTTAGAATGTACTTGTAATGATAAGATACTAATAATGATCATTATAGAATGTACAAATAACTTTTTGAAAGTACCAATAATGATAACAGTGGTTAGTACTAATAATGATAAATCTATGAGGTACTAGTAATGATGACTTTAGAATGTACTAATATTGATAATAATAGAGGTCAGTAACAATGATGATTTTAGAAGTTACTAATATTTATAGTTTTGAAAGGATCTACTGATGATAACTTTAGACGGTACTTATAACTTTAGAAGGTACTGATAGTGATATTTTATATGGTACTAATAATAATACATTTAGAAAGTACTAATGATAGATTTAGGTTCTAATATCATCTTTAGAAGGTACTAATAATGACAACTTTAGAAAGTACTAATATAATAACTTTAGAAGGAACCAATAAGGATAACAGTGTGTAGTACTAAAAATGGTAAATAGATAAGATACGAATAATAACATTGGAAGGTACTAATAATAATTTTAGAAGATACTAATAATGGCAAATTAAAAAGGTACAAGTAATTATAACTTTAGAAGATACTGACATATTTAGAAGGTACTAATAATGATGATAACTTTAGAAGGTACTGATAACGATAACTTTACAAGTTACTAATAAGGATAACTATATAAGGTACTAATAATGATAACTTTAAAAGGAACTACCAAGATTTAAAGGGTACTAATAATAATAATTTTAGAAGGTACTAATAATAATAACATTACAAGGTACTAATAATGATAATTTTAGAAGGTACCAATAATAGTACCTTATCAGGTGCTAATAATGAAAAGTCTAGAAGGTACTTATAATAATAAACGTTATCATTATTGTTACGGTCACCTGTCATCATTACTGTTACCCTCCACTGACATCATTATTAATACTATTCTCTGTTATTATTAGTGCCTTCCACTGTTATCATTATTGTTACCATCTAATGCTATAATTACTGTGTTATGCCTTCCGCAAGGATAAAAGGACTTTCTGTCTAGGAGGGGTTCGTACTTAGTGGCCTTGATGGAGTTAAGGCAAATCCAAACGGAATGTAAGAGGCCGGTAGATAGAGGTAGATATTTAGGTAGATCGAGGGGTAGGTGAAACGATACGTAAATTTTACCCAGTTGTTATGATACAATGGCCGACGGCAAGTTGCTGAATTGCTTATTCTAACTTACCGTCTTGCATTTATAAATATTGGTTGGAGCGGCGATCAAAGGTGCTGATGTGACTAATATGTAAACACAGAGCTCGTTCTGCTTGCGACAAATTGCTTGCGTAAACAATATTGCTTGAGACAGTATAACAGTCTTTCTGATTGGAGAAAAGGGTGGAGGAGGAGTAAAATTATTGGTGCATGGAGGTAAAGCCACGCCCCTAAAAGGGTGGCAATTAAACCGTGACGTCGGAGCAGACTTGGCTTGGTGGATGTAAGAGGATCCCAGGTGGGAGTCCCTTGGTGTCGCTTCAATAACCAAGTGTAATTTATTTCGGAAGAAAAGAGAAAAGAAAAATACGTTTAATTCACCTTCGAACTGAATAATGGAACTTGACTAAAACTTACACTACGAGAGTGGCATGGGGCCTTGAGACGAGTGACTTACCATACTACAATTATAGAAAGAAAGTGAAGAAAGTTGTAAGTGAATTACAATTTCACCGAAGGGAACTGAAGTGTTGGTAGCAGTGAAGCTATCACGGAAGGTAACATAAATAACTAGTTTAATTTATAAAAAAAAAAAAAAAATCAACAAAACAAATGTAATATCTTTACAAAAAAAATCAATCAATAGACAATTTGTAACGTTTGATAGCACAAATAATTCCTCCACCTGAACCGAAACTAAGTCATGAGAATATAGTTTAGTTACGTGTGAACACAACGAGATTGGATAGAGCGAAAAGCGATGTGGTAGGGAAGTTACGTCTCGGTAGCCAACGAAAAAAGTCCGTCTGGAAGTCGGCGGACGCCGTATATATAGTGTTGGCGAGGACGGGAGGAAGAAGGATGAACTGGACAGAACTAGTCTGGGTCTGTCAGACGAGTAGTAAGGAGGGGATCAAAGGGGAGGAGAGTAGGAAAACCACACGTATATTTACAATTTACAGTAGGCCTACATACCTAATTATACAGAATATTATATATAAACAGACATTTTAAATACACGGAGGATGGTGGGCCATCAAACCCCCCCTAGAACTCAGCAACTCAGGGGAACAGATGAGTTGGAAGTTCTAATCAGAACGGCTAAGGGTATCAGCAAGAACATTATCTGAAACCTTAATATGTTTTATTTCCAGGAGGTATTGTTGGAGAAACAAGGACCAACGTAACAGCCTTCTATTACTGTTCTTGTTCCGTTCAAGGAATATTAGTGGGTTATGGTCTGTGAATATTAGTAAAGGGGTCGAGCTGGGTTGTACGTAGCATTCGAACTTCCGCAGGGCTGAGATGATGGACAGTAGCTCCTTCTCGGTGGTCGAATACCCCTTTGATGTTGATCTAGTTGGGCCGAGTGGTATGCGACAGGATGCAATATCCTATCGTTTTCCTGGAGAAGAACAGCTCCAACGTCTTGATCACTTGCGTCCGTCTGTAGAACGAAGGGGACGTCGAAGTTAGGTGAACGTAGAACTGGATCCTGCGTGAGGAAGATTTTTAGGAGCAGGAAAGCGTTCTGACATTCCGGACACCAGGAGTAAGGTATGGAGCAGCTTGTCATTCGGATGAGAGGTAAGGGTACCTCTGAGAAGTTTGGACAAAACCTTCGGTAATATCCGGTCATACTCAGAAAACGCCTGAGAGCTTTCCGAGTAGAGGGAGCCGGGTAGTCGAGAATGGCCTAGATGTTAGCTCGCTTCGTCCAGAAGACGCCTTGTACCACTTCGTGTCCCAAGTACGTCACTGTAGCTTGTGCGAAAATGGTCTTGGGAAGCTGGACGGTGAGGTTGGCTTCTTCCATTCGGGACATTACGACATCTAGTAGTTGTACATGGTTCTGCCAATTAGGAGGATATATTATTATATCATCTAAATATACAGCTACCCATCAATGTCCTGTAATAGGCAATTCATGGTACGTTGGAACGTAGCCGGACTATTACGTAACCCAAACGGCATATGGTGTATTCAAAGAGTCCAAAGGGAGTAATGATTGCAGAGATGGGACGAACTTGTGGAGCCAAAGGAATTTGGTAATTACCTTTAGTGAGGTTAATTTTAGTAATAAACTTGGACTGTCCCACCTTGTCAATTAAATCGTCGACCCGGGGAAGAGGGTAGGCGTCAGTAATGGTAACTGCATTGACTCGTCGGTAGTCTGTACACAGTCGAGTCTGTCCCTTTTCTTTGGATACTAGGACGCACGGAGAAGCCCACGGGGAATTACTGGGAACTGCTAAGCCGTGCTGCACGAGATAGTCGACCTCTTTCTTCATTATCAGCTTCTTCTGGGGATGTAATCGGGACGGGTGTTGGTGGCTAGGAGAAGTTCCTGGATACAATTGAATCTCATGGGACGTCAGGCTACAACGGCCAGGATTGTCTCGGAACAAGGATCTGTGACTAGAAATAATTTCAGAAATCTCCTTAGCTTGGTCAGGATTCAAGTGGTTAAGGTACAAAAGTAGGTTGTTCAAGATGTCGCTGTTGTTACCGACTGTGGGAGGATCGAAATGTGGCAACATCGGTTCTTGGACCAGTGGACGGTCGGTTGACATAGGTATTTTATTGGTACCGTGATTTAGCGAAAGTAATAGTTTAACTGAACTAGTGGTACTTTGGCAAGGTATGGCTTGAGCAAGTTGAGCAGTTTTGCGTCTGTCAGGGGTTTCTAGTACGTAATTATATTCTGACATCTTTTTCTGAACTTTATAAGGACTATGGTATTTAGCTTGAAGAGGTTGTCCAGAGATGAGAATGTACGCAAGAACCACATCTCCTTCCTTGAATTCTCTCTTATGAGATTTCTGATAAAATTAACTTTCATTTTACTCTGTGCATGTTCAAGGTTCTTCAGGGCAAAGGAATGAATTCTGGCAAGGTTATCCTTATGGGAAACAATATACTGGTTAACAGACTGAACAGTGAGGTAGGAGAAGATATGATATGGTCCTTGATTATCTTGAGGGGTCCCCTTACCTTCCTTCCATATAACAATTCAAAGGGAGAAACACCTAGAGCTTCAGATGGTGTTTCATGGAGCGTAAATAGGAGGAAAGGCAATCCCTCATCCCAATCACGGTCTTCCTTGTAACAGAACTTACGTAGCATATTCTTTAACATTTTATGACATCGTTCTAGAACTCCCTGACTAGCGGGGTGGTACGCTGTAGACAGAGACTGTTTAACATTTAGTTCCTTAAGAACTTGGGTAAAGAGATTGCTAGTGAAATTGGAACCTCTGTCTGACCATACTTCCTGAGGAATAGCAAAGGAAGTAAACATGTGAGTTAAACACTTAATTACACTCTTAGCAGAAATGTTATTTAAAGGAAAAGCTTCAGGGTACCTGGTAGTGGGACAAAGAACTGTTAAAATGTACTGGTTACCCTTCTTTGTCTTGGGCAACGGGCCCACTATGTCAATCACCAGTTTCTGAAAAGGTTCACTAGGTACTTTAATGGGTTGAAGGGGATACGGAGGGATAGACTCGTTCGACTTGCCTATTAGTTGGCAAGTGTGGCAACATATAACGAATCTACTTACCTCTGTTTTCATACCAGGCCAAAAGAATTCTGACAAGAGTCGTAAATATGTTTTCTTAATACCTAAGTGTCCTGAGTGTCCTGTATGAGCAATCTCTATTACGTGAGTCCTCAAGTTAACAGGTAAAACAATTTGGTGACATTCTACCCAGGTATCATCATCAGAAAGATGACGAGGTTTATACAATCTCATAAGTATCCCTTCGTGCAAATAAAAGGAGGGAGTATGTAGGATATCCTCCTTGGGAATAGCTCTGTTAAACAAGGGAGCTAAGGAATGGTCGTTCTGTTGAGCCTCTTTGATGCTCTGCTCAGAGGGTAGAGTAAGCAGGGTGGTTGGGGTGGTTGGAGAGGTAAGAGTTGGTTGGTTAACTTTTGCTTAGGATCGTGTAATAGCACAGGTTGGAAATAGGTTGGGCTGGGTTTGCTCTATAGTAGAAGTTGGGTTATATGGTAGCAGAAACAATTAAAGGAGGATGGACTAGTTCTCCTGCTAGATCTTTACCTAGTATAAAATCTGCTTCAGGGATAGGTAGGGTTGCCGTTTCACTTACACCTATGGAGACAGTATCCTTGATGAGTCCACAGTTCAGGTACACCTTTGCCAGAGGTACTGAGAAGGGGTTGTGGAAGTCCTGTAAGTATACATTTTCTCCTGTATAATTACGTTGGACTCCCGGCAGTGCTGACTGAAGTAGTAATGACTGTGCTGCTCCTGTGTCCCGTAATATTCGGAGGTGGTGTTCTGCGTGGTCTGGACCAAGTGATACTGTTCCCGTTGAACGGAAAGGCTGAAAAGGATATACAGAATTGACAGTAGAATGGTTAAAGTAAGCTACAGATTTTATATTCCTTTGAGCTACTTTACATTTTGGATCTGGGCAATTTGCTATTATGTGTCCTGGTTTCTTACAGAAGAACCAAACAGGGGAACTGGGGCTATAAATTTTTCCATCTTTACTACCACTAGTTGGTTTTACATGAGATTGTTGGGAGTTACCCTCCTTTCCAACATTTTTGTGAATAAATGAGAGGGTATCAGCCAATTTGGCTGCTTTCATAAGGTCAAATTTCTCCGTGTCAACAATGTGAATTTTTAAGTAGTGAGGAATTTTACGCACAAATTCTTCTAACGCGATCAAGTTAATTAATTTCTCAAGATTATCCGCTGATGCTGATTTAATCCACTTCTTTAATGCTCGGAGATTGTCTGACGCGAATTCCATATACGTCTCATAGTTTTGTTAGAATTTCGAAAGGCTTGTCGATAACCTTCGGTTGAAATTTCATAAGCGGAAAGAATTGTCTGTTTGACCGTTTCGTAGTCAGTGTTATCTTCCAGATTGTTACATACTTGTAACCCTTTAGGGACAGCTATGGCTTACTGAGCCATATCCAGTCTGCTTGGGGAATTGCAAAATGGTTACTTACTGCTTCAAATTCTCGAAAAAATAAGGTTGGATTCTCGTCTGAGAAGGTGGGAATAAGTTTGGTGTACTGCAAGAGATCTAGCTTACTTGAATTTGAAACCACTTGTTGACTTGGGGTCGATAGTTAGAGCCTTTTGAGTTCGAGTTCGTGCTGTCTTTGGAGCTGTCTTTGTTTGTTCTCAAGTTGTCTTTGTTCTTTCTCATGTTGTCTTTGTTCTATTTCACGTTGCAATTCCAATTCCTTAAGTTGTATTTCATACCTCATCTTCATTTTAAATGTTTGATATTCTAGGTGGTTTAATTTGGCTGCAACTGCTTGTTCTAAATCGTCAAATTCTCTGCTTTCGTCTTCCGTTTTCTTTAACTGATCTATATGACTCAATATTAGTTGGATTAATTCAGTTCTACTAACGTTCGCAGGCTAAGTTAAGTCCCATCTTGCTGCTATTTCTTTCAGACATTCTTTATTTGGTCCTGAATTACCAGTTCTTCCGCCGAGGGGTTCTCAACAAAGTTCTCGATATTCTGTTCTGACATCGCGAAATTTTTACTCGCTAAAGGTTGCTACAAAACAAGGTATTTAGTGTGGTTCGCTTACGTGGTGTACTGGACAAGAATTACAAATAAAATTATAATACTCGACTCCCATAAATATTATAACTTTTTAGGACAGAATACATTCCAAAACTACATGCCGTAAGTAGTATAGAATTATCGTTCCCACACGTATCCTAAACGGATCCTACCTCAGTACTCTTTCAAAATTTACAGCTGAAAGAGTTTGACGTGGTCATGTGCAATGGCGTATTTATGATTAAATGACAGTGATCTCTCTTGGACCAATTATTACTTTACTGGACTACTGATTTACAAGTTTACCGGATAGATGGACAATTTTCGATGGTTGTGGGAAGTAAGTGTAACTTTTACGTTTCGCTCGTATATCTCACACCTTAGTTTTTGTTCAGGTAAGAGGATCCCGGATGGGACCCCATTCTATGTTATGCCTTCCGCAAGGATAAAAGGACTTTCTGTCGAGGAGTGGTTCGTACTTAGTGGCCTTGATAGAGTCAAGGGAAATCCAAACGGAAGGTAACATAAATAACTAATTTAATTGATAAAAAAGTCAATAAAACAAATATAATATCTCTGCAACAAAAATTAATCAATAGACAATTTGTAACGTTTGATAACACAAATAATTCCTCAACCTGAACCGAAACTAAGTCATGTGAATACAGATTAGTTACGTGTGAACACAACGGGATTGGATAGAGAGAAAAGCGATGTGGGAGGGAAGTTACGTCTCGGTAGCCAACGAAAAAAAAGTCCGTCTGGAAGCCGGCGGACGCAGTATATATAGTGTTGGCGAGGACGGGAGGAAGAAGGATGAACTGGACAGAACTAGTCTGGGTCTGTCAGACGAGTAGTAAGGAGGGGATCGAAGGGGAGGAGAGTAGGAAAACCACACGTATATTAACAATTTACAGTACATACATAATTATACAGAATATTATACATAAACAGACATTTTAAATACATGGAGGATGGTGAGCCATCACAACTATTACTTTCCACTATCAATATTATTGTTACCGTCCGCTGTTATTATTGTTGGTACGGTATAACGATATCATTAGTATTATCCACTGTTATTATTATTTGTACTGCACAAAATTAACATTATTTTTATTGTTCGCGGTTATATTCATTGTTACTATCCACTGTTATCATTATTGGTACCGTCCACAGTTATTAGTATTGCTAATTCCTACTATTGTTACCATCCAGTTATTATTACTACTGTCAACTGTTATCATTATTACCGACCAATGTTATAGTAACATCCAATTTTATCATTATTGTTACCGTCCACGGTCATCATTATTGCTAACGTATAACGTTAGCATCATTGTTATCATCCACTATTATTATAATTAGTATACTCTAGTGTTAACATTATTGTTACCATCCACTGTTATTATTATTGTTACCGTCCATTGGTAGCATTATATATATATATATATATACAGTATATACATATATATATATATATATATATATATATATATATATATATACAGTATATACATATATATATATATATATATATATATTCTCGTTATACTTTTTACTTTTTCTTCTCTTTCCATAATTTTATTCTTTCTTCCCTTTTACTTATTTTATACTTCCCTTCCTCCTTTATTTTCGTTATAAGGTACTAATAATGATAATTTTAGAAGGTACTAATAGTTATAATCTTAGGTATTAATAATAATGATTTTAGAAGGTACTGATAACACTGGCCTGCGAAGTTTCAAAGGTAAAGCATCTGATAACTGATTCTAGGGTAATTTGCTATGCAGAATCTAAAAATCACACTCATTTTGTTCAATCAAGTCACATTTTTGAGATACGAGGCGGTAAAAATAATTAAAAACGCCATTTAGTGCTATTTATTCCCTCTAATTTTGGAAAAACATTCTTGACAAAAGACATAAATTTTTCTTGCATAGTTCAGAAGATAAAGAGGATATATTACAGAAAATCTAATCATGGATGAAGAGCCTTTTCAGTGACTTTCTCCTGTGTTGGGCAGCCACCACGTCTCGCTTTAAACACCAACAGTAGTCCGCAAGAAAGTTCACATCCCACCGGCCTTGGTAGCGTTCTTCCATGACACGAATATCCTGGTGGAAACGTTCTCCCTGTTCCTCACTGAAGTCACCACAGTTCTGAGGGAAATAGTCTAAGTGGGACCGTAGAAAGTGCATTTTGACTGACATGCGAGCCCCTAATTTTTGATAGCTGTTCAAGAGCTCATCGACTTCTTTCTCGTATTCTGCACTTCGGTTATTTCCTAGAAAGTTTCTTATCACTGACTTAAGCGACCACCAAACGGACAGCTCAGCTGCATTCAGTGCATCGTCAAACATTGAGTCCTTCATAAGTTCCCTTATCTGAGGCCCATCAAAGATGCCAGCCTTAAGCTTTTCCAGACTGATCCGAGGAAACTTCTGCTGAAGAAAAGTAAATCCCATGCCGTCCTTGTCCATTGTCTTCACAAAGTTCTTCATCAGTCCCAGTTTGATATGTAAAGGTGGGAGTAAGACCTTGTTTGGTTCAACAAGAGAACGAGCCTGAACATTGTGTGAACCAGGTTCCAAACGTTGTCGTGGTGGCCATTCTTATCTGACAAAATGTTGATCATCAGCCCGACTATCCCACAAACACAAAAAGCATGGATACTTTGTGTACCCACCCTATAGTCCCAAAACCAATCCAACTACCTTAAGATCTCCACAGATCAACCAACCATGGTCATTGTAGTTCAGAGCAGACAGTAGCTGATCCATGTTGTCATGAGTTTCTTTCATTTGCACCGAATGACCGATTGGAATTGAAGAGTATTTATTTCCGTTGTGAAGGAGGACTGCCTTGAGACTTCTGCTGGAAGAGTCGATGAACAGTCTCCATTCAGTAGCAACATAGTCCAGCCCCATTGATTGAATCAAACCAGCAATGTTGTTGCAGTAAACTAATGACGAGTCCTTCTGGGTTGTGAAGAACTGTCTAAATTCTCTTTCACGCTCTCGGTACTAAAAGAATGTTGTCTCAGGTGCTAGCAAATTTTTCTCACGAAGACGAGAACCCAGAAGCTGTGCTGATTCCTTTGATAGGTTTAGATCCCGTGTCAGGTCATTGAGATCTGCTTGTGTTAGAGGCACTGGCCGGTCATTCTCTTCTGGCATGTATTCTCCACCCTCTGCCCTGTCTAGTGCGTTATCAGATTCCGATTGAGAGCTAGATTCCATTGCAACATCTGGCTCGGGAACGGGCAGGCCTGGACCATGAGGGACTGGTCGTATGGCAGACGGAACATTAGGATACTGAATACAATGCTTGTTCTTGCGGTTGACTCCTTTAAGATTAGTCATGCAGAAATAGCAGTCTGACACATGATCTTTACCCTCTCTCCAAACCATTGGAACAGCGAATGGCATACTCTTCCTTTTTTTATTTCTCCAATCACGCAAGTTCTCGACACATGTTTTGCAGCTAACATGGGGTGCAAATGACTTGTCCTGGTCCCCAAGCTTAACTCCAAAGTAAGCATGATATGCCTTCTTCACAAAATCAGTTATATTTACTAGTCGACGAGGAAGAACCACATTACCACATATGTAGCAGAACCTATCAGGATGATTTGTGCATTTGCGTTCCATTTTCTGTCAATCTAAGATACGTGTCCAAAATAGAAACACAAGAAGCACAGATTCTTGTAAAAAGCACAGATTCTTATAAAATCAGTCACATTGATTGGAGATCACACTTTTCTAAACCATTTTCAGTTTCAGTGTTGTCAATGCAGTTTGTCAATGTAGTCAATGCAGTTTCAGTTTCCTGAAAGTAAACAAAAACATCATTAGGTTTCAGTATCAGTTTCGGGGTGCTACAGTATAATTTTTATGAAAAAAAAAAAAAAAAAAAAAAAGAATACGCTATACCTGCAGCCTCGTTTTCCTTATACTTAGTACTATACAAGGCCCAAAAGTCGCACTTCTCATATCTCAAAAACTAGACCTGACCCAAGGAAACGGATGGCATTTTTGGATTCAGCGCACCAAAAAACCTATAAATCACTTGAAAAACCTTCGACCTAATAATGATAATTTTAGAAGGTACTACTCGTAATAGTGATAACTTTAGAAGGTACTGATAATTATAAATTTAGAAGGTACTAATAATGATAGATATGAAAAGTGCTAATAACAGCTTTAGAAAGTACTAATAATGATAATTTAAAAATCTGCTAATAATTATGATTTTAGAAGGTACTAATGATGACAACTTTGGAGGGCAATAATAATAATAATTATAGAAGTCACTAATAATGATAACTAGAAAGTATTAATAATAAATTTCAAAGGTGCCAATAATCATAATTTTAGATGGTACTAATTATGCAATATTAGCATCCTCTACTTTATCATTATAAGAAACGTTAGTTACTAATGAAAATTAGTTATTTTTTTTACCTTCCATTGTTACCATTATAACTTCAATTGTTTTCTCTCGTGTTACCGTGAACTGTTACCATTATTTTACCGTATAATGCTATTCCTCATTGTTATCTTCTAACGGTATCATTATTTATACTTCAACTTTTATCATTATATGTACTGTTAGGGGTTATTTTTATTGTAACAGATCACTTTTAGCAGTATTGTTGCCACTAACTCTTATCTTTATTGTTACTCTCTGCTATTATATTTGTTCTAATAGTCCACTGTTATAATATTTTTTACCACCTAATGTTATCATTATTGTTACAGTCCACTTATATATTTATGGTTCAAGTCCACTGTTATCACTCTTATTACCATTTACTGTTTTCATAATTGCTACCGTCCACTGTTATCACTATTGTTATTGCTATAATTATTGTCACTATTATTATCATTATAATTATGTGAGTCCATTGATATAATTGTCAATATTGTCTACTGCTACGATACTACCCCTAGCCAGGTGACACGATACCCCATCTGGGTGTCAAGATACCCATTCACCTAAATGACACCCTTCCAATTAACCTTATCCTTCTACTTCGCCATTTGTTCGAAGGAACAAGAGGTCAGCCTTCTCTCCCTCCCCAACTTGGGCCGTTCCTCAGCAAAGCGATAGTTTGGCAGTTCGGCCTAAGCAACTGTCCTCAGCCAATCACTGGCCAAGGCGTCAGTCTAGATCGACTATATAGGCCAGTCATTCCCAAAACTCAGCCTACACACACACACACACAAAAAAAAAAAAAAAAAAAAAAAAAGTAGAGACTGTACAAGTTCACAGCAGGCTTAATGACCCTATTATAGGTCGATAGCCTAAAAAAAAAAAAAAAAAAAACTCAGCAGACTCACCTCTAGCTACGCTACAAGCTCCTGCCTCCTCTGGATTGTAAGCACGCTTGGACGATAATACTTATCCTTTATCAATCTACTACATATCTCATTCCCCATTATTTCTGTATATATCATGTGTTAGGATTATATTTTGGTTGGTTATTGTCTCTTTTTGATTATATTTTGTACTGAAATATTAGATGGTTAACACTGTCCTCCATCTTTTGGCATACCAATAGTCTGAAGCATTTCCATGACTCCATTCTAACTTTGTTGTGATTTGGGCATACGGTATGCCCATACAGTTAACAAGTATCTTTCCAGCCTGAGCATAAAACTACTGTTATCATTATTGGTACCGTCCACTGTTATTATCAATGTTCCCACCCACATTTATCGTTATTAGTACCGTCGGCAGTTTTCATCATAAGTAATGTCCATTGTTATTATTCGTTCTGTACAATACTATCGTTATTTGCACCGTACACTGTTATTATTATTATTACCCTCTAGTATTATCTTTATTGTTAATCTCTTCTTGATAATTATTTTTACCGTCCACTCATCATTGTTAATCTCCTCTGTTATTATCATTGTTATAATCATCCTTACCGTCCACTGTTATTATTATCATAATCCGCTGTTATCATGATTGTTACCGTCTACTCTTATCACTACTTTTGCCGTGCAATGTTATAGTACCATCCAATTTAGTTAATATTGGTACCGTCCACTGTCGTCATCATTACTAACGCCCACTGTTATCACTTTTGTTACCATCCACTGTTAGTATTATTGTTACCGTATAATGTTGAAATTATTGTTACGTTCCACTGTTGATAATATTGTTACACTCCACTGTCATCATTATTACCATCCACTTTTGCCCTTATTGTTTCCGTCTACAATTATGATAATAATCAATGTTATCATATGATGATGATAACCATCTTCTGTTATCATTATTAGTACTGAATTTTATTATCAACATTGTTATTTTCCGTTGATACTGTTACCGTATTACGTTGTTATAATTATATGTTTGTCCACTATCATTATTGTAGTTTTTTTGTGCCTTGTAGGCTGTGGTCTCTGTAACACGTCACGTAAATAAATATGTGCACATTTAAACAACTGAGTGTCCTTACAATATTGAGTACATCAATCTTGTCACTAGTCAAACATGACCTGGATATATATGTCGATACATCTACATAGTTTCAATTGGTGCATCTTAACAAGAACTCACCATCATTATTTTGGCCACCATACCACTAGACTCCATAACTCCAGTCAGTTACACTTTCATCCTCCAAACATAGTCTGAGGAACCATGCACCAAATTAATTCACTATAAAGTTACGATAATCATATATTTTACCATTTAAACCAATACTTAAACTCCATGTGTTCACCAATCATGCTTACCAATAAGAAGGATTCACTTGGTTTGGCCTAAGTGCGTGTTATCTTGGCGACAGCCAATACAAAAAAGGAACGCTTCCCAGAATTACACATCATTCAAAGGCTAACAATTCCAGAATTTATCATCATATGTCCTCCTTGGCTCATTATTGACAATACTCTAAACAATAGTTTATTGAGTCTTATGAAACATACTGTAAGTGTGCAGTGTTACATTTCCATAGAATACACTTTGCAATACTTTCCAGAGCGGAGGAATACAAAAGGAGTACTACTTAAATTTATACCTTACATCCCTCAGTCATAATACTATTGCATTACAATACAATTCACAACACAATCACATTACATATAGTAAACCAGTACAACATGACTCAAGTTCAGATTTGAAACATTACTAATATTATATTTCATACATCATGGAATACATACACTGAGCATGACGAGGTAAGGTATGGTTTCACGTCGTGTGGGTTGCATCTGGATTGAATCTTGTAATTGGCACTCACAGTTACCAATCACTGTTATCTTTATTGTTGCCGTATAACGTTATTATTATTGTTACCGTCTTCTGCTATCATTATTGCTACCGTGCACTATTATTATTGTTAGCGTCCACTATTATCAATACTGTTACATAACAGTTATAATTATTGTTACTGTTTTCATTATTATTACCCTCATTATTGTTTCTTTTGATTGTAATAATTATGCTTACCTCCACTTTTATCATCGTTACCATCGATCGTTAGAATTTATTGGAAAAGGATCTGTTTTCCTCATCCAAACAAATAATTCTTACTTTAGTTAAACTAATTCAAAAGAGAAAGTTCAATCTTACCTTCTTCTTGATATTTTAGATGTAAATTATAGAAAAGGCGGATTTTCGAGAGACCGGTTTTAACTCGGCCGAGTTATACTTACGTCCCTTTCGCCTTATTAAGTTTATCCGTTATTTTCAATTGTGTAATCTTATGCTTTGTTTTAAAGAGAGGTTTCTCTTTATAGTTGGGAGTAATTGTTCCTCCGAAATTGATTTTCAGTAGTTTCAGTTGACACGAATTCTAAGCGTCTTGACTTGACGAAAACAAGTATTTGAGTGAATTCGGTCGCAGGCCACACGCAATATCTATAATTTTCGCGACCATTGTTTACTTTTCACCGACCAGGATTTTCGGTATTTATTTCAAATGTTTAGAATTTTCAATAGACTACAAATTATCAGTAGCAATTGATCATTAACATTATTAATTATTCAGATTTTATCCAATAATTTAAATATACATAATTTATTACTTTAATGAAATTAAACTTCTAGACTTCAAAAAACAAGTTCAAAATGACGTCACCTTTTACGTAATTTCTAATAAATTATTATTTCTGTTCCCTGTTATCATTATTATTTTTTGTAATTAAGTGACTTCAAATTGAGAACGTTAGAGAACTTACCTGGTTGAGTTCTCTAACAATCGTCGGAACTGAAAGTGTATTCTTGAGGCTTCGATCTAATTGTAGAATTCCCTTGCCGAGGTTTATTTGTTGCTTCTGGTACCAGAACTGAAGCTTGTCTGACGTTCAGTTCACTAAACGTAGTCTCGTTCGTCTGGAATTCTTACGAGCTCGTAAAAGAGCTTCGAAACCACGGGACAACTAATATTCAATTCAATTCAATTCAATAAGTTTATTGTTGATGTACAACAAAGGAGAGAGTTGGGTCTTGCCAACTAACCCCTATACATTTTATATTTAGTTTATTACAGTTTTATCAAAATAAATGTTTATATTACAATATCACAGTGTTGTATTTAACAATTGAAAGCAAACATTGGATGTTTTTGAACAATTTTATTTAAGATATCATTATTTATGTAATAGCATATGAGCTCAATGAGGTTCCATTGTCCCTGTGGTCTAAATTCATCAATTATTGGGCAATACTGTACATAATGTTGTAGTGAATGTCCTCCCGGCCTTGCGCATAAAGTGCAGGGCTCAGGTTCAGCTTCCCTGTACACCTCCCAGTAATATTTATATTCCAGTCTGAGTCTCATAGTGACTAAATCCATTTGGGAACTATGTCTACCATATGGATATTCCTCTGTATTATTTAATACTGCCTTATAATGCTTGCTACTTACACTACCCTTCTCGCAACATTTATCTAGGTCTATATCCATGTTAGCAATAACATTTGATCTTATTATTGACCTTATATGTTTATATGTGTATTCATTACCAGGAATATTGTTAACATCTCTAATTGCATTTCGTGCAAGACTATCTGCTTTTTCATTATAATATAATCCTATATGGGATGGTACCCATACAAAATAAATATGTGTATTGTTTCTCTCCAGGTTATATATAATATTTAAACATCTGTTAACAACATCACAATCAGCTGGAGAGGAATATACAAGTTCATATAATGCACTCTGACTATCGACAAAAAAGTATACATTTTTACCCATACTCGAAATAATATGTAAGCCTTCTAAGATAGCATATAGTTCAGTTCTGGTTGATGACAAATTATTTGGTAGTCTTTTTGAAATTTCATAATCTTGAAATTCTTCAGAGGAAGAATATTCCCTTATAAACACCCCACATCCTGTCTTGGTACCCTCAACTGACGCATCACAGTACACATGTACCACCTGTTTCCGTGGGTATTGTGACAATTTGTCAAGAAAATGTGCTTTTAATTCGTATTTATACCATTGTTCCTTTGGTTTACTTAGCTTTTCAATGTCAATTTTTACATTATATGGATTCCAGGTGGTATAGTAGTTATTTTTAATGAGGGCATTAGATTCGTTCATAATATCAAACTTTCTTAGAACCTTACATATTTTGCGAAGATATGGGTTGTTAGTTACATGATTATCATTATATAATGCTAATATATCTCTTTGGAGAGAGTTTGTACCATTACACACTATACGACATACAGTTCGACTCGTTATTTCTTCTATTCTTAAAATAATACTGGGTAATCTTAACTCTCTTCTTAATACCTCTATCTTAGTTGTTGTAGCACACCCTAAAATAATTCTCATTGCCTTATTTTGTATGACTTCTAAGCATTTAAGTTGTTGTGTATCGTATTGCACCAACACAAGTGAAACATAATCTATGAGGGAACGTATCACATAAAACATGCGAATTATAGGTACACCAACACCTGACCCTCTCTTTGCTAAGACTTTGAGAGGGGTAGCCTAGATACACACATATTTTTAACATATTCAATACAATAATTAGCATTTCTATAACCTAATTGTACACCCAAATATTTGTAGTTAAGGACACGCTCAATTTTTACACCATTTACAGTAGGTTTCCTACACTTTTTCTGTTTAGCTTGAAATTTAGTTTTGTTTTCATTTATGACAAGCCCCATGTATGTACATAGTTGTTCAAGTTCATTCACAGCCTTGCTAAGTGTTTTAGGTGTATCATATTGAATAAGTATGTCATCAGCATAAATGATGACTTTGGTACCCTGTGTAAATTCATATCTAGCAATTTTATCCATTAGTATATTGTATAGCATAGGACTTAGAACTCCACCTTGGGGGGTATCTAACTCGAATGTTTCTTCATCTGATAGTGTTCCCTGTAACCAAACCTTACCTTTTCTATTATACAAATAGTCTTGTATCCATCCTAATAACTTTCCTTTGACTCCCTTCAATACAAGTTCCTCTAGTATAACTTCTTTATTAGATCTATCAAAGGCACCTTTCAAATCTACATATACTTGACAAGAAGCACTGGTATTAGCTAAGCAATGAACAAAACAGTCGCTAGTAGCACGTCCCTTCATGAAACCATATTCATTTTCAGATATTTTATCACCCACTTTATAAATTAACCTACGTAAGACAATTCTTTCCATCATTTTGCACAAACAGCTGGTAAGTGAGATTGGTCAAAATTTCCCATCACTCTTAGGTACAGGTATGATTATGGCTGATTTCCATGTTGGGGGTAACGTACTATTTCTGTAAGACACATTAAACATATCTAGTATGGGATTTTTCCCGTCAATATTCAGGAATGCATTTATAATATTATATGTAAGTCCATCCTCACCAGGGGCTGTTGATTTACCACTTTTGACAGCATATAATAGTTCATCTATTGATATAGGTACACAAGTGTCATCATCCAACTTAACATTATGATTTACTAATTGTAACCTTTGTAACCTATTCTCTGCCAGAGCAATTTGATGTCCAACAGGCAGACTAGACAAAGCAGAAGCAGAACTCCATTGTTTAATGAGCTCTTTGACCTTTTTTGCAGGATTTGAGTCACTGGTTACTGAAGTTTTCTTACCTTTGACCTTATTAACGTAATACCAAACTTCCTGTATTGATTTGGTGTTACGAATTTTATTTAGAAACTCATCCCAATACTTCTTCCTCATGTCTCTCTTTAGCTCAGACAAATGTTTAGCAACTGTTCCCATAGCTCTCTTGACATCATGATCATTTGGCTGTGCTTGCCATCTACTCTGTAAGGCTGCCATTGTATCCTGACAATTTAATATAACAGGGTCATGTGCATATGATCTCTTTTGATTACACTGGGGAACACACTTTCGGTTGCATGAGTTCTGACACTTGATTCTGGTAGATTTGAGGTCACAGATTCTGAAAATGGCATTCGTTTGTGCAGATCAGGTCTAGTTTTGATGGTACGCGGCAATTTACATATCAGGTGACATGTTCTGAAAATAGCAAAGGGAGGTAATAAGCATATTAGTTTACATTCATCAAATACTATTCTTAATTACATCAGTGCGTCAAATATAGATTTGTGTGTGCATTATTATTCTATTTCATTAAAACAATTATTTTATTTCTTTTCCAGGTGTGATCATTCTGTAAACAGTGTTGACTTCAATCAAAGGAAACATGGCCTCTATAGCAAGTAGAAGGAAATGTGTGACGTGCCCGGATTCATTCTGCTACATTTGTGGTGCATTGACAGCTCCAAAGCAAAGAAGGAACATTAGTGAATTTGTGAAGAGAGCTTACTTTTGCTACTTTAAAGTGAAACTTGGAGACCAAGACAAACCATGGGCACCGCATAAGGTATGTCATTCCTGCGAAGAAAACTTGCGTCAATGGACTAAAGGAAAAGACAAAATAACATTCGGTATTCCGATGATATGGCGTGAGCCACGGGACCATGTCACAGACTGTTACTTTTGCGTGACTCGTGTTGCTGGTTTCACTAGTAAAACTCATCATCTTATCACATACCCTAGTCTAGATTCAGCAATCAGGCCTGTGCCCCATTCAGATGATGTTCCAAAGCCTATCCTCACTCAACTTGCTTCTGTTGAATCTGACAGTCAATGTGACACTGAGGTCACAGAGGAGTCAACTAACAGAAATGACTTAGATTTTGCAGGCATATAAACAGAACCGGAAACATTTAGCCAAGCAGAACTCAATGACTTAGTTCGAGATCTGGGTCTGTCTAAAAAGCTGTCAGAATTGTTGGCTTCACGGTTAAAAGATAAAAACTTGCTGAAAATAGACACAAAGGTAACATTCTTTCGCAACAGAGAAAAGAACCTCTTACAGTTCTTTGATTCTAAATTTGCCTTCGTCTACTGTTGTGATATTCCTGGATTAGTCACCGCGATGGGAGCTCCAGGTTATGATCCGAAAGAGTGGCGCCTCTTTATAGATAGCTCTAAGCGGATTCTGAAGTGTGTTTTATTACATATAGGCAACATCTTTGGCGCAATACCCATAGGACACTCAGTACACCTGAAAGAAAAATATGAACACATCAAAACGGTTTTGGAGCTACTCAAATATGAAGAACACAAATGGATCATCTGTGTTGATCTAAAAATGGTCAATTTTTTGCTAGGACAGCAAGGTGGGTATACAAAATTTCCTTGCTTTATCTGCCTCTGGGACAGCAGAGCCAAAGACAGACACTGGATTCAGAAGGAATGGCCAGTTAGGGAAAGCCTCAATGTTGGGAAAAAGAACATCATTTATGAACCCCTAGTGGAAAGTGAAAAAATTGTTTTCCCGCCCTTTCACATCAAGCTGGGCCTTATGAAACATTTTGTCAGGGCGCTCGATAATGACAGTGACTGTTTTAAGTATCTGTGTGAAGTGTTCCCTGGTTTAACGCTAGAAAAACTCAAAGCAGGTATTTTCGACGGCCCTCAAATTAGGACGCTGATTAAAGACCAAGCCTTCAGTCAATCCATGACTGATGTTGAGAAAAATGCATGGGGAGCATTCGTTTCTGTTGTAAGGAACTTTCTTGGAAACAGGAAATCAGTGGACTATAAAGAGCTCGTTGAATCTTTGATGGAAAGTTTTCATGTGTTAGGTTGCAACATGAGCATTAAGATGCATTTCTTGAACAGTCATTTTGAACTGTTTCCGGCAAACTTAGGGGACGTGAGTGATGAGCAAGGTGAACGCTTTCACCAGGATATCAAAGTCATGGAAGACAGGTATCAAGGTCGCTGGGACATTCACATGATGGTGGACTATTGCTGGAGCATTCAGCGAGACTGCACTGAGAGGTGATATTCAAGACAGTCCATTAAACGCAAGTTTGTGCCTGAATAAATCTGGCATAGTTCACAAAAGCAACTGATGGATCCAAAATATACTTGTCAAAAGTAATTAAAAATTAATTCTACGTGTTTGGTAATTCCTCTCTGTGTGCTGGTTTAGATTTTTAGCAGTAGTATATGGTAGTCTAACTATATAGAGTAGCAAATGGGAGGTAACTCACCGCAACAAAACTAGACCCGATAGAAAAAAAACCCAGTGCCATATTTGAAATCAGTGACCTCAATTTACCCAGAAACAGGTCTCAAAAAGTATGCAACTGACAAAAAGTTGAATTTTGTTCCCCAGTGTTATGAGTGTGCTTCTGCCTAGTCTTGTTGTTGTCTACATATTCATTAATTACTTTAAGTAATCCCTGATAAATATCATTGGCATCTTGTAAATTAATATTGTTATTACTGTACCATTTCTTAACATTGATCAGGAGCCCAGGAAATTTACTTGAGGGGATGCTTAACCTTTTTCTGTGTACTATGTTGGTTGTGGAGAGGAGGATATATGTCTTAAGGGCAAAGTGGTCACTGAGAAGAGATGGTACAACATTAGTTTCACACGTACAAAATGGCAACATAATCTAGTCTTCCTCCCTGAACATGTGTAGGGACTTTGGCACCAGTAATTTGTACATTATTATTAGCTTTAAGAAAAGTTACCCACCTTACGCCATTAGTATTAGAAGTCTTAAAACTACCTAGGTCTACATGTCTAGCATTAAGATCACCCAAAAGAATTGTACTTTCTTCTGATATGTGCGGAGGTAAATTATCAATGTACAGGGCACCAAGGTAACTGGAAGTCCAGACTTAACATAAGTAACTATACCTCTACTGCTTCCATCATCACAACTAAGAATATGTTGATAATATCCTCTGAGTTCATACACCTCTGGTCCAGTTTCCTGTACAGCTATGAAGTCAGGGCTCTGTTGAAGAATATATGCATATATATCAGTTATCCTATCTCTTAGTCCATTAACATTCAATGTCAATAAATGGAAAATTTTGTTATTCATTGTAGGGTTTTGCATCATTTTGGTGGGGGCCACTGTTTATTGTTCTGGCTAGCAAAGACTTCTATTCTGAAGGCTTCAAATTTCTCTAGAATTAGTTCTATATTCCTAGATAGCTGTTCGTAATTTTCATGTCTCTCCTTATCTCGCTTTTTCAAAATTTCAAGTTTTTCCATGATAGATTCCATATTCTTTGCTCGTTGACAATTAGCTTTCTGTATTTCTTGATGCACATTTTCCTTTACTTCTTGATGAACTTTCTGAATGCCTTGATACACAGTTTCCTGTAATTCATGATGCACTTTCTGAATGTCTTGTTGCACAAATTCCTGTACTTCCTGTTGGACTTTTTGTGTGTTTTGATGCACTAATTCCTGCACTTCTTTAAATTTAGAGTCTGTGTATTCTTTCATCTTTCTCTCAAGTCTTACTCTATCTGCTCTTAATTCCTCTATACTTTCATTTAACAATGTATTAAGTTTGTCCACTGCTAAACTTAGTCGTTCCTGCTCTTTAGCCACTATATTTACTTTATTTGACTGAGTAATGGATAGTGACCTCACCTTAGTTGTAGAATTAGTTGTTGCTTTCTCCTGTTGCAAAGGTGGAAATTCTTCCTGCATTGCTGTGACGTTCCAAGCAGTTCTTGTAGGTGGAGGAGCGGTTTGGTATACAGTAGTGGGTATACTTGGTATACTTGGTGGTAGAGTCTTGTAGCGTGGTTTTTTAGGGCATACTGGAGAACTTGCATTGTGTTGACCTCCACAGTTGCAGCATTTCGGTGGTACAGCTACTTTCTGTTGTATCTTTTCCCAGCATTCCTCTGAGAGATGTCCCCCAGCACAGTATCTGCATCGCACATATGTAGTTCGACATTGCCAACTTTTGTGTCCCCATTTGCTACACCTTTGACACAGGTCTGGCTCTGGAACATAGGGAGCAACTTTCTTCCTTCCAACGCCGATGATGTGAGTTTCTCTGTCAATAGGTTCTGATACTGCTCCTAGGAGTTGTGGCCTTGGATTTTTCCCAACCATCCGTCGTTTTAGCCACTGGAATCCTGGTGGACACTAATAAATTGACATTTATATAAGTAGGTACGTCAAAAATGACCACAGTACGTTGTAAGCCAGTTATAGGTTTCATTACTTGTCCCTGGAACCCATCTGTTATCATGGTGTTATATTGCTGACCATTGATTAATGTGATATATGGTGCATTCCTCCCTTCCTTAAAGAGTGGCCTACACTCAGGGTGTTGTTTTAATATAGCCATATACCAGGTATATTTGTTTTCCAGAGAGAGGTTACATTTTTCTGGAAATGCTATCATGACTCTTTCCCTACCTGTGGTGTTGTTGTCCCCGACTATAATATCTTGATTCACATCAGCTGCTTTAGTGTCTGCGGTGTTATTTTCTTCAATTATCAAGTCCTGGTCCATGCCGGCTGCTTCTATTGCAGTCATTAAGGAATCTTTCGTGGTGGCAGTTTTAGCTTGGTCTTCAGACGTTCCACTAACCTTCATTCTCTTGGCACGGGAACCGGCATTGTTGACACTGTCGTTCGAGTTCTCAGCTATCTCGGCCCAGTCCTTCACCTCTCCTACTCCTTGTGTTGACGTCTCTCTAATGCTACTTCCTTCACAGTTTTCATTATTCCGACTCTGTGGCAGAGTCATATCCATGTTGTTAACTTCCTGGGAGGATTCAATAGCAGCATAGGTGTGATCTAAGGAGCTCCTTTTCTTCCCAAATTTCGTGGTCATATAATACAAGAAGGTCGTCTGGAGTTATGATCGGAACAACCTTCCTCCGCCGCTGCCCGGCAGCGTCTGGGGACAACTAATACTTTAAGTAAGTTCTCAAAGTTCCCGATTTGTTAATCAAAATTACAACATAGGCTTAATAAATAATAAAGAGGGAGGGGAGTTTAATAATATACTAATTAAAATTACGATAGTGTGGTACAAAGTTACAGGAAAGGTTCCCGATTCGAAATTAAACAAGCTTTCGGGAAATTGCCGTAGCTCAAGGTAAGCAATGCAATTCCCGTAATAACAATTACCACAGCCTCCCCGACAACAAAATGAAAGTGTTTAAGAAATATAACACTTTCGAACAAAATTTATAACAAGTTTTTGTTTGCTAGAGACCTTACTAGGTCTCTAGAGGCTAGTGCAGTCTTACTACACGGGAATTGTATTTCCTACAAACTATACAATCCTTCAAAATGCTTAAAACAGCTTGTCTGGCCTTAAGTATCCAGAATCCGTGCATACGAAGGAAATTAAGTGTGACTTGTAGTCCCATGTGCATAACTTGACAATGAGCAAAGAAAATTAGTATCTTAGTTAAATGATGATATTTGGATAAGAGAAGGGGATTGACAACCTCATATTTGAGGTTAATGTTCTTGTCAATTCTGCCCTTGGACCTAATCAAACCATTCTTATCCAAGAACAAGTTCATTTGACTTACCAAAGGAGGTACGTCATTAGTGTTGGAATTCTGCAGATAAGCCAATTCAGCAGGAAAGGAATCTCTTTGCATAATACTCATCAAATGATTAGATGCTGCCTTAACAGGGTCAGCATTAGACTTCTTGAACAGAAAGACAGCCTTAAAAATCAAAAAAGTGTGATGAAGAAGTTTACTATAGGAAGAAAACTTAGAGACATCTATTAGAGGAGTGTCAACTTGTACAACAGCAGGATTGACAATGTCTCCCTTGAAACAGGAGGGAATACATCCCAAGTGACCCTTTGGCTAAGTATGAGGAGGCAACAACAACCATTCAGGTCCATAAACCCACCAATTGAATTTTTCCTTGAACACCTTAGCACTAGAAGGTTTAGTTAGGAAATCAGCCATATTATGTTCAGAAGGAACATAAGTAAAAGAAATGGGTGTGAACTTGGCCTTGAAAATTTCCAAAAGATTGGAAATTTCCTTCAATCTATTATTGACAAATATATTTTTCTTAGGAGCCTTGTTGGTCAGGATCCAAGAAAGGGCAACTTGACTATCAACAAGGAGCACTACAGATTCAACCAGTGGGGCAGACACCAGTCCTTCCTCAAAAATAGTGTTGAGGCATTTCAAAGATAGAAAAGTTGCCATAAGCTCCAAAGACGGTAAAGTTCTTTGTTTAATAGGAGCCACCTTGACCTTGGCAAATAGAAGAGAGGTATTAGACTCCTTTAATTCTCTTCCTTCTTGCCCTACATATATGGCACATCCATAGGCTTCCTTGGAAGCATCAGCAAATACAAACAATTAAATGGGAAATTCTGTACAAAAGGTTTTCCTTTTAAAGGATAGATTATTAACCTCGCTAAAATTTTCACATAACCTGTTCCATCTAACAAGTAACTCTCTATCCAATTTCCAATCCCAATCCACCATCTTTTGGTACATCTCTCTAATAAGGATTTTTCCATGCAAAAGCACAGGAGAGAAAAACCCTAAAGGATCAAATACAGAAGACAAGGAAGACAAAACTTGTCTTTTGGTCGAGGCATCTTTGTCAAGGGAAACATCCTTGATTCTCAAAGTATCATAATCCTTATTATAAATATAACCCAAGACTTTAACCTCCTCTTTATTGCAAACTACTTCTTGATCAAGAACAGAAAGAACAGAAGTCGAATTGCATGTCCACTCCCTGAGAGGTAAACCTCCATTGAGTATCTCATTAATCTTCTCGCCCATTGCAGGGAGGGAACAAAGCTCATTGGTTGTGTAGACCAAATTGTCTACATCAAATTTATCTTTGATAAAGGAGGCAGTTAGAGAGTCAGGCTGCAAAGAAATATGGTGTTGGATAAAGAAATTTAGAATGAAAGGGGAGCAAATGAAGCCAAAAATGATAGTATTATACCTGAAGGGTATATACTTGTCTTTAATCCTCCTGAAGAAACAGAACCGGTTACAATCAGCCTCATCCTTCAAACGGATCTGCAAGAAGGCTTTCATAACATCAGCCAAAATGACATGATTATTGGTCCTGAAATACAACAAGAGAGAGAGGAGGTTGTTCATCAAGTCAACTCCCGGGAATGCTGTTTCATTTAAGGAAGGAGCCTTTCCTACTTTGAGAGAGCTATTGAAAACTGGCCTTATTCTAGAAGTGGCAAGATCATCATCCTTCAACACATGTCTATGGGGTATAAAGATTTGTCCAGGGACTCTTTTAGTTACTGGCTCAATAATACCCAAGGCCTCTTGCTGGTCAAACACAGCTTCATATTCCTCTCTAAGCCCCTTTTGCTCAATTTTGTCATAAACCTTTTGAGCCACAGCTAGAGATATCTTAAGGTTAGAGAGAACAAGATCCACCAAATCCTTTTTCCACGGGATCTTCACATAGTAATGTCCATTCTTGAAGGAAATGGACTGTTTAAATTCATCAATGTGTAAATTATTAATATCCGGGGTCTGTTCCTCTTTAATACCAATGGACTCTAAAGAATAGAAATTGTCAAGACCATACTCAACATTAGAATTAATAAAGACTTCCTACAAAGGATCAAATTGAGAACTTACAGGTTCTAAACAGAAGTTGACAAGAAACTTTTCTTTGGCTAACCTTTTGGGAGGAAAACATTTAACAGTCTTATTAGACTGACTAGGGGAAGTGCCTTTCTCAGTTTTCTTTAGAGAAACTCCATTGGTCTTGCAAGAAGAATTATAGAAAACAAGTGAATCTCCATAATATTCCTCTAAGCAATTATAAGAATCCACTCCAAAGTCAGAGTCTGGTTTTATCCTCAAAGGCCTCTCCTTACATTTGAAACTATCAACGTCTTGGATCTCATTAGAGGGCATTTCAGGAATCCCCCTTATCATTCTCTTTAAGTAGAAAGGCTTCTCACTAGGAGGGATATATTGAGCCCCAGTCCCGTATGGAATGTAACCATCAGCAAGTTTGATAACCTTGCATGACGGGCTACCATACAAGGGGGCACTTTCAATTGAAAAGTGTTTAAAGTTTTGAAGAATATCATTTCCAATGATCCCTAAAACGTTCAGTTGGTCTCCCTTTACTTTTGGAAAACTTGGCGAGACAAAAATTGGTCATTATTCATACTAAGTAGTACAGAAGATAAGGAAGGAATTTGTAAGGACAAGTTGAATCCTTCAGTGGCAAAGAACAAACTAAACAAATTCATCCCTGAAGGGAGTTTTAAGTTAGCAGTGTAGTTAAAACCTCTTTTATTCATTAGAGGTAAACCAAATGAAGAAACTAACTTGTCCATAGGAGGACTTAAACAAGGTCCAACATTGTCCTCTACAAATTCCTTGTTAATGATAGAAAACTGGGCTCCAGTGTCCAGTAAAAAGAGACATTGGGCAGTTCTCTTTCCTCTGCTAATAGGAAGGGAGACCAAAGGAATAATGGAATCTGTTGAATTATGAAAATTAAACACTTTCCCTTCAGAAAGTGGTGTCTTATAAGCCATAGGACACATGTCTCCATGGTGCTCGGGTTTGTTGCAAACAAAACATTTGTAAGGCAGAGCAGCCTTTAACCCAGGGCATTCCAAAGAACCATGTCCATGATTTAGGCATTTATTGCCCAGTCCTAACTGAGCTACTCTAGCTTTCCTGTGCTCAAGGGATTTATATGAAGTACACTTCAAACTAGCATGGTCGGAAGCAGGGCAGAATTTACATCTACTAATAGACTTCTTAATGGGATTAGAATTGACCTTATAGGAGCCATCAACTCCCTTACTGGAATCAACTGGTTTTTTCAGGGAAATTTCCTTGAAAGCAAGGGAGCTGGTATTCAGACTTTGTTTAGGTTTGACACCAAGATCACCTGATCCCATTTTAAGTCTAACCAAAACTGACTGGTAAACTTCCTTGAGTTGATTAATATTGGGGTAATTAGAATTAATCACCCGAGACAATTCAATTAGAAAAAATTTAAGCAATTTATTTAAGATTAATTTACTTATCAAGAGGAGGCCCTCACTTCCTGGCCTAGTGAAATCTACCCCAATTCCCTTAAGGTCTTGTAGCTTGGAATCTACAGACCTAATGTAGCTTTCAAGGTCTCTCAAGAGTGAGACCTCGGGTGCAATAATAATGGAAATCAACACCTTATCAAGAATTTCCTCCTTGTTGAAATACAACTCATCAAGAAGAAGGAAAGCAGAGTCAAAATTTGAATCATCCACTGGTAAATTCTCTACTAAATGGAAAGCCTCCCCTCTGAGGTATCCCTTCAAATACATTAACTTCTGACTATTAGTCAGATTGGGGATACCAGCTAAGGCATTCAGAAAACCCTTTTTAAAGTAGAAATAAGCAAAAGAATTGCTGGAATTATTCTCGAAATGTTGAAGAACAATAGGAGGAAGAGGAAGTTTTACAGAATTATCAGTGGACTTGTTTAGTTTTTCACCTATTTTAGATTCAAGAACTCCCCTTAACTCTTGTCTCCGTTCCTTATAGGGAGACAATTCAAGAAGAACGGACAGTTGGTAAGCTCTGGATTTCTCCATATCCTCGTCCTTTTCTTCTTCGGGGAGCAAATCGTGAATTTCCTCGTCAAAATCTTGTATTTTTGAGAGGAAATTCTCAATCTGAATTAATATATCGCCAAGGACGGAAATAGATAAAGAGTCAGATTGTACATTTAGAGCCTTAAAGTCCTTAGAGATAAGCCCCTTTTTATGAGCTCTCTGTCTTCGGAGTTTTTGCAAAACTTCCGAATCGGACAATGTCTTATCGTGGCTAGCCATAACGACGCCAACCCAAACAATTCGTCACAAAATACACGAGCAAAACAGTCGTGCCGAAAACCGTCTTATAGACTAAGCACAACGAAGATAGAAATTAAGTAAAAATCATTAATTTGATTTAAATACGAGCTTAAATTGGATAAAGGCAACAGATCAAAAGAAACCACGACAATATAACAATAGAGGCCACCAAGAATAGAGAACTATTCGAAAATTTCCGAATGTTCATGAGAAAGACAAGGTACCAAAGCCGGCAAAAAATTTCCCGAAAGTTAATAAGGTCCTCAAACGAGGAAATTAATAAAACCGAACAAACTCGGTATAAAGAACAGGAAACCGGACTTCGTAACCACACACTATCGTAACCTTAATAAAGCGCTTACATAGCGGCTTACGACACAAAGGGGTAATAATTTAATGTCGAAATCGACTACTAAAGTTAAATTTAGATACTTCTGGTTAAATTCTCAAATTCAGAATTATAATAAACTAAATCCGAGAATTCCGATAGTTAGAGAAGACTTATGATGTTGTAATTAAGTGACTTCAAATTGAGAACGTTAGAGAACTTACCTGGTTGAGCTCTCTAACAATCGTCGGAACTGTCGTCGATCTGATTGTAGAATTCCCTTGCCGAGGTTTATTTGTAGCTTCTGGTACCAGAGCTGAAGCTTGTCTGACGTTCAGTTCACTAAATGTAGTCTCGTTCGTCTGGAATTCTTACGAGCTCGTAAAAGAGCTTCGAAAACAAGGGACAACTAATACTTTAAGTAAGTTCTCAAAGTTCCCGATTTGTTAGTCAAAATTACAACATAGGCTTAATAAATGATAAAGAGGGAGGGGAGTTTAATAATATATTAATCAAAATTACGATAGCGTGGTACAAAGTTACAGGAAAGGTTCCCGATTCGAAATTAAACAAGCTTTCGGGAAATTGCCGTAGCTCAAGGTAAACAATGCAATTACCGTAACAACAATTACCACATATTACTGTTGCAGGAAATGCCTATAGGTTGAGTGTTATTGATTCGTTCTATGCTAGTTGCACGCACGCTCACGCGACATCAGATCCTAGAAGTAACAACAGATAACCTATTGTCTGATCTGACCCACGATCAGTTTGGCTTGACCTCAGAAAACAACCGTCAAGCCACCTGCATTCCGAACGGGGAGTCGGCCACACAAAGTTACACATACGATAGCCACTACCGTAATTTCATCACATCTTATATGTAAAGGTGTATAAAGAATTAAAGTAAATATTGTCTATCCATACTCAGTTTCATAATGTATATAGATGTAAATAAACAGACTGAAGATGTTAGAATAATAAGTTATAAAATATGTTGGCAACCGCCACCATTTGAAATCTAAGTTGTAAAATATATTGTTGGCAACCGCCACAGTTTTCATCGTCACCTCCGTTGATGGAAAGCACCAGTCACGGAGGAGACACAATAAAAGCCAGAAACCACGAATACTTTATCCTCAAACTCCCAACAAAAGTAAAACAACACAAGTCTACAGTACCATCCAATCTCATTATTATCCTCGTACTCTGATACCATTATTGCTACCGTACACTTGTATCATTATTGTTAAATCTGCTGTTATCATTATTATTATCGTCCACTTATGATTACTTTTATCGTCCACTGTTATTGTTACAATCCACTGTTATGATTAATGTTACCATCTACTCTTTTCCCTATTGTTACTGTGCAATATTATAGCACAATACACATTTATTATTATTTGTATCGTATTATTTGTAATGTCCACTGTCATCATTATTGTTACTGTCTACATTTAGTATTTTTGCTATACAACGTTGTCATTATTGTACTTACCTATGTTGATATTATTGTTACCATATAACGTTATATTTATTGTTACCCTCTACTATTGTCTTTATTATCACCATCCAATGCTATCATTATTGTTTCCCTCCATTATATTTGCATCTATTGGTATAATTATTAGTAGTCTTCTGTTTTTGTTATTAGTAACATTCACTGTTATCATTATTAGTACCATACGCCGTCATTATTGTTACCTTTCGTTGTTATTATGACTAACGTTGTCATTGTTGTTATCTTTTTTATTTTTATTGGTACAACCACTGTTATCATTATTACTACTTTATGAAATTATAATTACGAGCATATTCATTGCCTACTGTTACCATTATCTTTAGAGGCGACTTTCATAATTTTACCAACCACTTTTATCATTATTGCCTTATCAATACTCTTATCATTATTAGGAATACCTACAATTATTATTATTTGTACCTTCCACTGTTATCATTATTGTTACCATCACATGTTATCAGTAGTACTGATGTACACTCTTGTTATTATTAGTACCATCTAAAATGATCATTGTATTTATCGTCCACTGATATCCTTACTGTTTCTGTCTACCTTTGTCTTTATTAGTACAATCAACTGTTATCTTTATTTTTATCGTATAAGGTTATAATTATTGTTGCATTTCACTGTTTTCATTATTAGTACCGTATAGAGCTATCATATCCGAACCATCCACCGTTATCATTATTTGTACCGTCCACTCTTATCATTATTGTTAACGTCCGCCGTTTTCATTATTGTTACTGTTCACTGTTTTCATTATTGTTACGGTCAACTGTTACCATTATTGTAACCATCCACGTTTATCATCGTTGTTTCCGTCCACTTTCATTATTACTATTACCGTCCATTGTTATCATTCTAAGTAAAGTTTACTATTATGATTTCTAGTATAACCGTCCACTTTTATCATTACTGTATCCACCAACATTTATAATTTTTGTTGCTTTACACTGTAAGAGGCTGGTAGAAAAGAGGGTAGAAAGAGGGGTAGCAGACGGGTTGTTACATTCTATAGGTATGTTGTTTATAAACAACAGCCCGAGCGAGCTGTCTGAGTCCTCCTTTTCGCTTTGTGTAGGTACTAAAATGTTGTATGTGAAGAACAGCCCGGAAACTCGAGGGTATATTTACAATATTGCTGATATGACATCCCTTTGTAACTCAATTGAGACTTATAATTGAGATTATTCTAAGTAAAGACATGAAACAAATAATCTGATTAGTGGGAGGATGAGAAAATTCAAGTGATTCACGTATGTAAGATCACGCCCTTTGGGGAGGATCTTGAATATAGTTAAAGATCATTGGGCTAAGGAAATCACTACGTCACTGCAAAGTTCACGTAGGATCTTCAGAGAGTGCGGTCTGTATAAGAATTAACGGAAGAAAGACATAGAAGAAAAAACAAGAGATTTGATTCACCTAGACAGGTGATTATAAATGGAGGAAATGAGTCGCCAAATCTATAAGTGTGGACCACAAGGGTGGCGACAGTGGTGGCAGCGGGGAGATAGAACGCACGCAAATAAAACGACTCGAAAGAGAAGCACTCAACGCACACAAATAAAACGTCACCGAAGAGAATCAACGCACACAAATAAAGCATCTCCAAAAATAAGCACTCAACGTACGCTAACAAAGTAGATTGCACCTAAAGAGTTTAGTGCAACCATGCGTGCTTACACGTGTGAAAAGAACTGATGCAGCCAAACATTCATCGCACGCAACGCCGGCAAAAAAAAAAAAAAAAAAAAAAAAAAAAAAAAAAAAAAAAAAAAAAAAAAAAAAAAAAAAAAACGCAAGCAACTACTCACGAACTCCAAGCAATATACGGGACCACGTAATGTACGCAAATTCCCACACTGTTACGAGGACGAGCTACGAGTAGTGAAGGAGAGGGACGACTACAAGGAAAAGGATGATGTGTTGCTGAGGTAGGAGACCGTACGTGCTGAAGGACGACCACAAGTTGAAGGAGTTTACTCAAATTGACATTATCAACAGAGGCAGAAATTCACGTGTATTATACTCTTAGTTATAATAGTTATAGGCCACGGAAATTCTCCGTCATGAGATCATAAACTCGCGCTAGGCTTGGGTCCCTGGTGACCTATTGGGGGATGAGTAAGATTACTTACGGAGTGGATGTTTTGTTGATGTTGCGTGTCGGGCGTCTGGCTGGGTCGGTTGGGGGTGGAGTGGGTAGAAGTGCAACAGTTGTTTGGAGGGGACGGTTGTGGAGGGGTGGTACGTTTACTGGACTGGGTAGGGACTTGCCCCTGTCTCGGGCGGAGGGAGGTGGAGTGGACGTAAGTGGTTGGTGAGCTCGAAGTAGGTGTACGGGGCCGAATGAAGTCTTGTGGGTAGTTGCCTTGATTTTCAGTCTGGGTTTGATTGAAGTTTTGAAGTCGATGTGATGGGCTTCATTGATACTGGGCTTCGATGCGTTGTACTGGGAGTTCTTGTGACTTGATAGGAGTTTGATACGGTGATGCGTTGGGTTGATTGAAGTCTAGAAGTTATGTTGCTGGGAATCACTGCTCTTGGCTGACGATTCTAGTCGTGTAACCGGTGAATGGGTACTCAGACACGCTACGGGGTGGGTAGTGTTGGTAGTCTTGTAACTGGGCGGTGAACGATTCGAATGATGACACTATACGGCACTAATAATGATAGCAGTGGAAAGTAACAATAATGGTAGAATGATAAGGTAACAATAATAACAACAGTGGACGGTAACAAGGTAATAACGGTGGATTTAATAATAATAACTTTCGACAGTACTAATAATTATAACAGTGTACATTGATACTACTGATAACAGGTGGAATTAACAATAATGATAACAGCGGACGGTAGCAATAGCAATAACAGTGTTCAGGAAAAATAGTTATAAAAGTGGAAGGTAACAATGGTAATAAACTTGGACAGTTCGAATTAGTGTGGACGGTAACAATAATGGTAACGTTAATTTAACAACAATGATGACTAGACTATAACAATGATAAGGCAGGACGGTAATAGTAATGATAACATGCACTGTAATAATAAAAAGTGGACTATATTAATGATAGTGGACAAATATATAATTATAACAACGTAATACGGTAACAGTACTAATAATGATAATAGAAGATGGTTATCATCATCATATGATAACATTGATTATTATCATAATTGTAGACGGAAACAATAAGGGCAAAAGTGGATGGTAATAATGATGACAGTGGAGTGTAACAATATTATCAACAGTGGAACCTAACAATAATTTCAACGTTATACGGTAATAATAATACTAACAGTGGATGGTAACAAAAGTGAAAACAGTGGGCGTTACCAATATTAATTAAATTGGATGGTACTATAACATTGCACAGCAACAATAGAGATAAGAGTAGACGGTAACAATCATGATAACAGCGGATTGTAATGATAATAACTGTGGACGGTAATAATGATAATAATAATAATAATGATAATAATAATAATAATAATGATGATGATGATGATGATGATGATGATGATGATGATGATGATGATGATGATGATGATGATGATGATGATGATGATGATGATGATGATGATGATGATGATGATGATGATGATGATGATGATGATGATGATGATGATGATGATGATGATGATGATGATGATGATGATGATGATGATGATGATGATGATGATGATGATGATGATGATGATGATGATGATGATGATGATGATAATAATAATAATAATAATAATAATAATAATAATAATAATAATAATAATAATAATAATAATAATAATAATAATAATAATAATAATAATAATAATAATAATAATAGTAATAATAAAAGGGGAGATTAACAATGATGAGTGGACGGTAAAAATAATTATCACGAAGATATTAACAATAAAGATAATAATGATAACAGCGCACGGTACAAATGATGATAACATTGTACAGCGCTAATAATAACAGTGGACATTACTAATGATAAAAACTGTCGACGGTACTAATAACGATAACATTTGGTGGGAACATTAATTATAATAGTGGACGGTACCAATAAGGATAACAGTAGACAGTATTAATAATAATAGGAGTGGACTCTCCTAATAATGATAATGATAACAGTGACAATAATTATAGTAGTAACAATGGTGATAACAGTGGACGGTAGCAATTATGAAAACAGTAAATGGTAATAAGAGTGATAACAGTGGACTGAAACCATAAATATAGGAGTGGAATATAACAATAATGATAACATTGGATGGTAAAAATATGATAACAGTGGACCATTAGAATAATTATAATACCAGACAGTAACAATAATGATAAGAGTTAGTGGCAACAATACTGCTAATAGTGATCTGTCACAATAATAATTGTAAGGATTCATGTTTGTGTTTCAGTATGTTTCTAGTATATACATTTACCTCTATCATTGTTTTTGTATAAGTGTATAAATCCCTCATTTACTAAGAGTTTGATCCTAAGTTATATTTGTTCTGATTCTCTTTCATAATACTTGACTGTTTATATTTTGTTACTGCCCACTGACGCCTGGCATAGATATACCTGTACTTATGATTTTGAGACACCCCGGGCACATGTGAACATGATCAGGATTAAAGCTAAGAAACAAACTGCCTTGTTTGGGAATTACCCCGCCATAACAAGTGGCGACGAGGACGGGATTAGATCATGAGTGCTATGGTAAAGTGGACATTGAGATTATGCGACTGTAAGTATGTCTACAATGCACCGGCACCGGCTTTTGCATCGGCAGTAATTCTT
The DNA here is from genome assembly GCF_046742065.1 of Oratosquilla oratoria. NCBI lineage: Eukaryota > Metazoa > Arthropoda > Malacostraca > Stomatopoda > Squillidae > Oratosquilla > Oratosquilla oratoria. Next base: position 40,235,115 of record NC_134818.1, read on the forward strand.
AGTATTTGCACAAAAAGATGTCTAAGGATAGACAGATTGACAGATTTGAGCCAGATAGGATTTCACTAGACCTATGGCTGAGTCTTTTGGAAGCTCACTTCCAATATATAGGAATAACTGGCAACAGTGAAGAAGATTTAGTGAAGAAGAAAAACTTATTATTAGTGTCTGTCGGAAGTGTTGTGTACGCAGAGTTGGGAAGGATCTGTGCTCCTGATCTCCCTCATACAAAATTATTTAGTGAGTTAGTGAAAACGTTAAAACAGTACTATATAGTCACTTCATCCTACCATAGAAGTCTTGTGGCATTTCAAAAAAGGAAAAAAACGGCCAGGTGAATGTTTGAATAATATATATGCAGAATTAAAGGCTCTGGCCAAAGACTGTAATTTCGCTGACCAGTTTGACAACCGTGTACGAGATCAATTATTTATGGCGGTGGACAATAAAATTTATTTTCCCAATCTAGAGGCAGAAAATTTCAAATTACAAACTTTGACTTCCCAGGAAACTTTTGATAGAATATTAAATATGGAACAGGCATTTGTGGGTGAAAATAACAGTATAAGAGCGGTATCAGAGTCAAAATTTACATAAGAAAAAAGGAAGTAGACAAGACCCTAAGACCTCTAGTTATTATCAATCAGGTAATAGTGAGCCTAGGGTCACATGCAAACACTGTGGTTTTCCCCATGCAAGTGAAAAATGCAGGTTTCAAGATAGAAATTGCAACATGTATGGTAAAAAGGGACATTTGAAAGCAGTCTGTAGATTTAAAGATTCAAAGTTTGAAAAGAAAAGTAAGGGAAAAGGAAATGCAGCTGCAAACAGACTGGAAGATTCTTCAGATTCAGACAGTGCAGATAACAATTTGCTTGGTGTTAAATCAGATGTCTTTTCTGTTATATCTGAGTTAGTCAACTTCAAGATTAATGACAATTTAATACCATTTGAGATTGATACAGGTGCTTGTGTTTCCACATTATCAGAAAATTGGGTACATTCATTAAAACTATCCATGTCACCTGGTAATAAAGTGTTGCGTGCTTATGGTCACACAGGCATTGATGTTTTAGGAAAAGTGGATGTTACAGTATCATATAATAATTATGTCTTGGAACATACCTTTTATGTTGTAGCTTCTGGTAATACAAATTTATGTGGTAAAGATTTACCAAAAAGTAGGAATTTCTCTTACAGGTATTCCTGGTGCCTCTAGAGTGTCTAGAGTAAATAATATTGTGAATGCTAGTACCTTATTAGATGAGTACACAGTTGATTCAACAAAACCCATAACTAATGTTAAGGCATCAATACATCTTAAACCGAAGCTGTACCTATGTTACAAAACTCGTACAGTATCATTCCATTTTCGGAAGTTAGTGGAAGACGAGTTGGACAACCTAGTTAAGGAGGATATCATTTCCCCTGTAGAATTCAGTGAATGGGCAGCCCCGATAGTACCAGTTTTAAAACAAGACCAGAAATCTGTATGCATATGTGCAGACTGTAAATACCTCAATCAGTTTTTGCTAGTAGATCAGTATCCATTACCAAAGGTGGATGAAATTTTGTCTGTAGTTGGAAAGGGACAACTCTTTTTCAAGCTGGACTTAAAAAATGCTTACCTGCAAATGGCAGTAGATGAAGAGGCTCAGAGGCACTTAGTGATTAACATTCCAAAAGGTCTATTTAAATACAACAGATTAGCTTTTGGGCTTGCTTCCTCGCCTGCTATGTTTCAGCGCTTCATGGTTCAGTTAATGAGTAAAATTCCAGGGGTAGCAGTATTTTTGGATGACATTCTTGTAACTGGTTCCACTGTACGGGAACACGATGAAAGACTTTTAAAAGTACTAAGCATACTTCAAGAGAACAATGTCAAGGTTAATAAAAGTAAATCTGAACTTAAAACTGATTCAATTGAATATCTAGAATATGTAGATTTGTATATAATCAAAGAAGAACTGTTAGTGCTTCCACAGGCAAAACACTCTCAGATATGTTAATGGGTAGAACTTTTAAGGGACCTTTGCACTCCCTTCAAAAGGAAAAGAAGAGAAGTTAGATTGAGGAAGAGGTTGTAGGTGTATCCAAATATAAGTTAGAGGATGCTGTGTTTGTAAGAAATTATGGAAAGGGAGAGAAATGGTTGCCAGGAAAAGTAATTGAAGAGTTAGGTGTACGTAATTATAAGATTCAATTAACAGATCATGGAAATATATTTTGGAGAAGGCATGCTGATCAGATTATGCCAAGATATGTAACCACTGTGGCTCAGAATGTTAAGAAGCCTATAACTCCTGTAGTAATGGATAATAGTTCTGTTGATGAGTCTTGCCATTCTGATGCTCATAACAAACCTTCATGTGATATCCTTAACACTGATTTTCCTGATGACCCGGCTAAAGACAATGTTCACATTAACAATTCTCCGGTTAAATCTCCTATCAGGGAACCTGAGAATAGAACCAGATCTGGTAGACTTACAAAGCCTCCAGATCACCTTGATTTGTAGTGCTGTATTGTTGTGGCACCCTAATTGGTTATGTCATACAAAACAAAATATATATATAAATAAATAAAAAATAAAATAAATAAATAAAGGAAAAAGGGATGTAAGGATTCATGTTTGTGTTTCAGTATGTTTCTGGTATATACATTTACCTCTACCATTGTTTTTGTATAAGTGTATAAATCCCTCATTTACTACTAGAGTTTGATCCTAAGTTATATTTGTTCTGATTCTCTTTCATAATACTTGACTGTTTATATTTTGTTACTGCCCACTGACGCCTGGCATAGATATACCTGTACTTATGATTTTGAGACACCCTGGGCACATGTGAACATGATCAGGATTAAAGCTAAGAAACAAATTGCCTTGTTTGGGAATTACCCCGCCATAACAATAATAACCCTTAACAGTACATATAATGATAAAGGTTGAAGTATGAATAATGATAACGTTAGAAAATAACGATGATGGATAGCGTTATACGGTAAAAATAATGGTAACAGTTCACAGTAACACGAGAGAAAACAGTTGGTTATAATAACAATGGACGGTAAAAATAATGTTAACTAATTTATTATTAGTAACTAACGTTACGAATAATGATAAGTATAGAGGATACTAATACTGAATTATTAGTACCATCTAAAATTATGATAATTAGTACCCTTCAAATTTATCATTAATACCTTCTAATTATCATTATTAATGGCTTCTCTAATTATAATTTTTAGTACCTTCTAAAATTATCATTAGTACCTTCTAAAGTCAGGTTTTAAAGTTATCATTATTAGTACCTTCAAAAGCTGTTATTAGTACTTTTCACATTTATCATTATTAGTACCTTCTAAAATGATCATTATTTTTTTTCTAGTTCTCATAATTAGTACCTTCTGAAGTTATCATTATAAGTACCTTCTAAAGTTGTTATTATTAGTACCTTCTAAAGTTATCATTATTGGTACATTTTAAAATGATAATTATTAGTACCTTCTAAAGTTTTCATGATTAGTACCTTGTAAAGCTTTCATTATCAATACCTTCTAAAGTTATAATTAATAGTACCTTCTAAAATTATAATTATTAATACCTTCTAAAATCATCATTATTAGTGCCTTCTTTATATAACGAAAAGGAGGAAAGGAAGTATAAAACAAGTAAGGAAAAGGGAAGAAAGAATAAAAGTATGGAGAGAGGGAAAAGTAAAAGGTATAGCGAGAATACATATATATATAGATATATATATATGTATATATATATATATATATATATGTATATACATATGTATATAATATATATATATATATATATATATATACATATATATATATTTACAAAGGATTTACAAAGGCGGAGCATGCCGACAGGAGACCTTTTGGTCCATATCTAGGTCGGATGCGAAAAAAATCAGAATAGTAATAAATTAATAAATAAAAACTATAATAATGTAAATAACGACTAAAATACATAAATAAATGCATAGGTATAGTTAGATAATAAACAAACAAATAGTAAATAATACTAAATTGATATATTACTAATAATATATGAAAATCAAACAGACAAATGATAACAAAACAAAAACAAATGATAACAAAACAAAAACAAATAATATAAAATAAATTATAATCATTACAGCATCTTGCTTAGGTGTTTATCTAAATGATTCCTAAAGCTTCAAATTGAACTACATTGCACTGCCTCTGCAGGAAGTTTATTCCATTCATTAACTACACGGTTGGCAAAGTTGTTTCTACCTACTTCCAAATTGAATCTATTTCCGGACAGTTTGAGACCATTGTTTCTTGTCTGATTCTCATTCAATGTGAAAATCTTGTCACTTTTGATGTTGTCAATTCCCTTTAGAATCTTAAAGACCTGTATCAAGTCACCTCTGAGTCTACGCTTTTTTAGGGAAAACAGATTCATATGTTTTAGTCGATTTTCGTATGATTTATTTTTGATATTTGGAATCAGTTTTGTGGCTCGCCTTTGTACTTTTTCCAGTCTGTCAATGTCTTTAATGAGATTCGATGATCTACGGAAACAGCATATTCCAAATGTGGACGAACTAACGATTTATATAGCTTGTTAATGAGTGATGGACTTTTGCAGTCGAAAGATCGCGCAATCAGTTCTAGAATCTTATTTGCTTTCTCAGAGGCTGAAATACACTGCTTGGATGATTTGAGATCGTTACTGATAATTACGCCGAGATCTTTTTCACTATCCACTTTTGATAACAAATTTCCAAATAACTTGTAATCGTACTTACTGTTATTTTTACCTATGTGCATTACCTTGCATTTGCTTGTGTTAAATTTCATTAGCCACTTTTCAGACCATTGCTGTAATTTATCTAAATTTTCTTGAATATCTAACTGATTTAAGTGATCATTTGCCATTCCGCATAGTTTTGTATCATCAGCAAATTTGGAAACAGTAGATTTTAGTCCATGGTCTATATCATTTATATATACTATGAATGGAAGTGGCCCAAGAACGGAACCCTGAGGAACTCCACTTGTAACATTTTTCCATCCAGAAGTTTTCCATTTAAAATAACTCTGTTTTCGATCATTCAACCAATTACTAGTCGAACTTAATAGGCTACCACTTATTCCATGCGAAGCTAATTTAGTAAGTAGTCTTTCGTGTGGGACGTTATCAAAAGCTTTTGCAAGGTCTAGATATATTAAATCTCTATTGTTTCATTTGTCATAATTCGAGATAACTGTGCTGTAGAATTCGAGTAAGTTTGTCACACAAGAACGTTTCTATCATTTATCAAACGGTTACTTTCGAAATGATGTTCGATAGCATCTCTGATGATAGTTTCCATTATTTTTCCTACGATTGAAGTCAAACTTATAGGCCTTTAGTTATTCGGCTTCTTTTTGTCACCTTTTTTGAATATGGGAGTAACGTTAGCTAGCTTCCATTCTCTTGGGACATCTCCGGATATGATGGATTTCTTGAAAATAATTTCTAATGGAACAACAATCTCATTTTTCATTTCCTTTAAGATTCTTGGATGCCAACCGTCAGGCCCTGGTGTTTTATTAACTTTGAGTTTATCTATACACCTTTTAATTTTTTCTTTTGTTATATTTACCGTAGACTTTTCACAGGTTTCAGTTTGGAGCTCACATTGAGGTGTTTCGTTTACGAATACCGAGCTAAAATAATTTTTTAGAATATTACACATTCCTTCATTTGAATATTCAAGTTGACCGTCAGCAGATGATAGTGGACCAATGTGATTCCTAACAACCTTTTTATCTCTAATATAACTACAGAATTCTTTGGGATTCTCTTTGGATTTATCAGCGATGTTCATTTCGTATTGTCGGTTTCGTTTTTTTATTGTCTTTTTTAAATGTCTCTGTATTGATACATAACTTTCATAGTCATTAGATGCACCCGAGCACTTATATTTCTTATAAGCCTGTCTCTTTTTAGCAATACTTTTTCAGTTTCTTTGTCGAGCCACTTTGGGGGAGCCTGATTTGGGGGACGTCTGTCCTTAAAAGGAATGTAAGTATGAATCATCTTAGTGAGTGTATTTTGAAATATTTCCCACATCTGTTCTACAGGTCTTTCGGTTAATTTTGCCTCCCAATATGTAAGCTGAAGCTCCTGACGTAGTCCTATGAACTGAGCTTTGCTGAAATCGGGTATTTTAGAAACACAAGTATCTATTCTAATTTTTTTTAGGAGTTTTAATTTAACTAAGTTGTGATCGCTATTTACAACAATTTCACTGACTTCTACATCAGTTACCATACTTTCGCGGCTAGTGATCAATAGATCGAATAAGTTTCCATATCTTGTGGGCTCTTTTACATGCTGAATTAAGTAATTGTCACCAAGAAAATCAATCAAGTGACTACCTACATGGCCATGTTCAAGGGTCATCCAATCAATGTCAGTAAAATTGAAATCACCCATTACACTGGCCTGCGAAGTTTCAAAGGTAAAGCATCTGATAACTGATTCTAGGGTAATTTGCTATGCAGAATCTAAAAATCACACTCATTTTGTTCAATCAGGTCACGTTTTTGAGATACGAGGCGATAAAAATAATTAAAAACCCCATTTAGTGCTATTTATTCCCTTTAATTTTGGAAAAAAATTCTTGACAAAAGAAATAATTTTTCTTGCATAGTTCAGAAGATAAAGAGGATATATCACAGAAAATCTAATCATGGGTGAAGGGCCTTTTCAGTGACTTTCTCCTGTGTTGGGCAGCCACCACGTCTCGTTTCAAACACCAACAGTAGTCCGCAAGAAAGTTCACATCCCACCGGCCTTGGTAGTGTTCTTCCATGACACGAATATCCTGGTGGAAACGTTCTCCCTGTTCCTCACTGAAGTCACCACAGTTCTGAGGGAAATAGTCTAAGTGGGACTGTAGAAAGTGCATTTTGACTGACATGCGAGCCCCTAATTTTTGATAGCTGTTCAAGAGCTCATCGACTTCTTTCTCGTATTCTGCACTTCGGTTATTTCCTAGAAAGTTTCTTAAGCGACCACCAAACGGACAGCTCAGCTGCATTCAGTGCATCGTCAAACATTGAGTCCTTCATAAGTTCCCTTATCTGAGGCCCATCAAAGATGCCAGCCTTAAGCTTTTCCAGACTGATCCGAGGAAACTTCTGCTGAAGAAAAGTAAATCCCATGCCGTCCTTGTCCATTGCCTTCACAAAGTTCTTCATCAGTCCCAGTTTGATATGTAAAGGTGGGAGTAAGACCTTGTTTGGTTCAACAAGAGAACGAGCCTGAACATTGTGTGAACCAGGTTCCAAACGTTGTCGTGGTGGCCATTCTTGTCTGACAAAATGTTGATCATCAGCCCGACTATCCCACAAACACAAAAAGCATGGATACTTTGTGTACCCACCCTGTAGTCCCAAAACCAATCCAACTACCTTAAGATCTCCACAGATCAACCAACCATGGTCATTGTAGTTCAGAGCAGACAGTAGCTGATCCATGTTGTCATGAGTTTCTTTCATTTGCACCGAATGACCGATTGGAATTGAAGAGTATTTATTTCCGTTGTGAAGGAGGACTGCCTTGAGACTTCTGCTGGAAGAGTCGATGAACAGTCTCCATTCAGTAGCAACATAGTCCAGCCCCATTGATTGAATCAAACCAGCAATGTTGTTGCAGTAAACTAATGACGAGTCCTTCTGGCTTGTGAAGAACTGTCTAAATTCTCTTTCACGCTCTCGGTACTAAAAGAATGTTGTCTCAGGTGCTAGCAAATTCTTCTCACGAAGACGAGAACCCAGAAGCTGTGCTGATTCCTTTGATAGGTTTAGATCCCGTGTCAGGTCATTGAGATCTGCTTGTGTTAGAGGCACTGGCCGGTCATTCTCTTCTGGCATGTATTCTCCACCCTCTGCCCTGTCTAGTGCGTTATCAGATTCCGATTGAGAGCTAGATTCCATTGCAACATCTGGCTCGGGAACGGGCAGGCCTGGACCATGAGGGACTGGTCGTATGGCAGACGGAACATTAGGATACTGAATACAATGCTTGTTCTTGCGGTTGACTCCTTTAAGATTAGTCATGCAGAAATAGCAGTCTGACACATGATCTTTACCCTCTCTCCAAACCATTGGAACAGCGAATGGCATACTCTTCCTTTTTTTATTTCTCCAATCACGCAAGTTCTCGACACATGTTTTGCAGCTAACATGGGGTGCAAATGGCTTGTCCTGGTCCCCAAGCTTAACTCCAAAGTAAGCATGATATGCCTTCTTCACAAAATCAGTTATATTTGCTAGTCGACAAGGAAGAATCACATTACCACATATGTAGCAGAACCTATCAGGATGATTTGTGCATTTGCGTTCCATTTTCTGTCAATCTAAGATACGTGTCCAAAATAGAAACACAAGAAGCACAGATTCTTGTAAAAAGCACAGATTCTGATAAAATCAGTCACATTGATTGGAGATCACACTTTTCTAAACCATTTTCAGTTTCAGTGTTGTCAATGCAGTTTGTCAATGTAGTCAACGCAGTTTCAGTTTCAGTTTCCTGAAAGTAAACAAAAACATCATTAGGTTTCAGTATCAGTTTCGGGGTGCTACAGTATAATTTTTATGCAAAAAAGAAGAAAAAAAGAAAAAAAAAAGAATAGGCTATACCTGCAGCCTCGTTTTCCTTATACTTAGTACTATACAAGGCCCAAAAGTCGCACTTCTCATATCTCAAAAACTAGACCTGATCCAAGGAAACGGATGGCATTTTTGGATTCAGCGCACCAAAAAACCTATAAATCACTTGAAAAACCTTCGACCTTTGAAAAAAAAAAAAAAAATTAAACGCAGGCCAGTGTTATCAATAAATCCCGGTTGCAGAAGCTAGACAGTTCTTGAAATAATAGTCTGTCGTCTGCTAATGATAATGTCTTTAGCCTATATATTACACCTACATTCATTTTTTTTCCATTTGTTTGGGTTAACTCAACCCACAAACTATCATATGCATCCTGTTTCACTTTCTCTAAAACACAAGCATGAACATTGTTTTTAACGTACAACAGAACACCCCCACCTTTCTTGTGGTTTCTATCCTGATGAAAGTGTTTACATCTCGCAATATTAAATTCAGCTTCGAACTCTATACCATTTAACCATGTCTCGGTTCATATCGAGATTTTCGCTTTTGGCATACGGCTGTATTTCTTGAAATTTGTTCCTAATATTACGAGCATTAAAGTACATGGTTTTAAGAAACTCGTGATTATTTCTTTTTGACACATTATGAGTTTCAGTATCATGTCTTACGTTATCATTTTGTTTTTTACCTATACCTTGCTCTATATTATCATTTGGTCCTTCATTGACATTCAATGCCTCATTAATATTTCTCCCATCAAAATTAACATTTCCCCCATCACGGACATCTGGTCGATCACGGTCATCCAATCTCTTTTGTACACTTTGTCTCCCTACGTCACCATGATTCACACCGGCCACCCGTCGTTCATTGACATTATGTCCGGCATCCCTTCCTAGAATTATATTTTGTCCTCCAGTGACATTATATCCTACCGTGATATTTTTTCCTCCACTATAATTTTATCCCATCGTGATCTTTTGTCTTCCACTGTCATTACGTCCCATCGTGATATTTTGGCCTTCATTGACATTCTGTCTGTATATATATATATATATATATATATATATACATATATATACATTGCTCGACAAGGATGTACGAACGATTAGCGAGAATGAGTGATGAGGAGTGTTGAGGACTGTTTTTGCTGAAATGCACAATTCTATATATATATATATATATATATATATATATATATATATATATAAAAAACAGCATATGGTTGCATTATTTGACCTATTTTCTTTAAAATGTGTGATTTCCATGTAATTCGATCAGAGAGAATTTACATTTTTATCCTCTACAAAATTACCAACAACATACCGTCCGACTCACTAATTGCCGACCTCAACCAAACAATGACGGTTTTTGCTCAAATGCACAATTTTATATAAAAAATCAGCATATGGTTGCATTATTTGACCTATTTTCTTTAAAATGTGTGATTTTCATGTAATTTGATCAATGAAAAGTTACGCTTTTAGTCTCTGCAAAATTACCGACCACAGCTACGATTCGTCCAGCCCGCCATCTATGATCACTGGTGGTATGGATCAAACTACACTACGTTTCTTACTATTGTGTTATTAGTGTAATAGATTGCATATAATTAAATCATTTCGACTATTTTCTTTAAAATGTGTGATTTTCATGTAATTTGACCAATCGTGCATTTCAGCAAAAACCGTCGGACGGTATTCATTATTGTGGTCGGCAATTTTGCAGAGGATAAAAACGTAACTTCTCTTTGATCAAATTACACGGAAATCACACATTTAAAAAAATAGGTCAGATAATGCATCCACATGCTATTTTTTTATGTACAATCGTGCATTTCAGCAAAATCCATTCTTATTCGAGTTTGGTCGGCTATTAATGAGTCGGACGATATTCGTAGCTGTGGTCGGTAAGTTTGCAGAGGATAAAAACGTAACTTATTTTTTATCAAATTACATGAAAATCACACATTTTAAAGAAAATAGGTCAAATAATGCAATCATATGCTATTTTCTTTTATATAAAACCGTGCATTTCAGTAAAAACCGTCCTTGTTCGAGTTTGGTCGGCTATGAGTGAGTCGGACGGTATTCATAGCTGTTGTCGGTAATTTTGGAGAGGATAAAAACGTAAATTCTCTTTGATCAAATTGCATGGAAATCACACATTTTAAAGAAAACAGGTCAAATAATGCAACCATATATGCATTTCAACAAAATCCGTTCTTGTTCGAGTTTGGTCGACTATGAGCGAGTCGGTCGGCAATTGTGCAGAGGATAAAAACGTAACTTTTCTTTGATGAAATTGCATTAAAATCACACATTTGAAAGAAAATAGGTCAAATAATGCAACCATATGCTAAATTTTTATATAAAATCGCGCATTTTAGCAAAACCGGGACGGTATTCACAGCTGTTGTCGGTAATTTTGCTGATGATAAAAACGTAACTCTTCTTTGATAAAATTACATGAAAACCACACATTTTAAAGAAAATAGGTCAAATAATGCAACCATATGCTATTTTTTTTTTTTTTATCGAATTGTGCATTTGAACAAAAACCGTTATTGTTTGGTTGAGGTCGGCAATTAGTGAGTCGGACGGTATGTGGTTGGTAATTTTGTAGAGGATAAAAAAGTAACTTTTCTTTGATCAAATTACATGGAGATCACACATTTTAAAGAAAATAGGTCAAATAATGCAACCATATGCTGTTTTTTTTTTTTATATAAAATTGAGCATTTCAGCAAAAACAGTCCTCAACAATCCTCATCGCTCATTCTCGGTAACCGTTCGTATATCCTTGTCGAGCATTGTATATATATATAAATATATATATATATATATATATATATATATATATATATATATATAAAATGCTACCAAATAACGGTAACAGTAATAATAACAGTGGAAGGTAACTGGATTATGCTAATTATGATAATAGTGGATGGTAACAATAATGCTAACTTTATATGTTAACAATAATGGTGACCGTGGACGGTAACAACAATTATAAAAGTGGATGGTACTGTAACATTGGTCGGTAACAACAATGATAATAATGGACAGTAGTAACAATGGTAACGATAGTGGAAATGTACAATACTAATAACTGTGGACGGTACCAATAACGGTACTAATAATGATAACAGTGGATAGTAATAATATAACCGTGAACAATAAGAATAATATTAATTTTGTTTGGTGCAAATAATAACAGTGGATGATACTAATGATATCGTTATACGATAAGAACAATAATAACAGCGGACGGTAACAATATCAACAGTGGACAGTAACAGTAGATATAGCATTAGATGGAAGATACTAATAAAAACAGAGAATAGTATTAATAATGATGTCAATGGTAGGTACTAATAATGATTACAGGTGACCTTAACAATAATTATAACATTTATTACTATAAGTACGTTCTAAAGCTATCATTATTAGTACCTTCTAGACTTTTCATTATTAGTACCTTATAAGGTACTATTATTGGTACCTTCTAAAATTATCATTATTAGTACTTTGTAATGTTATCATTATTAGTACCTGATAAATTTATAATTTCTATCTTCTAAAATTATCATTATTAGTACCTTTCAAATTTTTCATTGTTAGTTCCTTTTAAATTTATCATTAATACGTTCTAGTTATCGTTCTTAGTACCTTGTTAAGTTACCATTATTAGTACCTTCTAAATGTACCATCAGTATCTTCTAAAGTTAGAATTACTTATACCTTTTTAATTTGTCATTATTAGTATCTTCTAAAGTTATTATTAGTGCCTCCTAAAGTTATTATTCGTACCTTATAAATTTACCATTCTTAGTACTGTCCACTGTTATCATTATTGGTTCATTCTAAGGTTTTCGGTTTAGTATTTTCTAAAGTTGTCATCGTTAGTACCTTCTAAGGATATTATTAGAGCCCTCTAAAGCTATCATTAGTACCTTTTAAAGGTATCATTATTAGTACCATATAAAATATCATTATCAGTACCTTCTAAAGTTATTATAAGCATCCAAAGCTATCATTATTAGTACCTTCTAAAATTATCATTATTCGTACTTTCTAAATGTCATTTTCTAAATTTATAACTGTTAGTGCCTTCTAATTTATGATTATTAGTACCTTCTAAATTATTATCATTAGTGTCTTCTAAAGTTTTCTTTATTAGTACGTTCTAAATCATTATTACCACCTTCTAATGATATTATCAGTACCTTCTAAATTTATCATTACTACTTTCTAAAATCATCAATATTAGTACCCTTTAAAGCTATTTATTATTAGTAGTACCTTCTAAAGATGTCAATATTATCCCTTCTGAAGATATAATTATTTGTACCTTCGAAAGTAATCATTATTAGTACATTTAAAAGTTGTCATTATTAGTACCTTCTAAAGTTATCATTATTAATACCTTCTAAAGTTATAACTATTAGTACCTTCTAATGTTATCATTAATAGTACCTTCTAAAGTTATCGTTTGTGACTGGGCTCCTGGCGATTTTCCTTTACCACAACCATCGATTCATATCGACTTCTTACGTCTCAGATAGATAGTTCCCACGTCCCTTCCCTATGGCTCGCATTATCGAGACCCTTATTTTGTAGAAAGGACGTAAGGTGATTAGTTGCTTTGGCAACGGCGTGGTGCCATCCATGGTTGTCCTTTGTGGTTATTATTCAATTTTGTTTTATATTTGTTCAATATACTGATATTTTAATCGTACTATTGTTATACACGAGTAGACATTTTGATCACCACCTGGATTAAATGAGACGTATGGCCGGTATGGTTCGACCACTTCTAAGCATCATGCATAAATCAAAGGTAATTACATATACTCGTATAAAGATGCATTCATAAAAATAGCATATATGGAAATAATCAAATGGATACCCAGATTATATACATAAATGTAGGCGTCGTTTGCTTGGAGAGGGAAATTTACTTCGGGAAGAAGTATCCTCTAAAGACAGGATCGGAGACCACTGATTGCAGTATGACTCTTGTCCACACAGGGATTAGCTGGAGATCAACAGATACGCACGTGATCCTAGCCCACACATACAGAAACATGTCTATATGAATATAGATGGTAAAAAAAGACAGTTTATATGTACATAAATATATTACTTAAGTATACACACACACTACAGGCTCCCATAACACCTTCATTTCTTCTTTTCTTCATGTCCTCCTTTCTTCTTTCCTTTTTTACTTCTTTTCTTTCTTCCTTCCTTTCTCCCTTCCTTCCGTACTTCCTTTCTTACATCTTCCTTTCTTCCTTTCGTCTATACATTTTATGTTCTTTTCTTCCCTTCTATTTGTCTTTTCTTCCTATATTCCTTTCTTCTTTCCTTCCTTTGTTCCTCTCATCATTTCTTCTATTTGTCTTTTCTTCCATTCTTCTTTTATTCTTTTCTCATTTTTCCTAACTTTTTCCTTTCTTCTTTTGTTATCTATTTTTTTTATTCTTCCTTTTCTCAGGTCTTCCTTTTACAATTTTTTCTTCCTTTCATCCTGTCCTCTCTTTGTTTATTATTCCCTTCTTCCGTTCTTCTTTTCTTCCTCTGTTACTTCCTTCTTTTCTTCATCTATTATTTTTTTCACTCTTTCCTCCTT
>NC_134818.1:40254404-40261904 GCF_046742065.1 Oratosquilla oratoria
GAGAAATGGAATATTCTGACAAAAATTTACAAAAAAGGAGTGGAAAAGTATGTCCCAAGACAAAAACAAGAAAAAGAATATGTAAAATGCTGGTACAACAAAAGTTGTAGGGAGTTAAAAGACAAAAGAGACAAAGCCTGGACCAGATGGAAAAAAGACAGAAGACCTGAAAAATGGAAAATATATACCTGTTATAGAAATGAATATGTACAAACGTGCAGAGAGGAAAAGAGAAAATATGAAAAAGATATCATAGAAAAGTGTAAAGATCAACCAAAACTATTCTACAGATTTGTAAACAATAAGCTGAAAAACAAACAAGACTTGGAGAAATTAAGACAAGAGGGAGTTGAATACACTGAGGAAATGGAAATGGCGGAAATTATGAACAAACATTTTAAATCAGTGTTTACAAGGGAGAACATACAACCTGAAGAGAACGAATGGAAAGAGAAAGTCCCCCCTATGGAAGAAATAGAAGTAACAAAGAATGAAATATTAACACACTTGAGTAATCTTGATGTCAGAAAATCGCATGGACCAGATGAAATAGCAAACTGGATACTGAAAGAATGCAGGAATGAACTGGCAGACAAAATACATAGCATACTAAACAGTTCCTTGAAAGAAGGAAAAGTTCCAGAAGTTTGGAAAAAAGCAAATATAGTACCTATATATAGAGGAGGAAATAAAGAACCTACCAGCTATAGACCAGTCTCTCTAACAAGTACAATAGCAAAAATTTGTGAAAGAATGATCAAAAGTAGATGGGTAAAATATTTAGAAAAAAAAAAGTGTTAAATCCAAGGCAATTTGGATTCAGACAAGGACGATCATGCGTCACCAATTTAATATGTTTCTATTCAAGGCTAATAGATATAATACAAGAAAAAGATGGATGGGCGGACTGTGCATTTCTAGACCTAAAGAAAGCTTTTGACAAAGTACCACATAAGAAGTTGCTTAAGAAATTAGAAACTGAAGGAGGAATACAGGGCAAACTACTAAATTGGATGGAAGACTTTTTGCAAGAAAGAAAAATGAGAGTAGTGATAAGAAACCAGCACTCAAAATGGGATGAAGTAATAAGCGGTGTTCCGCAGGGAACAGTTCTGGCCCCAATAATGTTTGCTATATATATTAATGATATGGATGAAGGAATTGAAAGCTATATGAGCTTCTTTGCAGATGATGCAAAACTACTGAAAAGAGTGAAAACTGAAGAAGATTGTGAATCACTACAGAGAGATCTAAATAAAGTACAGGAATGGAGTAGGAAGTGGGAGATGGAGTTCAATACAAAAAAGTGTAGTATAATGGAATTTAGAAAAAGCAAAAACAGAATAACAGGAGCATATAAATTGGGAGAAGAAGGAATAAAAAAAGTAGAAAATGAGAAGGACCTGGGAGTCATTGTTATGAATAATATGTCACCTGAGAAACATATAAATAAGATTTTTGGAGAAACTTATAATTTAATAAGAACAATTAAAGTTGCATTTACATACCTGGATGAAGAAATGGTGAAGAAAATCCTAATCACCCTGATAAGACCAAGATTGGAATATGCAGCAACGATATGGTCACCAAGTACAAAAAAAATGTATAAAAAAACTTGAAAGAATACAAAGAGCAATTACAAAATTGGCACCAACACTCTCAAAACTATCATATGAAGAGAGACTAGAAAAACTTGAACTACAGACACTAGAGCAAAGAAGAGAGAGAGGAGATTTGATAGCTATTTACAGAATCATGAAAGGCATAGAAATTACTGATAGAGAGAATCTGATAAAATGGGATGACAGAAATACAAGAGGACACGTGAAGAAAATAAAAAAAGACAGTTATAGAAGAGATTTGAAAAAGAACAGCTTTCCTCACAGAGTAATAGACAGTTGGAACAAGTTAGATGAGAAAGTGGTGTGTGCAAAAACAATACATGAATTTAAAAATAGTTTAGATAAAATGAGATATGAAGACGGGAACCCACGAGCATAGCTCCCCTTCCCGTAAAATACAACTAGGTAAATACACACACACACACACACACACACACACACACACACACACACACACACACACACACACACACACACACACACACACACACACACACACACACACAAACGCAAACAAACACACATCCGTAGAAACACACACACACACACACACACACACACACACACACACACACACACACACACACACACACACACACACACACACACACACACACACACACACACACACACACACACACACACACACACACACACACACACACACACACACACACACACACACTTACTTAGGTTACTTAGGTGATGGCTTCTAGGGGCTTTCAGCCGATGACAGCTCTCCAAGCCCCCCACGTAGAATATCTAAAGTCCAAAATCTGATTTCATCACTACATTCTCCAAGTCATACGAAGCAGTGAAGAAGTGTGTCTTCAGTCTCTTCTTAAAGATGGTCGTAGTTTCAGCCATTTTAACATTTTCAGGAAGTCTATTATAGAGACGGGGAGCACTATTAACAAACGCTCTACGCCCAGATTCTCTATAAAACCTTGGCTCTGATAGTCTATTCACTTCAATACTGTGTCGCAAGGCTATATCAGCATCTATTCGGAAGTCCACGAGCATATCACACAAATAATTAGGCCTCCCGTTCCCTTCTAGACTGACCCTTTATCAGTCTCGCAGCTCTATTCATAATTAATTGAAGTTTCTTCAATAAGTAGTTAGGAAGACCATAATATAAAGAGTTGCAGTAGTCCAATTTACAAAACACATGATTATAAATAAGCTTCCTCATAGAATTCTCATCAAACGCTAATTTTCTCAAATGACTTGCACCGTCTGATTTATCTGTTCTCTCACCATAAGTTCACTGTCTAGCAGCACCCCGAGACTCTTCACACATTTGCTCACTGTGATGTCTGAATTATTCACATTCAAGACTCGAACACCCAGACGTTCGAAGTCAATTTCACGGCCAATAAACAAACTCTCAGTTTTATCTTCGTTCAATTTCAGTTTTCTAGAGTCCATCCAATGTTTAATGTCAACCAGTATAGCACTAAGATGATCTTCGGAATCATGTATATTTGTTATAGACATGTAAAACTGAATGTCGTCAGCAAAGAGTTTAAACTTAACTCCATGCTTCTTAAGTACTATAGATAAATCAGCAGTGTATATACAAAAAAGTATCGGCCCCAGCACACTACCTTGAGGCACTCCTCTAGTCAAAGGTATCGAGTTAGAAAAATCATTACCTATTTGTACAGAGTAGGTTCTACCTTCCAGGTAACTCTTAAGATACAAGAGAGCAGCACCTTCAATGCCAATATGTTCACAAACTCGAAGCAATACATCGTGCACTACCGTATCAAAAGCTGCACTTAGGTCCAACAAAATCAATAGTCCACACTCTCCTCTATCCAGAATTCCTCGCATGTCACTCACTACAGAACACAAAGGAGTTTCAATAGAATACAGAAAACAATATGCCGACTGATTGTCATGAATCGCCCCAACCTCACTCAAGTGTTCAGAACACTATCCAGTACTTTGGATTGAAACGTCAAATTCGACACCGGACGGAATGAACTGAGTGATTGGGGATCAATATTTTCTTTTAATGTCGATTTAACAATGGCCTGCTTTTCAGAATTCGGGAATACTCCCTCCAAAATACTTGAGTTCACCATGTTCGTAATCACAGTTATTATTCTATCAAAATTTACACTACCAAGAAGTAAGCTGATTGGCATGGGATCGTTAGCAGAGTAAGTAAACTTTGATTTCTTGATTACATCCTTGACCGTTGACTCGCTCACTGTTTGAAACGCAGTTAATTTTATTTCTGAAGTCTGTTCACTCTCCAACACAACCGCATTAATATTACTGATCGCCGAAATAATTCTCGTTATCTTGTCAAAAAAGTATAAAAATTCATTTGCCAATTCACTATCAGAATATCCCTCAGGCAACTTGTGTTTCTTTTTATTGCCCGTCAGACTGTCTGGCATTTTATAAAGTTTATGCATATTGGGCCCAGCCTGTTCAATTTTACCTTTATAAAAATCACGTTTACGCCTACTGATAAGTTTCTTTTGATAATTGCGTGCCTGAGTATAAGCCACTCTACGCTGATCAGTCTGTTGCCTGCGCCACAATCTCTCCTTCTTTTTCTTGTCATTTTTTGCCCTTCTAATTTCATCATTAAACCATGGAGAATCTTCTTTCATTACTATTTTCTTCGATGTCAAAGGACACATCTTTTCATATTCCTCCCTCATCACACTATTGTATATAGTGTATAAGCATTCATGACACTCCGATCTTTTTCTTGAACTATGACTACACAAATCACTTTGTTGCTCCATAATCTTATCACAAATTAATAATAATAAGGTGTCACAGTCCATATTCCTTGTAGAACGAAAAGTAATTTCTTTAACTTGTCTTCTATTAAGCGCCAAAGCCAGATTAAATGACACAAGTTTATGTACTGGCGACAGAGAGCACACATCGTCTACGTAAAGGTCACGCAAAAGGTCACTTGATGTATCAACCAACACTAGATCAATTATGTGACCGCACATCGATGTAAGTTTATCCACAATATTGATCAGATTAAACATTGCTACCGTTTCTATAAAAAGTTGTACATAGCGAGCCTTTGTGTCATCAAGCCAAAGGTTAAAGTCACCCCATACAATAATATTCGTGCTTACCCGTCTGGGGCATTGGCTGCTTGTTATTGTGGCAAAGTAGCATGCAATTGATACTTTAGGGTCTATATGGGGCGCCCCTACGGACCAGAAACACACATCATTTTGTCTATGATAGAGGAAAACTCTGTTCATAGAGAAATGATGGCACTTTTATACTATGACTGTCCCTCCGTTATGCTGTCCCCCAACCCCTTGTTACTGTCCTGTACCATTTCTCTGAGTATTCTTTTTCTGTGGTGGGGGAATTCCCTGTGGTGGGGGAAAAGAATGCTGCCACCAAGTATTCCCACTTGGATCGTAAGAGGCGAGAAGAAAGGGACGGGGATTGGGACTAGGCATCCTTCTCCTTGTAGCCCCACAGGGGACATTCCTCAACGAAAAAGTAAAGGCATATGAGGGTCTGGGAGTTTTCCGACCAGCACCCTAAGGTTTGGGTCTTTTAATGTGCGTGGATGTGGTACAGATGATAGTAAAAGGGAAGGGATAGGTAGTATGTTTGTGAGAAGAAAGATGGATGTGTTGGCTTTGAGTGAAACTAAGTTGAAAGGGAAGAGTGAGTGTAAGTTTGGGAGTGTAAGTGGGAGGTTATCAGGAGTGAAGAGAGGGCGAGGGAGGGAAGGGGTGGCTATTCTAGTAAGTGAAGAGATAGGTAAACGTGTAGTGGAGTGGAATGAGGTTTCCTCAAGGATAATGTGGATGAAGGTGAAACTGGGAAAGGAGATGTGGGTCTTTGTAAGTGCATATGGGCCTGACAGTGAGAAGAGTGTAGAAGAAGGGGAGGCCTTTTGGATAGATTTAAATGAGTGCATAAAGGATTTAGGAAGAAATGGCAATGTAATAGTACTGGGAGACCTTAATGCTAGGGTAGGAAATGGTCCAATCGATGGAGTGGTTGGGAAATGTGGAGTTCCAGGAAAGAATCGTAGTGGAGAGTTGATGGTGGAAATGTGTCTAGAAAGAGAGTTGATGATAGCAAATACAGTGTTTCGGAAGAAAGTCAAGCATAAGTACACATGGGAGAGGGTGGTGGAGGGAAGGGTGGTAGATAGAGCGTTAATGGATTATGTAGTGGTAAATAGGATTATGATAGGAAGAGTTAAGGATGTACATGTGCTAAGGGGAGAGGGAGGGGGAATATCAGATCATTTTTTGGTGGAAGGTAAGTTGAAAGTGGAGGATAGATGGAGAAAGAGGAAAGGGACAAAAGGTAGGGGGGTTCTTAGAGTGAACTCTTTGAATGAAAAGGAAAAGGAGAAGGAGTACGAAAAGAAGCTGAAGGAGGAGTGGGAGGGAGTGAAGGATAGAGTAGAGCTAGGTGTGGAGGAGGAATGGGGATGGTTCAAGGAGGGAGTCATAAAGTGTGCAAGGATGGTGTGTGGAACAAGAAGGACAGGAGGAAATAGAAGAAAGGGTAGTGAATAGTGGGATGAGGAAACAAAGAAGTTGTAGAAGAGAAGAAGCGAGCTTTCACAGATTGGTTACAAAATAGGACGAGGGAGTCATATGAGAGGTACAAAGAAAAGAAAAGAGAAGTAAAGCAAAAGGTAAAGGAGGCAAAGAGGAGAGCAGATGTGAAATGGGGTAAGAGTATGACAGAAAAATTTGAAAGGAATAAAAAGATGTTTTGGAAAGAAATTAAGAGAGGAAGAGGAGGCGAATCAAGTAGAGAAGAAAAGGTAAAAGGTGCAGATGGAGAGATGATAATGGAAGAGAAGGCAGTAAGGGGAAGATGGGCAGAATATTTTAGGGAGTTGCTAAATGTGAAGGAGGATAGGGAGGGAAAGATAGCTGCAATGGGAAATACGAAGAAAATGAGAGTGATGAGTGAGGAAAATGGAGGAGAAATAAGGAAGGATGAGGTGAAGTTGTTAAGATGTTGAAAGCAGGTAAGGCACCTGGTCTGGATGGATGCCATGCAGAATGTCTGAAAAAGGGAGGTACAGTGATGGTGGACTGGCTGGTGAGGTTATTTAATGTTTGCTGGAGAGAAGGTAGAGTGCTGGAGGACTGGAGGAGTGCCTGTATAGTTCCTCTTTACAAGGGAAAAGGGGACAAGTGTGAATGTACGAGTAGTTTCAGAGGGATTAGCTTGTTAAGTGTAGTTGGGAAGGCTTATGGGAGGATCTTGATTGAGAGGATTAGGAGAGGAACAGAGGGAGTAATTGGTGAGGAACAGTGTGGATTTAGGACAGGTAGAGGTTGTGTAGATCAGATCTTTGTGGTAAGACAGATATGTGAGAAAGCTATAGGAAAGGGGAATGATGTTTTTTGGGCTTTTATGGATCTGGAAAAGGGTTATGATAGGGTAGACAGAAAGGCACTGTGGGAGGTTATGAAGATATACGGGATAGGAGGAAAGCTGTTAAGAGCTGTCAAGAGTTTTTATGAGAGTAGTAGAGCTTGTGTCAGGATTAGAAATGGAGAGAGTGAGTGGTTCGAGGTAAAGGTGGGATTTTGTCAGGGATGCGTTATGTCGCCCTGGCTGTTCAACTTATACATGGATGGGGTAGTGCGAGAGGTAAAAGCAAGGGTAGTGGGTCAGGGATTGGAGATGGTTAAAGAAAATGGAGAAAAGTGGGAGGTGAGCCAGCTGTTGTTTGAGGACGACACTGCACTTGTGGCAGGATCGGAGGAGGGATTGAGGAAGTTGGTGACAGAGTTTGGGAGAGTATGTGATAGAAGAAAGCTGAAGATAAATGTGGGTAAAAGTAAGGTGATGAGATGTACAAGGGGTGAAAGTGACAGTAGACTGGAAG
>NC_134818.1:40271904-40279404 GCF_046742065.1 Oratosquilla oratoria
GATATAGAAACAACGAAGAACCGTTGAAACTGGAATTAGTATTCACATCTGAGCCTGAAATCGTGGGCAAAATGAATTACAAGACACCGATTGCGAAGAGTGACCACATACTAAGAGTTTGAACTAAAAGAACAAAATGATGTGAGAAGAAATGAGAAACATAGAGAAGGAAGATTAATGTACAACAAAACGGACTTTGTAAAGAAGAGAAATGGAACATATTAAAAGAAAAATACAAGGAGGGAACAGATAAATATGTACCAAAGAAAAGACAAAAAAAAGGTTCTATATAAAGTGTTGGTATAACAAAAAGTGTAGTGATGCATTTTAGGTCTGCATTTACAATTGAAAGCTCACAAATTTGGGATGAAGGACAGTTAGGAAGATCCCCCCGAAATGAAAGAAATAACGGTGACACAGAAAGAAACAAGGGACCAAATAACCTTGACATCAGAAAGTCACACGGGCCTGATTGAATTGCAAATTGGATATTGAATGAGTGTACAGATGAACTAACGGACAAAATGCACAAGATAATTGACTTCTTACTCAAAGAAGGAAAAATACCACAAGATTGGAAATATACAAACATTGTACCAACATACAAAGGAGTAGACAAAGAAAACCCAACAAACTATAGACAGGTATCCCTTACAAGCACAGTAGCAAAAATATGCGAAAAAGTTATTAGGAATAATTTAATTAAACACTTAGAAGAGAAAATGCTAAATCCTAAACAATTTAGTTTTAGAAGTGGAAGATCATGTACCACAAAATTTATTTTTATGAAAGAGGCAGTTGCCGACAAGATTGGCGAGTTAAACACCATATGAGGACAGAGCCTTTATTTGTACGACGTTTTGCTTATTGCAGCTTTTTCAAGTACAAGTTGAGATACACATTCTAAAGATTAAATAAGAGGAATGGAGGGAACGGGGAAAGAAAGAAGTAGGGGGGAAGGAAGAGGAGGAGGAGGAGGAGGAGGAGGAGGAGAGGAAAGGGGGAGGAGAGGAGAGAGGGAGGAGAAGGGGGATTGAATACTGGGAGAGGTTGAGGAGTCTGGCCCAAACGTCCGAGGGCAAATTGCTCGCAAAGGGTGGTTTAATTTGTTTTTGGCCATGGGTATTAGAGGAATTATGTGGGGTGAGATGATGGACATGCCCCTATTTTGTTCAATAGTGTTCGTTCCTTGAATGATCGCTGCTTCCGAACACTTACTGCGGATCTTGTCGGGCTCTCGTATCAGCAGCTCTTCATTCTTCGAGTCCATCAGATGGTTTTCCCTGTTCCTATGTGTCACACATGCATTGGTGGTGACATCATGCCTGACGTCGTAACGGTGTTCACGTATTCGTGTATTCAGGTCGCGTGACGTTTCTCCGATGTAAACTTTATCACATCCCGAACACGGAATACGATAAACACCGGATTTGGTGCCCGGTGTTTGGTTGTTGTATGTTCTCGTCCTCGTTATGCCTTTGCTCGTCCTGCTGGCCTGGCACACTACTTCCAAATTGATGGTTCTTAAAATAGGAGTCAGGTTGGTGGCAACGTCTCTGGTTGGCAACACAAGACGTTTTGCTGTGCTGTCCTGCTGCCTACGGCTTTCCCGAATCTTAGCGGCCTGTTTTCTGCAATTATCCAAAAGATATTCTGGAAAATTTAGTTGTGAAAAAGTCTCCTTAATAAACCTGCACTCTTCTTCTAAGTATTTTCCAATGCATATCCTTAGTGCCCTAAGGAAAAAGCCTATTACTACTCCTCTCTTGGTCCTAATGTCATGGTGGAGTAGAAATAAATTAAATCGTTTTTATTAGTGGGCTTTCTATATACTTTAAATTCCAGCTGGTTACCATGTTTAAAGATGTGTGTCCAAGAAAGGAAGAGAATCGTGGATTTCTTCCTCTAGGGAAAACTGAATGGTGGGCTCTAATTCGTTTAATGCAGACTGCAAACGATGGAGATTGAATCGCCTGAGTGTGACGAGTAAGATATCGTCCACACATCAGCCAGGTCACATGCTTAAGAACGATGTTAGCAAAAGGTCCTGCTTCCAGAAATTCCATAAACAAATTGGCCAGGACTGCACTCAACGGAGAACCTACGGCCATGCCAAATTTCTGGTGGAAAAAGCGGTCCTGGAACTTGAAATAATTAAATTCAACACACACACACACACACACACACACACACACACACACACACACACACACACACACACACACACACACACACACACACACACACACACACACACACACACACACACACACACACACACACACACACACACACACACACACACACATATATATATATATATATATATATATATATATATATATAACACACAGGAACCCACAGTCGGAGAAAGAATAAACTTCGAATAAAGAATAATCCTATATTTCGGCTATCAACTGTAGCCCTCTTCAGGAAAGTACATAAGATAGAGAACAGAGGGGACTTATAAACTACAGTAAGAAGAGATGTGGACAGTTGACCTCACTCAGACGCGGGGCTAACTGGGGTGGCGGAGGAGGGAGGGGGTGAGGAGAGGGGAGGATGTAACGTCCGCACTAGCTTATTTATTGCTGCGCGTGAGATAATGTCAGGTGTCCACTGCCCTTTAGAAATATTAATATTAGGGCATTCCTCAATTAATGCTGATTCGACTATTTTCCTCCTGAAACCACAGTGGGACTTGAACACTAATCTGGCCTTACCCCAGTCGAAAGAATGATTCTTATTTTTTAACATGAAGAAATACAGCCGAATTTTCCTGCCCATACCTAATTGACCTTTTATGTTCTGCCAATCTAGTGTTCAAGTCTCTCCCGGTTTGACCCAAGTAAACCAAATCACAATCTTTGCAGGGCAAACAATAAACACCAGGTGACTCAACTTCCTTCGGCTTTTGTTGAACGTTCACAATTTGCTTACGTACGGTGTTAGGATAGTGATAAGCAATAGTGAGACGTTCACGAGGAAACAATTTAGTAGAAGAACTGATGGTATTATTGAATGGAATTTTTAAAATGTCCTTAAAGGAGCGGTGAAAATTTGAGGGGACGGAAGTTTTAAAATGGTTGGCCCTAGCCTTACTGAGGGCTTGGTCCAGAAACCAAGGTGGATAAGCCAACTTCTCAAGTTGACATTTGATCACCTCAATCTCGTGGTCCAGAAATTGAGGACTGCAAATCCTGAAAGAACTCAAAAAAAGGCCAGAGGCAACACTTTTCTTGACATTGTCAGGGTGATTGCTAAAAAAGTGGAGATAACTGCCTGAATGGGTGGGCTTACGGTATACTGTAAAGAATAAATTATCATCAGTTCTTCTTAACAAAATATCCAAGAAAGGGATTTGGTGTCCTTCTTCCCATTCAACTTTAAATTTAAGATTCGGGGTCAATTGGTTCAATTTATCATGGAACACTTCAAATGGGCCCCAACTGTCATCCCATGCCGAAAAGATATCGTCTACGTACCTGAGCCAAATCATTTCGGGCGGTTTGATGCTGGGCAAAAGGGTACACTCAAAATACTCCATGTACAAATTGGCCAAAGAACAAGTGTGCCCTAATTCGTTTAGGTTCCTGAAACGATCTTCACTAGGGTACAGTTTTCCCTCGTACATTAGTGCTTTTCTATTAGAACGAGTGCGTGTTGCTTCTTTGGAATTTGAAAACCTCCTTTGGAAATCCAGACATGCACGGAGGCACCTGTGTTTAGTTAGTCCCAACCAGTCCATTTTTAAGTCTCTTTGCGCCCAAGCTCTTCACAAGGCTTGTTTCCTCAGTGGCCAACACCAGGCCAACCTCACACGTAAGCTCCATAGACTTTGCAATAACAGTGTTTGGTCCAAATTTTCTCTCACGGACAACGTCATCAACCTCACCAACATTGAATTGTCCAACACCCAACTAGAAGTGTTAGGGCTTGGACTTAATTTCGCCCTCACTCCCGAGAGAAACCATGTTTTGGACTTTTTGGTTGGTTTTGACAAATATTTAGCTAATAACCACTATGACAAAGATCTTGCCTGCCTTAAAGGGGTTTTATTAAATGGTATTTCAGAATGTTTTAAAAATGAAAGTGGCCTACCAAAAAGACACAGGGAGGCCCTGTCTGCTCTTAAGAAGCTTGACAACATCATCATCACAAAAGCGGATAAAGGTGGCAATATTGTTATTTTAGATCAGTCTGTTTATGTCACGAAAGCCCATGAGTTGCTTAATGATTCGGCCACTTATGAAAAACTCACCAAAAATCCCCTTAAGAACGCAGCCGCCGAGTTTAACAGACAAGTCCGTAATATCACAGTTGATAAACGCATTATTGATTTGAAAGTTACCAACCCTAAGCTCCCATATTTTTATGGTCTCCCTAAAATTCACAAAACAGACATTCCCCTCAGGCCCATCATATCCAACCGTGGCTCCTGCACTAGCAAACTTGCTAAATGGCTGGCGGATATTTTATCCCCGTACGTAGGTAATTTCTCTAATTCTCATATCACAAATTCATGTGATTTTATTTCTAAGACCAAAAATATGAAAGTTCAGGGTTTAAGGCTCCTCAGCCTTGATGTTACCTCGTTATTTACGAAAATTAATGTTGATGATGTACTTACTTTTTTGGAAACCAAACTGCAACCGTTTCAAGACTCTTTCCCCCTCCCTGTCAACAAAATTCTTGCTTTAGTTCGCCTGTGTGTTTCTTCAAATGTTTTCTCCTTTCAAGACCAATTCTTCCGTCAAAAATTCGGTTGCAGTATGGGTTCCAATTTGTCTCCTGTTTTGGCCAATTTGTACATGGAGTATTTTGAGTGTACCCTTTTGCCCAGCATCAAACCGCCCGAAATGATTTGGCTCAGGTACGTAGACGATATCTTTTCGGCATGGGATGACAGTTGGGGCCCATTTGAAGTGTTCCATGATAAATTGAACCAATTGACCCCGAATCTTAAATTTAAAGTTGAATGGGAAGAAGGACACCAAATCCCTTTCTTGGATATTTTGTTAAGAAGAACTGATGATAATTTATTCTTTACAGTATACCGTAAGCCCACCCATTCAGGCAGTTATCTCCACTTTTTTAGCAATCACCCTGACAATGTCAAGAAAAGTGTTGCCTCTGGCCTTTTTTTGAGGGCTTTCAGGATTTGCAGTCCTCAATTTCTGGACCACGAGATTGAGGTGATCAAATGTCAACTTGAGAAGTTGGCTTATCCACCTTGGTTTCTGGACCAAGCCCTCAGTAAGGCTAGGGCCAACCATTTTAAAACTTCCGTCCCCTCAAATTTTCACCGCTCCTTTAAGGACATTTTAAAAATTCCATTCAATAATACCATCAGTTCTTCTACTAAATTGTTTCCTCGTGAACGTCTCACTATTGCTTATCACTATCCTAACACCGTACGTAAGCAAATTGTGAACGTTCAACAAAAGCCGAAGGAAGTTGAGTCACCTGGTGTTTATTGTTTGCCCTGCAAAGATTGTGATTTGGTTTACTTGGGTCAAACCGGGAGAGACTTGAACACTAGATTGGCAGAACATAAAAGGTCAATTAGGTATGGGCAGGAAAATTCGGCTGTATTTCTTCATGTTAAAAATAAGAATCATTCTTTCGACTGGGGTAAGGCCAGATTAGTGTTCAAGTCCCACTGTGGTTTCAGGAGGAAAATAGTCGAATCAGCATTAATTGAGGAATGCCCTAATATTAATATTTCTAAAGGGCAGTGGACACCTGACATTATCTCACGCGCAGCAATAAATAAGCTAGTGCGGACGTTACATCCTCCCCTCTCCTCACCCCCTCCCTCCTCCGCCACCCCAGTTAGCCCCGCGTCTGAGTGAGGTCAACTGTCCACATCTCTTCTTACTGTAGTTTATAAGTCCCCTCTGTTCTCTATCTTATGTACTTTCCTGAAGAGGGCTACAGTTGATAGCCGAAATATAGGATTATTCTTTATTCGAAGTTTATTCTTTCTCCGACTGTGGGTTCCTGTGTGTTATCTACAAATGTGCTACTACATTTCTATTTAGAATATATATATATATATATATATATATTATATATATATATATACGAGTATACATACATACACATACACACACATATATACATATATATATATATATATATATATATATATATATATATATATATATATTACACACACACACACACACACACACACACACACACACACCCACACACACACACACACACACACACACACACACACACACACACACACACACACACACACACACACACCCACACACACACACACACACACACACACACACACAGACACACACACACACACATGTACACAAATACATATAAGTATACATGTGTTTATATATATATATAAATATATATATATATATATATTGTTACCATAGTCGCCCCTGTGTTTGTATTATGCTTTCTGTTGCGCCTTCCGTTTTCTTCGTCTATTACGCAGACGCAGATAGTCATAAGACGAAACCAAGGTATTTTGAATATGAACATATTTGCATATATGTTATACATATGATATCATTATGTTCTAGTTAATGTGTAAGAATCCAAAGAAATTTTTGCTCTAATTTCTTGTGATGTATGAATAATGTATTATCTATATTTACGACATATAGTTACGGATGTATATGTGGATATATGTGTGGAAGAATCCATTATTGGAACTTTATTTTGATCGTGGATCCAAGAGTGGACTCATTCTCTTTCCTTCTGGCAATCATATATGTAAGACGCAAGTGGTGTCAT
The DNA here is from genome assembly GCF_046742065.1 of Oratosquilla oratoria. NCBI lineage: Eukaryota > Metazoa > Arthropoda > Malacostraca > Stomatopoda > Squillidae > Oratosquilla > Oratosquilla oratoria. The sequence goes on from NC_134818.1 coordinate 40,278,679, forward strand.
TTGGGGGAATTCAGTGTACACATGCATGATTTAGCATGTTTTCTATTAAGATAGATGGGGGTTTGATATACAGAAGGAAAGAGCAAGATTATCTAAGGTATGTGGACTTGTAATTTGTGTGGTATTGAAACCTTATTATCAGATTTATTATAATTTGAGATTGCTTAGATATTCAATGATCATGTTTAATATTCATGTATACACATGTCATGGCAACCAAATGGCAGTAACCTATTCCATTGAGATCAATCTAGAGTACAATCCTTTAAGATCTGTATCTAATATAACAGTTGAGTTTATTTGTTGATGCTATTAATTTAATTTGTGTTGAATTTAATTCGTGAATAATGATCTTAAAACCGGAATTTCAGTGATGTAAGTAATGGTAAAGGATTTGATTATCAAATCCTTCCTCACATTTTTTCAAGGTAAAGTGCAACTCGTTGATGCTAAGGTGAAGAGTATCAACGAGTGTCCTGCACCTAACAACCGTAGGGAGTTACTACGATTTCTAGGTATGAGTGGATATTATAGGATATTTTGTAAGAATTTTTCCACTGTTGCTTTACCATTGACTAGGCTATTGTCTAAAGGTACAAACTTCGTGTGGAATACACATTGTGAGGAAGCTTTTGTAACTGTTAAGACAATATTAACGAGTGACCCTATACGTGTCACTCCTGATTTTACGAGGCCATTTAAATTGTACGTCGATGCAAGTGATGT
>NC_134818.1:40301904-40314404 GCF_046742065.1 Oratosquilla oratoria
GCAGGGATGACCCGTCATTAATGTACGGGGTGGCTAATGAAAAAAATGGGTGCGTAATAAATGTCTAATTGTATAGCACAATGAGACAAGCGTACGTTCATATTGGAAGTAGAATCAAGATTGACTGACGCCAAGCTTAGGCGGGAAGACTCGATCGAGCAGAACATTTGGTTCTTACAACATATTTGTTAAAGCTACAACTATCGCCCTTAAGTCGCCTTGCTAGGTGGTCTGTCGTCTGCTTCCCGCCATTTCTATATTTACTTGTTTTGAATTGGTTAGATTTGATTAATACTACCATTATCATTATAATGGTCTGCTATATATTTTTGATATGATTATGTTTGTGCATTTATTTGGATCCAGGGAAAGAGGGTAATTATTTACCATCTTTGAAATATCTTGTTTTCGTAAGTAAATAAACAGAAGCAACGCCATATTTTTTGATTTGAATCCCGCTTGACTTTCTGGTAAAAGCCGGCAGATATTATGAAGTTTTTGAACATTACATTTGGTGCCCAGACCCGGGAAACCCTATCTAAGTCCTTTAAGAAAAGGGTTAACCCGTTTTAAGTTGTGACACGATGTCTGCCGTTTTGCAAGAAGCTAAGAAAAAGAGAGCGTCAGCCAAAGGCTGGGTGACGCGAAGCATCAAGGAATTAGAAGATTTATTGAATGATGACGCTACCAGTCTCGAATTATTAGAAGCTACCATTTGCACATTTGACAAGAAGCTTGCAGAACTTGAGAAGCACCAGACGGCAGTGGAGTTGAAATTGAACTCTGACGAAGTAGAGTCAGATATGGATGAAACTGACAAGTTTCAAAGATCTGCCAGGAAGATTAGAGAAAAGGCTGCCAAGCGCCTGAAGGATATGACTGTTGTAAGTGATTCTATCTCCGTTTCTTCTAAGGATAGATCAGAGGTTAGGTTACCTAGTTTAGAGCTCCCTAAATATGCTGGCGAAGCTATAGAGTGGCAACCCTTCTGGGACCGCTTCGAAGCTCTGGTTGACCAGAGTGACTTGCCTGTTATAAGCAAGTTCTCATACCTGCAGTCCCTCCTTCGAGGAGAGGCACTTTCTGTCATTCAAGGTTTGGTGCTTACCGCTGCAAACTATAAGATAGCATGTGATCTACTCAAAGAGAGATTTGGCAGCACTAAAAGAATTGTATTCGCCAATGTGTCGGGTTTAATGAATGCTTCTTTGACGTCTAGAGATAAAGGAGCTAATCAGTGTGACTCCCTATGGAAGTTACGAGACCAACTGTTGCGGCATGTAAGAAGTTTGGAAGCCTTGGGTTCAGCGGTAACCAGTATGGCATGGTGTCGACTCCTATCATCGTAGCTCGCCTACCACAGGACATCCATCTGGAATGGTCGAGGGAAAGTGCTGGACGTAAAGGCGATTTGGATTGGTTAATGAAGTTTCTGCAAACTGAGATCCAGCGTCGTGAACGATCGGAGATTTTTAAGGATTTGTCCATGGAGAAGAGCAACGCACAACAAGATGTCGAAAGAAAAAAAGTTAGTTCGACTTCAGCCTTGCAGACGTTAGCTGAAGAAGGGCCACAGCAGTGTGTGTTTTGTCAGAAGAGACACAAGTCCGAAAAGTGCAATCAAATATTGAGATTGGATATCCTTAGACGTGAAGAGAAAGTGAAATCCCTAGGACTTTGTTTTAAGTGCCTCGTCAAAGGACATATGTCCAAGGACTGTAGAGGAAAAGTGAAGTGTGCGCAGTGCACCGGATATCACAATATTTTGTTTTGTAGAACAAGCAAAAAAATTTATGCCACTAATAATTCACCAAGTAGACAGGGTGTCGCCCACACCCACAGTGAACAAGTTGATAGTACAGTCAATACTAGTAGTGGTACTGTTGAGCATGTTGGCATCTCCCATGATCAGAGAGTTAAAAGGTCCACTGTGTTGCAAACTGCTAAGATCAAGACTCTAACTAATAATGGGAAATCTATTGATGTTATTGTCATGTTTGATTTAGGGGCAGACACTACTTATGTGAGCCACGATATTGTTAGAAGAATCAAAGCTAAGTGGGTTACATCTAAGTACACTTCATACTCAACCTTTGGGAATAAGAAATCACAAAATAGAAAAGAACGAAATGTATATGATGTGAAAGTGATTGACACTCAGGGTAATCCTCACTCAATATTAGCGGTCGAAGTTGAGACCATTTGCCCACCCTCAAGCCGTCAAAGGATTTCCTCTGATGTTTTGCAGTCCCTTTCATATCTACAGTTATTGGGATTGCAGTGACCTCACTTTGGATATACTGATTGGTGTGGATAATTACTGGCGTTTTGTTTCTCCAGAGAACCTTATAAGATGTAAGGATTTAGTGGCCTTTGAGTCTGTGTTTTGTTGGATATTGTCTGGTTCTTGTATGAAAACACAGGAAGAGAATGTATCTCACCAGATGTTGTGTATGAATACTGCTAAACCTGTTAATGAATCTAAGCTCCATGAATTTTGGAGCCTTGAAAGTATTGGAATTTGTGCTGGGAGGGATAAGTCTCCCAAAGACCCAGTGTTAGATAATTTTGAGAATTCAGTTAAGTTTGTTGATGGCAGGTATGAGGTTGCTCTTCCTTGGAAAAGTGATGTTTCTAAGTTGAGTCTGCTTGAAAGTGAGACTGGAGCAAGGAAGAGGTTAGCTACGCTTAACTCTAAGTTTGAAAGGAACCCTAGTTTAAGAATTGAATATGATAAAGTTCTCAAGAGTTATGAGGACAGTAATATCATAGAAAAAGTTCCTCAATCTGAAATGGAAGGTCCCTATCCCATTTACTATATGCCTCATAGACCTGTAATTAAGGAGTGTGTTTCCTAAAAAATTAGGCCTGTGTTTGACGCTTCAGCAGTGGGATCTAATGGTGTTTCTTTAAATGACTGTTTGGAATCTGGACCTTCACTAATCCCAGATCTAGTTGAAATATTACTAAGATTCCGAAGATGAAAAATTGGCTTGACTGTTGACATAACCAAAGCCTTTTTACAGATTAGAGTTCAGCGCTCAGATAAGGATGTTTTTGTGGCAGTGCGGACAATCCATACGTGTAATGAGGTTTGTAAGGGTACCCTTTGGTAACACCAGTAGTCCATTTTTACTGAATGCACTCTTAGACATCATTTGAATTCATATCCTGTTTCAGTGACAGTGCAAGAGCTTCAGGAAAACTTGTATGTGGATGATTGGCTCTCAGGAGCAGATACTGTTGAAGAAGCCAATACAATGTTTTGTGAAGCTCAGAGTATATTATCAGATGCTGGCATGACTTTGTCCAAGTGGAATTCTAACAGTAAGAGTTTAACTCATCAACTTAACCAGTTTTTTGAAGTTGGTGAGACTACAAAATTATTGGGAATGCATTGGAAAGCCTTTAAGGATGTGTTTTCATTCAAGGGACTTAATTTGGATTGTAACTTTGATTTGAATTTCACCAAGAGGAATATATTAAGTTTGATTGCTCGACTGTTTGACCCATTTGGTTTAATAAGTCCTTTCACCATGTATGCAAAAATACTGTTTCAGGAAATTTGGCGTCTAGAACTTGGATGGGATGAAATCCTATCACATGACTTGCAGCTGAAATGTCAGCTGTGGATTGATGGTATTCAAAGTATTAAGACATTTGAAATCCATAGAAATTATTATCCAGATTCATCTTTAAGTTCATTAGTAGGATTAGAGGTACATGCTTTCAGTGATGCATCTGAAAAGGGTTATGGTAGCTGTGTATATCTACGTATACCTAAATCAGATAAGGAGTTTCATGTATCATTTGTTATGGCTAGGACAAAGGTAGCTCCCATCAAACGGGTTACGTTACCCAGACTGGAACTTCTTGGAACCTTGTTGAGTGCTCGTCTCAGTCATTTTGTAAAATCTGCCCTACGTTTGCATGATTGTGTAAGATTAGTTTGCTGGATAGATTCTAAGGTTGCTCTGTCTTGGATAAAAGGTAATGCTAATAGGTGGAAGATGTTTGTTGCTAACAGAGTAACTGAAATTCAGACATTAACATCTCCAAGCAATTAGTTCCATTGCCCTGGTACAGACAACCCCGCTGATTTGATGACCCGAGGTCTTTTGGCTGATCAACTAATTTCAAATAACATGTGGCTTGTGGGTCCCAATTTGTTATCTAGTTCCTCATGTTTCCATGTTGGAGCTAATATTGAGGATGAGACACATTTTGGCTCACACCTGTAAAGAGAGTAAGGGAGAGGGAACAGCCTTGACTGTTAATGAGAAAGCCACATCTGTATTTGATTTTAGTAGATATAGTGAATTTAGCAAAGTTATGAATATTGTTGCCTGGGTTAAGAGGTTCATTATTAATTGCAAACCTGATGGTACAAAGCATTCAGGCCCTCTCACTTATGAGGAGTTGATCAAAACAAAGGACAATATTTTGATCTGTGTTCAGAAAGAAAGTTATGAGAATGAAAGAGATGCTTTGTCTCAAGGGAAACCCCTTCCTAGAAATTGTTCCTTGATAAAATATGACCCCTTTCTAGGTTCTAATGGATTGCTGAGAGTCAAAGGTAGACTTCAGTATTCTGAGTTAAGTTATGACAGCAAGCACCCCATTATAATTCCTAATTGTCATGTGGCCAAACTTATAGTACAATTTCAGCATAACCTTTTGAAATATGCTGGTGTTCACACCCTCATGTCCACCATTAGAAACTCTTACTGGATTATTGGATTAAGACAAGTGGCCAAAAGAGTTTGTAGAGAATGTGTTGCTTGCAAGAGATTTGATTCTAGACCATGTAGTCAGTCAGCCCCTCCTTTGCCAGAATTGAGGGTTAAATCTACCTTCCCCTTTGCCATAACTGGATTAGATTATGCGGGTCCCTTGTTTGCAGTTGATCAACTATCTCAGAAATTGTATTTTTTGCTGTTCACTTGTGCTGTTACAAGATCTGTTCATTTAGAGTTAACAGACTCACTTTCAGTGCCTGATTGTCTTTTAGCACTACGCAGATTTTCTGCCAGGCGTGGACTTCCATCAGTGGTGTATTCAGATAATGCAAAGACCTTTAAAAGTGTTGCCAAAGCTCTTCAGCAATACTTTAGTGTCTTGAGTCCCGAGTGGAAGTTCATTGCTCCCAGATCCCCATGGTGGGGAGGCTGGTGGGAACGACTTGTGAGGTCAGTTAAATCTGCATTGAAGAAATGTCTTGGCACTAGATGCTTGACTAAATGTGAACTTGAAACAACCTTGTTTGAAGTAGAGACTTGTATCAATTCAAGACCTCTGACTTATGTAAGTGATGATTATCATGTAAAGAACCCTTTGACACCCTCACATTTTCTGATTGGTCGAGTAGCTGGATTTCAACCTCATATTTCTGATGAGCATTTAAATGAAATAGAACATGTTCGAGAAAGGCAACTCGACAGATTCTGGAAAATGTGGAGTGATGACTATTTGACGAATTTACCTCCCACAGTGAAGGGATCCAAACCCAGTTGTAACTTGAAGAAGGGTTCTGTTGTATTGTTAAGAGAAGATAATGTACCTAGAATGAGTTGGCCTTTAGGTGTGATTATTGAGTTACTTCCTGGCAGGGACGGTATAGTCAGGTGTGTCAATGTCAAACTGCCAAGGGAATTTTTTGTAGGCCTGTCCAGAAATTGCATGATCTGGAAAGTTGTTTTGAACGAACAGTGTTAATGAAGATATTGATAATCCCTTAGAGTGTTCTATGCCTGATGATGAGGATGTTGCAAGGGATGAGGATGTTGAAAGTTTTGAACTGGTGAAAACCTCTCGAAGTGGACGGGTGGTTAAGCCCCGTGTTCTGCTTGATTTGTAAGACCTGAGTTTGATAATTGAGTCAGCCTTATATCTCATCAAGTACTCTATGCATGGGACTCATTCTTAGTGTTACATTATTTGATTGTGGTTGTCTAGTTTGATAGGAGATTGAATGCTCCTATGGTGGGGAGTATGTTAAAGATACGACTTTCGCCCTTAAGTCGCCTTGCTAGGTGGTCTGTCGTCTGCTTCCCGCCATTTCTATATTTACTTGTTTTGAATTGGTTAGATTTGATTAATACTACCATTATCATTATAATGGTCTGCTATATATTTTTGATATGATTATGTTTGTGCATTTATTTGGATCCAGGGAAAGAGGGTAATTATTTACCATCTTTGAAATATCTTGTTTTCGTAAGTAAATAAACAGAAGCGACGCCATATTTTTTGATTTGAATCCCGCTTGACTTTCTGGTAAAAGCCGGCAGATATTGTGAAGTTTTTGAACATTACAATATTTATAGATACAAATTACAAACAAAATATACAATGATGATAATGCACAGCAACTCCAATACATTTATCTTCCGATCTAATAATATACACACACAATATTCACAAATATATAGTGCTGACACGTATACCTTAACATTGCTCGCCCCCCACCACTCGGTGACCCCAGCGAGCAAACAAGAAATGACCAGGCAAAACAAAAGCAAAACATATATAATACAATCCACACACGCAATAGTGTGATTACTAAGTGTGGAAAAGAATGACATTAGAACACCCTAATATATAAACATAACATACATAATTACATTAAATAAGGACAATCCAATTTAAGAAACATAAGAAATGTACACAAATATAAGGAATACACAAAAGAATTGTACACAAACACAAGAAATACACAAAGGAACTGTACACAAACGCAAGAGATACACAAAGGAACTGTACACAAACAAGAAATACACAAAGGAACTGGCGCCAGTTAAATACGAGAAAAACACAGCAATTGCCGGACGTCCGGGACATGATACTTAATAGCTAAACATTACCAAATGCAATTCAAGACATTACACTTAAGCACTAAACAATAGTTACCCATTATACCTAAGAAAGGGACACAAAATAGTAAGCATCACAAAGAATACAAGACACCGTGAATACATCATAAGCAATACACAAATGCAGTTTAAGCAGACAAAGGACCCCTTGACCGAATATTATAATTATAAGGGGTAGATATACAAGGCATAGTGTGTACAGGGGGCATTGGGGGAAGCCGGGTAAATGCAGGGATAGGTACTTTCGTAGCCTTAAGCCTATTCGCGTGTAACACCTCGCTCAATCTCTGTGAAGGATCAAAGATCCTGAACTTATTAGGATGTAACTGTTCCATCCCCAAAAAGGGACCTGCAAATCTACAATTGAGCTTAGATTGGCGGTCTGGCATGCTTTTATACTCATGGTCCCCAATGCTAATTTTAACAGGTTTAGCCAGTATATGCTAGTTTTTCAGCATCTTGGTATGGGAAACATCTAGTTGATTTCTAACAGAACTATAAATAGAATGCAAAGTGTGACTTTGGAGTTAGCCATAGTCCTAAATATTGTAGAGGGGTCGAGGAGGACTATGAAGCACATCATAAGGAAGCCGTTTTTCCAACCCATAGATAATATAATGAGGCGTCTTGCCATAGAGACATTAATGGTACTTTTAACACAAGCACTGACATGGGGAAGCCAATCCTCCCAAGATTCATGAAGGTTACTAGGAACGTGTCTGATTACGTCTAAAATCTTCCTATTCGTCCTTTCCACAAGACCATTGGATGCAGGATGGTAAGCAGTCAAGAATGTTTGTGTGGTGCCATAACCCTCACAAATGCTCGCTAAAACCTCATTCCTAAATTCCGACCCATTATTACTAAGGAGCATGCACTACTACTGAAACAGACTTGTTACGTAAGGGAGCCAATATTACAAAACGACTAAAGTGGCCCACACACACACGGACATACACAGAACCTTGAGTACTACGAGGCAGTTGTAAAAGGTCTATAACCATATACTGAAAAGGGCGAGAAGGAGTAGGGTACTCTAAGATAGGAGCAGTGGGCGCAGAACCTTTGTTCTGGGCACAAGAGCTACATTGGGCTACATGAGAGGTAATGTCTAGTCGCATTTTTAGCCAGGGTTTTGTCACGACCTGGGTGACCGGCCTGAGGGGCATCATGAGCAAGGGACAGGACAACAGAAACCAGGGAGTCAGGGATCACTAGTTGTGCAACATCGTGCTCAAACATTTCCACATTACAAATAAGAACCTTGTCCTGCAAAGAAAATTGGGACAGGGGAACAGGTATATTTGGTAAAGTTGTATCATCACCAGACTCCAAAGCACAAATAACAGCAGACCAAACAGTGTCCTCACGCTGAGCTTTGGCTAGATCCTTCAGAGAGAAGCTGTTAATTATTGTAACAGCAACAATAGGGATATTACGTGAACGTGAAAATGCATCAGCAACATTGTTTGCACGTCCTGGGATATGCTTAAGGGTTGGGTTAAATTCTTCAATCGTGAGAAAACATCTGGCTAGGTGACCTGTTAAATTCTTGCCTTGGAAAAGCTGAGTGACAGCAGTGTGGTCCGTGTAGACTGTAACAGTATATCCAAAAATTATATCACGAAATTTATTTAAAGCCCACACCACTGCCAAATACTCCAGATGAGTGACAGAGTAACGAAACTCAGGCTTGTTAAGAATGCGACTAGCATATGCAAGAACATGGGGTCTACATCCGTCTACTTGCTACATAAGTACAGCTCTAGTACCTGTACCAGAAGCATCTGTACAAATAGTAAAGGGAAGGCTTGTGGGAATGTCAACACAGGGGTTTCAGTAAGTGCAAGTTTCAAGGAATCAAAACTTTCCTGATGAACATCACGCCATTGGAAGGAAGTATCCCTCTTGAGGAGACGTGTTAGTGGGGAAGAAATTGAAGCAAAATTCCTAGTAAATGCACGATAGTACCCTGCCAGACCAAGGAAGGAACGTACATTCTCAACTGATTTAGGTATAGGGAAGTCCCTAACCACTATGACCTTATCATCAGTAGTGTGAATACCATGTTTGTCAACAACATGACCTAGGGATTGGATGCTAGACTTAAGGAAATAACTCTTGGGCTAACTGAGTTTCAATCCAGCATCAGCAAACCGTTGCAAGACCATGGACAACTTAATGAAGTGGCTCTCCACTTCCTCGAAACTAAGATCAAATTATCCAGGTAGACAAAAAGTCCGTTGCCTATTAGACCATGAAAAATGGAGATAATCAAGCGCTGGCAAGTCAAAGGAGCATTCCGCAACCCCATGGGGCAACGAAGTCATTCATAATGTCCATTGGGAGTAGAGAAGGCCGTGACCTTACGAGACCTCTCCTCCAGCGGTATCTGCCAAAAACCCGCTTTCAAGTCTAAGATGGTGATCACCGTATTACCATGGTGACCTCCCGTTAACTCGCCTGTAATCAATAACTGGACGAAAAGGTCCATCCTTCTTAGGCACCAGAAGGAGGGGTGAGTTCCACTCCGAGTGAGATTCTTGTACAACGCCTTCACGTAACATGTCGTCAACCAATGACTGTGCAACAAGCCGACGAGAGTGAGGCAACCCATAAGAGGGAACATAGACAGGACGAACACCTGGTTGAAGATTAATTCTATGAACCACTAACAGTTCAATGAGATGAGGCGTCTCATTAGGAAAACCAGTCTCACCTACAAACGTTGCAAATTTGGAGGCCAAGTGAGCCGTGTCACTCACTTGTCGAGACTGTAGCACAGAAGCTGCAATGATAGGAGGTGAATCCTGAAAAGTATCAACGTCAACTATTTCAAAGGAGCGTGACTGCAAGGAGTGTGATATGAACACCCGTTATGTTGGTTACCATAGCTGTGGTAATTTGATCCTCGCGAATAGTGAAGAAAGTCCCTTCTAAAGCAAGGTGAAGAACATGAACAGAGTCAGGCTGAGATAAAACGTCAGACTTAATTGGAGCACCTGAAATGCACACCGGAACTCGAACTGCACTTGAAGGTCCAATACAATGCTCTCCTACAACAACAGCAGCACAAGAAAGAATAGGAGAGTTAAAGCGAGGAGGTCCCTTTGAAGGCAACTGAACAACCTGATCATGCACAGGAGGGGAGTCACAAATGGAAACTGGCCTATCTGTTGCAGGAATAACAAAATTACAGAAAATCATTACACGGCGACTAGGAGATAAATCAATGTCATGTGCTGTAAGAGCATCAATGCCCAAGAGGCAATCACACATAAGAGCGCGACCAGAGACAATGACAAAAGTGACATGGAAAACTGTAGCATGTGAGGAAAACCTTAAGGGAATGCGAACAGACTCAAGAATAGGCAAGGGGGCACCTTGTACAGAATGCAAACTATTACAAAAAGAAGATAAAGGGAGATTGTACAAATCACGGAGAGCATAATAAGCTTTTCTACCTATGAGACTACATTCTGCACCAGTATCTACAGTGACTGAAAGAGGTATATTCTCTGTAAGAAATTGAAAGGTGAGTAACTGAGAAAACTCAGCTGCTACAAAGGGGATTATCTGGGACATCACAGTAGAGGTCAAACCTTTGGGTTGGGAAACGAGCGCTTGTAAAAATGGGACGGAGATTGTCTAGGCTGAGGAGATGTCTCAGACCTAAGCTGCAAAATCTTGAAACACTGATCAGTCGAGTGCTTACAACGATCATGGATATGACAATAGCTAAGCTTATCCTGCAGCTCTACTCTAGAGGGGTCATGCGTCACATTAGAAGAAACATCCAATATATTCCTACATTCTTGTGCATATGACGCTTACGACGACAATATGTACATGTGAGTACAGGAGTAGAAGAAGGAGAGCTGCGAGTAGAAACTGAAGACTGTGGGGATGGAGGGGAGAACTAGGAACATTGGCTTGTTGCTGAGTACTGCTAATACATAAGGAGCTAGAAGGCACTTCCCTAAGTTTACATGAAAGCTTAGTTGCAAAAGACAGTAGGGTCTCATCTGCCTTATAGCTGAGAGAAGAGGCAGCTCTCCTCTCAAAAGACGCTAAGAAAAGAATAATAATAAAAAAAAAAACCACAACTCCAGAACAAGGCGAAACCTATCTAATGAGATGGTGCCATGAACAACCCACTCTGAATGGGTGAGAGAATCTAAGGCTTCAACTACAATTTGCTGGTTTGGGCCTGAGCACGCCTATAGTCAAGAGTGCCCAATTTGGATGTAAGAACATCAGCCAAATTAAAGCACCATTGAAAAGAATTTCCCACTGGGGTATCAGAATTTGTTTTTAATGAAATTAGAACGAAAGCGGTCATAATCATAAGCTAAATACTTGAGGTCGAGGCACGCCGCAGATACATACATACATACATATACCAAGGCTTTTTCCCACTTACCAGGGAGGTAGCCAAAAAGGACAAGGCATAAAATCATTCCCACCCATTCCATCCCTAAAAACAATCCACACCCCTCCACCCTCCCTCCCATCTTAGCACCTCCTTGATGACGGGTCATCCCTGCACCCTGTCCACTGCCCTGGGTCAGAAGCAGTGTCACAGGACACAGCACATCCACAGCAAGGCCGCTTCATTAAATCGGTGACCCCCCCCCTCTCCGTCCCCCCATATAAAGGAGAGGACGGGGAGAAATCCCTTCGGGCTGCGTCAAAATTTTTGCTCACACACACTACCTCACCCCCATTCCCCCGCCCATTCCACCTCATGCATCACAACATTTTCCATATACAACCATTCTCCATTCACCCCTATCTTCTGTCCTCTCCCGTCCTTCCTCAACAGACATTCCCCTCTTCCCCAAAGCCCCCTTCACCCCATCCATCCATCTCATCCTAGGACGTCCCCTCACGTTCATTCCCTCCACATCTGCCTTCCAAACCTCCTTTACTAGTCTTTCTTCACTCATTCTTTCCATGTGTCCAAACCATCCTAATACTCTTTCATCAACCCTATCTCCCAGCTCCCTTTCCACCCCTGTTCTCCTCCTCACCTCCTCATTTCTCACTCTATCAAGCCTAGTAACCCCCATCATACTTCTCAGACACTTCATCTCAAACACATTCAAGTTCCTTCTCTCTTCTTCTCTTATGTTCCATGTTTCTGCTCCATACAGTGGTGTTGGCACAATCACTCCTTCATACAGTCTTCTCTTAGCATCCATTCCCAAATTTCTATTCCTCATTACACTTTTTAAACCACCAAGGCACGCCGCAGATAACACTCTCACAAGCTAAAGAATTAGGTACAAGCTGTGACCTTACAAAAGAAATTTTCTCAGACCCCTTGGAAACATTAGTATTAACAATACAATCTTCACACTGGCGAAGAAAATCAATGGGTTTATAATGGGGATCTTCACCAGAAAATTTCATAACAGTAGGGTCCTGATGTAACAGTGTGAACGTATGAGCCATTGTCTGAAGTGATATTTGGGTAGGAATAAATAAGGGCACCTTATGTTTACTAGACATCGCTAAATCAGATTTTGGAGGTACGGTCCCACTACGTTACAACATTAACTTGAAAAATAAAAATAAATGTTATATACATGCAATGAGTATTGTGAATGCTCACAAAAACACATG
>NC_134818.1:40326904-40331904 GCF_046742065.1 Oratosquilla oratoria
AAAACTGTTTTCCACATAGAGTGGTGGACACTTGGAACAAACTGGACAATGAAATAGTGTACGCAAAAACCATTCATGAGTTTAAGAGCAAACTAGACACTACAAGATACAAAGGCGGAACACCACGAGCGTAGCCCCCCTTCCCGCAAAATATAACTAGGTAAATACAACTAGGTAAATACACACGCACATACACAAACACAAACGCACGATTAATTGAACTTTGAGATAACTTTATGCTTGGAATCAGAGATAAATGAGGGACTTGAATTCGCGTGTAGCTTAATGTGATAGTCACACGCTTTACACTAGGCAAAAATGTCAACTAGATATATGAGTTAGCAAACGGGAAAATAAAGATATGAATAAAAATGTAAAAAGTTTATCTTAAATTTTCAATATATCATAGTTTGCATATGATCCCATATGAAACATTTTGATGCCCTCCTTAATTAATCTATAGGATGAGTAAGTGCAGGTATATTTTTTCACTAATAATGTTTTTACCCATTTTATCATCTTATAATAGTACTAGCTGGTTTCCACAAAGAATGTTAGCTTTGAGCAAAATTAGCGATATCGTCTTCCTTTCATTTTTTTCTATCCCTTTTATTATTGCTGAAATCAGATTGTATTTCTTGGTTGTCCGGACCCTTATTCTTATTTCTTCCTCTAATCAAAGGATTACAAAGGCGGAGCATGCCGACAGGAGATCTTTTGATCCATATCTAGGTCGGATGCAGAAAAAAAAAAAAAAAAAAAAAAAAAAAAAAAAAAAATAATAATAATAATAATAATAATAATAATATTAATAATAAATTAAAACTATAATAATGTAAATAACAAATAAAATACATAAATAAATGCATAGGTATAGTTGAATAACAAACAAACAGGTAAATAGTAAATGGTAATAAATTGACATATAACTAATAATAAATGAAAATCAGACAAATTATAACAAAACAAAAACAAATAATATAACATAAATTATAATCATTACAGCATCTTACTTAGGTATTTATCTAAATGATTCTTAAAGCTTCGAACTGAACTACATTGCACTACCTGTGCAGGAAGTTTATTCCATTCATTAACTACACGGTTGGCAAAGTTGTTTCTACCTACTTCCAAATTGAATCTATTTCCGGACAGTTTGAGACCATTGTTTCTTGTCTGATTCTCATTCAATGTGAAAATTTTGTCACTTTTGATGTTGTCAATTCCCTTTAAAATCTTAAAGACCTGTATCAAGTCACCTCTGAGTCTACGCTTTTTTAGGGAAAACAGATTCATGTGCTTAAGTCGATTTTCGTATGATTTATTTTTGATATTTGGAATCAGTTTTGTGGCTCGCCGTTGTACTTTTTCCAGTCTGTCAATGTCTTTAATGAGATTCGGTGACCATACGGAAACAGCATATTCCAAATGTGGACGAACTAACGATTTATATAGCTTGTTAATGAGTGATGGACTTTTGAAATAAAAAGATCGCGCAATCAATCCCAGAATCTTATTTGCTTTCTCAGAGGCTGAAATACACTGCTTGGATGATTTGAGGTCGTTACTGATAATTACGCCGAGATCTTTTTCACTATCCACTTTTGTTAACGAATTTCCAAATAACTTGTAATCGTACTTACTGTTATTTTTACCTATGTGCATTACCTTGTATTTACTTGTGTTAAATTTCATTAGCCACTTTTCAGACCATTGCTGTAATTGATCTAAATCTTCTTGAATATCTAATTGGTTTGAGTGATCATTTGCCACTCCGCACAGTTTTGTATCATCAGCAAATTTGGAAACAGTAGATTTTAGTCCATGGTCTATATCATTTATATATACTATGAATAGAAGTGGCCCAAGAACGGAACCCTGAGGAACTCCACTTGCAACACTTTTCCATCCAGAAGTTTTTCCATTTAAAACAACTCTCTGTTTTCGACCTTTCAACCAATTACTAGTCCAACCTAATAGGCTACCACTTATTCCATGCAAAGCTAATTTAGTAAGTAGTCTTTCGTGTGGGACGGTATCAAAAGCTTTTGCAAAGTCTAGATATATTAAATCTATATTGTTTCTTTTGTCATAATTCGAGATAACTGTGTTGTAGAATTCGAGTAAGTTAGTCACGCAAGAACGTTTCCGTCTGAAACCATGCTGGCTATCATTTATCAAACGGTTACTTTCTAAATGATATTCGATAGCATCTCTGATGATAGTTTCCATTATTTTTCCTACGATTGAAGTCAAACTTATAGGCCTATAGTTATTTGGTTTCTTTTTGTTACCTTTTTTGAATATGGGAGTAACGTTAGCTAGCTTCCATTCTCTTGGGACATCTCCGGATATGATGGATTTCTTGAAAATAATTTCTAATGGAACAACAATCTCATTTTTCATTTCCTTTAAGATTCTTGGGTGCCAACCGTCAGGCCCTGGTGTTTTATTAACTGGAGTTTGTCTATACACCTTTTAATTTTTTCTTTTGTTATATTTACCGTAGTGAGTAAGTTTACCCCAGACTTTTCACAGGTTTCAGTTTGGAATTCACTTTGAGGTGTTTCGTTTACGAATACCGAGCTAAAATAATTGTTTAAAATATTACACATTTCTTCATTTGAATATTCAAATTGACCGTCAGCAGATAATAGTGGACCAGTGTGATTCCTAACAACTTTTTTATCTCTAATGTAACTATAGGATTCTTTGGGATTCTCTTTGGATTTATCAGCGATGTTCATTTCGTATTGTCGTTTTCTTTTTCTTATTATCTTTTTTAAATCTCTCTGTATTGATACATAACTTTCATAGTCATTAGATGCACCCGAGCACTTATATTTCTTATAAGCCTGTCTCTTTTTAGCAATACTTTTTTCTGTTTCTTTGTCGAGCCACTTTGGGCGAGCCTGATTTGGGGGACGTCTGTCCTTAAAAGGAATGTAAGTTTGAATCATCTTAGTGAGCGTATTTTGAAATATTTCCCACATCTGATCTACAGGCCTTTCGTTTAATTTTGCCTCCCAATCTGTAAGCTGAAGCTCCTGACGTAGTTCTGTGAACTGAGCTTTACTGAAATCGGGTATTTTAGAAGCACAAGTATCTATTCTAAAATTGTTTAGGAGTTTGAATCTGACTAAGTTGTGATCGCTATTTGCAACAGATTCACCGACTTCTAATTGTCTCTTTCTTCCATTCCCTTATTTTTGACTTTTTGACTATTCATTATTTTACTTAGTGAATTCTATCTTTCATATGTCACAGTCATATAAAAATTCCTCATTATATTCTCTAGTTTTTACATTCTTCTAACCCATTTGTTAAGCTTACTTTATTTTCTCATTTTCTTCTTTCTCCTTTTAGTTTTAATTTCAAACATATCACCCTTTCCTCTTTCAACTACCCACCCTTTGCTTCATTTTTCTTTACTCCTTTTCTGTACACAAACTCTACCTAATGTCCTCCGTCATATCCCCTCCAACCTCTTCATTCTCTCCACTTTTCTTATATTTCACCCTAAATGTTTTCTTTTCATTTCCATCTATTTCTTATTTTCCTTCACCTGGCTTCCTCCCCTCTTTGTGCTTATCCCTTACTTTTCTTCCTCTTCCTCCTCTTCATCCGCCTCTTCAGCATTCCTCACCCTCTCCTTCTACCTCCTCGTTATATATCTCTGTCCTTCTCTTACGTTTTTTCTTTCTCTTCATTCTTCTTCTTCCCGCCCTCTATCTTCTTTTTACTCTCCCTCCCCTCTCCTTATTTTCATGTTCCTCCACCTCCTACTTCGTGTATTTCTCCTATTCCATCTGTTCCTTTTCTTGCCACTTCTCCTCATCATCCTGCTTCACTTCTTCCTCCTACTCCTCTTCCCACTTATCCTATTCCTCTTCATTCTTACCCTCTTAAAGCATTTTCTCCTAATCCTCCTCTTTCACCCTTTCTTCTTCTTTTTCTTCCTCTTTTGTATCCTCCCTCCTCCCTCTCCTCCTCTTCCTCTTCCTCTTCTTATATCCCTGCTCTACTCCGCCTGTCAACAAGATTTCTTTTGCGAGCTCGGAGTTTTATTTACCCGGCAGTTTTAATCTGGTACAGCAAACACACCCTTTCTTATCGTTGCTGCTGCTGCTCACTCGGCAGCTATGAATACCTATGCTTCTATGTATACCCAACGTTCATTTAATGTTCATTAATTTAGTCTATTCTCGATTTCTTTTATCTTTACATGTCACATAAAATCAATTTTTCCGATGATGGATCTTGAAAATATTTCTCACAAGTGAAAAGAAATATATGATAACACTCTGAAAATGAATGGTAGTATAGTACCAAAGCTAGACTATTGATGCCAGCTATGGATCCATACAATTACATTATTGGGGAAATAGAAGAAATGGAGTCAATACACAAGCTTCATTTATAAAATTAGTACACCGAGCGGCAAAAACTACTGGGGATGACTGAAAACATTCAATCTGTATTAACTACGGCGTCGAGGACAAAAATATATCATCATATATGTCTGCAGGGGTTTCCGGATATTTGACCGATGGACATTTGGCCCAGCAGACATATGACCGACGGACATTTGACCGGTGGACATTTGACTAAGCAGACATTTGACCAAATTAATTTTTTACTTGTTTATACTTATTTCTAATTTGATTAAATGATGTACAGGATTAAAGGCTAAGATCATTATACATATTTTTTTTTTACAAATTTACTGAAGGATGGCATATATCAATTTCAGTTTTCATGTTTTATTCAAATTTTACTGCTAGTATCTTTGTGTTAAATATGCAAATGAACCGAATGAACGCAGAAAGAAGCAATTTCTCCATTTAAACATATATTAGTGTTTGATTAGGTGCTTATTTGGACTATTTAGCCACGCCCAAACCAACATTAACTAGCTTGCGGAAGCTGATTCAGCTGGTATTTAGAAGTTGTAAAGTGTTGGGAAGTGAGTGTGTTTTACATTTATTTACATTAATTTC
>NC_134818.1:40334404-40351904 GCF_046742065.1 Oratosquilla oratoria
CTAAAACATATGAATCTGTTTTCCCTAAAAAAGCGTAGACTCAGAGGTGGCTTAATACAGGTCTTTAGGCTTCTAAAGGGAATTGCAACATCAAAAGTGACAATTTTTTTTACACTGAATGAGAATCAGACAAGAAACAATGGTCTCAAACTGTCCGGAAATAGATTTAATTTGGAATTGGGTAGAAATAACTTTGCCAACCGTGTAGTTAATGAATGGAATAAACATCCTGCAGAGGCAGTACAATGTAGTTCAGTTCGAAGCTTTAAGAATCATTCAGATAAACACCTAAGCAAGATGCTGTAATGACTATAATTTATTTTATATTATTTGTTTATTTGGTTTGTTATCATTTGTCCATTTGTTTATTATTATTTCCTTGATTCTCATTTATTATTAGTTATATGTCAATCTATTATTATTTACTATTTACCTGTTTGTTTATTATTTATACCTATGCATTTTTTTTTATTTATTATTTACATTACTATAATTCTTATTCATTCACTTATTTATTTATCATTACTATGATTTTTTTCGTATCCGACCTAGATATGGACCAAAAGGTCTACTGTCGGCATGCTCCACCTTTGTAATCCTTTGTAAACAGCTGTTTTAAAACATCAGATCAAATTAGAACCAGAGACTCAACCTATTTATATGCCTGCCCATAGATTATCACAATCCAAGCTAGCCATTGTAGATATATTGATCACTGAAATGTTATCGCAGGATATCATTGAACCTTGTCTAAGTGAATGAAACTTCCCTCTGATTCTGGTGCCCAAATCAGACGGTACCATGCGTCCAGCTATTGACTATAGTAAATTGAATAATCAGACTATCCCCAATAGATTATAGTTGCTGGTATTAGCAGATATACTTCGTAGTTTGGGAACCGAGAATAGGTTTTTTAGCACTACAGATATCAAAGCTGCGTTCTGGCAGATCGAGTTGCATGAAGATTCACGGGATTATACATTTTCAACAGCAACGGGGCACTATGCGTTCAAACGAATGCCATTTGGGTTACACAATAGTCCATTAACTTATATGAGATTAGTGAATATTGTTCTAGATGGGTTGTTAGGAAACACTGCCAATGTACTTCTATATTATATTTTAATAGGTTCCCAAACATCAGTTGAGCACTTTAAGAAATTAGATTTGGTATTCTCAAGACTAATTGAAGCAGGATAGAAGCAGGACCGTGTCATTTATTTGGGACATAAGATAGACAAACATGGACTTAGTACAGAAAATTTAAAGGTAGAAGTAATAAAGAACTATCCAGTTCCGGACAATGTAGAAAAAGTTAGAAGTTTCTTGGGATTGATAGTGTATTATAGAAAATTTATCAAGGGTTATACAGACATAATTAATTTATTAAGTTCTTTGATGAGGAAAGATTCAAAGTTTATTTGGGGGCCTGCACAACAACAAGCTTTTGACAAGTTGAAAGATAAGCTTACTAGTTCTCCAGTTCTCATATTTCCTAATTATGATAAGGAGTTCATTCTTTGTATTGATGTGTCTGACATAGGGTTAGGAGGCATACTGATACAAGAGAGAAATGGAACATTGAAATCGATAGCTTACACATCTAAACTTTGTAATAGTGCAGAGACAAACTACTCCTTAACAGAAAGAGAAACCTTAGCAGTGATATATTCATTAAAAAGTTTTATAGATATGATACTGGAATATCCAGTCAGAGTGCGGACTGATCATACAGTTATCCAAAACTTATTCAAGCATAAGAATCTTAGGGGCAGATTGGCCAGGTGTTTTACTACACTTCAGTGGTATGAGGTTAATTTTGAATACATTCCTGGTAGAAAGAGTGTTACAGCAGATGCATTATCTAGAAATATTAGCCAACCAACGTCAGGGTTGATCAATGTCATATGCAGTATAGATGAACTAGTAACATTAGATGAGGAAATAATAATAATAAAAAAATATAAGACTTTGGAAAAAGTAGCTCAAAATTTGATGAACCCAAAAGGCATTCCTCAAAAAATACCAAAAGGATATAAGATAGAGGAAATTCATTTGAACAATGGACTTTTGCATATAAAACAGTTGTAAGTGGGAAGGATATTTCTAGGGGCCTACAAACTCTTGTACAAGAGGTATTGATATTACTTCATAATAGTAATTATAGTTCGCATCCAGGAAAGGATAAAACTTACAGACAAGCACAACTTAAATACTTTTGGCAAAGTATGAAAAAAGACATATATACTTATATAGAAATGGCTTGAAATGTGCTGAGATAGAAGGAAATACACCTAAACCTGCTTCTATACTATCATATTCAATCCTGCAGAAACCTTAGGAAAGAGTTCACATAGATACACTGGGGTTATCTGTCTGAAAATGGATATAAATATGTATTTGTTGCCATTGATTATCTTTCAAGATTTTGTATTTTACAACCCATACCAGATAAGAAAGCTGGAACAATTGCTTCAGTAATATATGATCAAGTAATCTGTAATTTCACTACTATCAATGGTATTGAATTTAATAACAAAATCTAGGAAGAACTATGTAGGTTATTTAAGATAAACAAAGTTAATATTTAGGTGAATCATCCTCTGAGCAATGGAGTTGCAGAGGTTAAATAAGTTTTGATAAGCCCACATAGTATAAGTTGGGATAGTTGGATTCTTTATGTTAAATGTACCCTAAACAACCTAATTAATACGGCTACAGGAGAAACATTCCATTTGATTATTTTTGGGGAAAACAAAATTCTCTCATAAATCTTGATTGCAGAACAAAAGCCAGTGTGTAATACATACATTTCAAGACATACATCAAAGAGTTAGAGAACACATGAAAGACTGTACACAAGGGATGAAGGAGCAACAACACATAATAACACATAAAATAGAATTACAAATAGGAGATCTAGTTAAGGCCAAATTACATACAATCCATAATAAATGTTCACCAATATACTCAGGCCCATATAGACTAATTTATTTTGAAGGTGGAAATAAATACATTTAGAAACTAGGGAAGTGTCAGTTAGACATGTAGATAATCTAAAAAGGACTAAGATCTTGATAATGATGATAAGTGTGACAATGAAGATTGTAAAACAACAACTCTTTTTGAGGAAAAAGAAACACAGTGTATTAAGTCTGTTGGGGAAACCTTGAGTCCAGAGAAGTATAGGGAATTGTGTATTAATACTGGTGATTTTTACAAATAAAACTGGATTAATTATCTGATAGATGTGAATGGTGTATGCCAGAGACTGGAAACCTCTGCCACATGGAACCTTCTATGTGTCAGACAAATGTGCTACCTGGAGCCTTGGTCAATCAGGAAGACCTGGAGCCTTGCCAATGTATAAAAACAACGCCATTAAGTATTGAAAGATATTTTTCTTTTTGGTGTTCCATGAAGCATTGAAAATTCTTATGTAGCTTCACTAGTATGTGTCAATTGGTTGCAAAAACTTCATGAGTCCTAGACAAAAAGTTGTTATTTGTTAAATTAAGTTACATTTTCTATTTTTTCCAAACATACCTAGAAATCTACTGTATGTCCTAAGTTGGAGTAAGTTGAATGTACTATCTCAGTTTCTGACAAGTGTGAAACAAATGTGGACTCCATGCCGGCATACCCTCCACTACTGCTGACACCCTTAATACCGTACACATAACCCATGTAATATACATCACAGATAAATAACTTACCATCTTTGAAAAAACAAGAAAACACCCTCCATTGAAATCTAGCACAACTTTTCTAATAATATTTTTCTCCTCTTTAGTTGTTGCTGCTCTTAATAAAATTTCACAATCACAAGGACGAAGACATCAAATACTACTCGACACTTTTTCCTGATTTTGTTATTGGACTTTATGGGATCCTTAGATCTTGGTAGCAGTGTGTTTAACAATTAATTTACTGAACCAATTGATAGATATACTAAATTGCTTCAAGTGTTAGTAGGTATTTGATGTTTTATTTGTACATGTTAGAGTAGATGCATTTTTGGGTTACCATTAGGTGGATGATAGCATTCACTGAAGGATATTTCTTTTAACCTTGTTTAGCCAGTTTATGCTGAAATATTTTAATTAGTGATTTAGTTCCATGCATATAATATCATATGAAAGTTTGAATTCCATTATAATGTAGTATGCCAAAGCCCTGTGAGAAGTAGTTAAAAAAGGTTGGTCGGGGCGACCAAGTGGTAACTGCCAAGCACTTTAAGAAGCTACTAGACAAGTGGGTATAAAGAGGGGTAGATGGTGAGGGTTTTATTTTTATAGATTGGGTGCTTTGTAAACAGCACAGTTCGTAGGCGAAGGTTTGCGCAAACTCGCTCTCCGCCTATAGTCAGAAAAATGACCGTGAACCTGTATGAAGTGTGTTTGCTTACTACTTGTAAATCAAGTAAGTTATGCAGAGATTCAAGATTGATTAAGAAAACAATATTGCATTTAGACTTGTAACAACGAATCTGATTGGTGAAAGGGTGGAGGAGGAGAAAATTAATTTGATTCACGATTGCGAGATCACACCATTAGGGGAAGATCTTAAATATTAAGTTAAAGATCATTGGTCTAAAGAACTCATGATGCCACTTCAGAACTTACCTAGGATGTAACAATGCGTGTTCTCACGGGATTCATAGATTGTAACTGGAGAAGCAAGCAGTGTAACCGGTATTCAAGAAAGAAAAGAGAATCTACAAACATTTCATTCCCCTTATCTGAAGTACATTGTATAGAAATTGAAAAGAGGAATACTTGTAGGCACAGGGCTTATCGACTAAAAATCTGTAAATTAATACAGAAAAAGAAGTGACAAGAGAAAGGTGGGTGAAAGTGAAGAAAGGGGAAGTGACTAAAGACAGTGGTGAAAATTTAAGAGACGTATGAAACGAAAGTAAGCGCACGAAAGTGGCGGCTTAGAAGACACACATCTCCAAACCATATTAGATACTCCACCACTTTCCAACTACCACACATGGCCCCATTGCAATAAGCTAGAAAACAGGATCACTGATTTACCTGGAGAATCAGTGGCGGTTAAGGTAAAAGTAAAGATGGTAAACGGAGATAACCCCACCGAAAAAAAACAACACCATCGATGAAAACCCCATCGGACGAAAACCCACTCTGAAAGTGTCAATCCTGGAGAAAACCCCACCAACAACAATTTATTATAGATGTGTGAAAGTGAACAGAAAATGAATATTTAACATGATATATAAATCATATAAATGTGCCATAGTTGAAATAATAAACAATTAATAGATAGATTATATGATTTTATTGTAATATGGTATTGAGTACAATTACTTGGAACGTCAACAGAAAGTGAATAGTTAACATAATTGATAGTGAATAAATAAATTATGGCAAGCAACCAATACCCAGTCTGGGGTATTGGCTGCATATTATTGTGGGGTTAAAAACAACTCAGTAGCATGGAGCTGATACTTCGGCTCCATGGGGCGCTCCTATGGACCAGAGCCACACATAATTTTGTCTGTGATAGAGGAAATCTCTATTCATAGAGAAATGATGATTCTTTATTATACTGCGACTGTCCCTCTGTTATGCTGCTCCCCCCCCCTCCTTCTTGGTACTGTCCTTACCACTTCTCTGAATATTCTTTTCTTTTTTTGGCGTAACCCTGTGGTGGGGGAAAAGAATACTGCCACCAAGTGTTCCCATTTGAGTCGTATATGTCGACAAAAAACGAGACGGGGATAAGACTAGGCACTCCTCTCTCTGTAGCTCCAAAGAGGACATCCCCCCCCCTAAAAAAAAAAAGCAAAGGCAGAAGAGGGTTTGGGAGGAATTTTTCAACCAGAATCCTAAGGTTTGGGTCTTTTAATGTGCGTGGATGTGGTACAGATGATAGTAGTAGGGAAGATATAGGTAGTATGCTTGTGAGAGTGAAACTAAGCTGTAAGAGAGGGACGAATTTGAGTTCGGGAGTGCAGTTGGGAGGGTGTCTGGAGTAAAGAGAGGACGAAAGAGAGAAGATGTGGCTATATTAGCAGGTAAAGAGAGAGGTAAACGTGTGGTGGAGTGGAAGGAGGTTTCTTCAAGGTTAATGTGGACGAAGGTAAAACTGGGAAGGAAGATGTGGGTTTTTGTAAGTGCATATGGGTCTGGTAGTGAGAAGAGCGTAGAGGAAAGGAAGTCTTTTTGGATAGATATAAATGAATGCATAGAAGGTTTAGGGAGAAATGTCAATGTAGTGGTATTGGGAGATCTTAATGCTAGTGTAGGAAATGAATCAATAGATGGAGTGGTTGGGAAGTGTGTAGTTCCAGGAAAAATTCGTAGTGGAGAGATGATGGTGGAGTTGTGTTTTGAAAGAGAATTGATGATAGCAAATACAGTGTTTAGGAAGAAAGTCAAGCATAAGTTCACATGGGAGAGGGTGATGGTTAGAAGGGTGGTAGATAGGGCTTTAATGGACTTTATAGTGGTAACCAGTAGAATAGTAGGAAGATATTTGAATACATATTCTAAGGGGAGGGAGTGGGGGAAATACCAGATAATTTTTTGGTTAAAGATACGTTGAGAGTGGTGGATCGTTGGAGAAAGAGGAAAAGGACAGAAGGTAGGGAGGTGCTTAGAGTAAATTTTTTAAATGAGAAAGAAAAGGAGGAGTACAAGAAGTGCGGGGCAAGTAGGGGGGAGGAAATAGAAGAAAGGGTAGTGAGTGGTGGGATGATGAAGCAAAGAAGTTTGTAGAAGAGGAGATAGAAACATTCACAAATTGGTTACAAAATAGGACGAGCGAATCATATAAAAGGTATCAAGAAAAGAGAAGAGAAGTAAAGCATAAGATAAAGGAGGCAAATAGGAGAGCAGATGTGAAACGGAGTAAGAATATGGCAGAAATTTTTTGAAAGTAATAAAAAGCTGCCCAGGAAATAAATTAAGAGAGGAAGAGGAGGCGAATCAAGTAGAGAAGAAATGGTCAAAGGTGCAGATGGAAAGATGACAATGGAAGAGAAGACAGTGAAAGGGAAAGGTAGTTAAACGGAGGAGAAATAAGGAAAGATGAGGTGAAAACAGTTGCTAAAATGATGAGAGTAGGTAGGGCACCTGGGTTGTATGGGTGTCTTGCGGAGCATCTAAAAAGGGAGGTATAGTGATGGTGGACTGGTTGTTGAGGTTGTTTAATGTTTGTCTAAAAGAGGGTAGATTCGGAGGACTGGAGGAGTGCCTGTATAGTTCCACGTTACAAGAGAAAAGGGGACAAGTGTGAGTGTAGTAGTTTGAGAGGGATCAGTTTGTTGAATGTAGTTGGAAAGGCTATGGGAGGGTTTTGATTGAGAGGATTAGGGGGAGAACAGAGTGAGTAATTGGTGAGGGACAGTGTGGGTTTAGGACAGGTAGGGTTTGCGTAGATCACATTTTTGTGGTAAGACAGGTATGTGAGAAAGCTTTAGGAAAAGATAAGGATTTTTTTTTGGGGGGGGCTTTTAAGGATTTGGAAAAAGCTTATGACAGGGTAGACAGGTATGCACTGTGGAAGGTATTACAGATATAAGGAAAGCTGTTAAGAGCAGTCAAGAGTTTTTACGAGAATAGTTGAGCCTGTGTTAGAATTAGATATGGAGAGAGTGAGTGGGTTGAGGTGGGTGTGGGACTTTGTCAGGGATGTGCTATAGCGCCTTGGCTGTTCAATTTATACATGGATGGGATAGTGCGAGAGGTTACCGCAAAGGTAATGGGGCGGGGATTGGAGATGTTTAAAGAAAATAGAGAAAATGGGAGATAAACCAGTTGTTGTTTGCTGACGACACTGCACTTGTGGCAGAATCAGAGGAAGGACTAAAGAAGTTGGTGACAGAGTTTAGGAAGGTGTGCGAAAGAAGGAAGTTGAAGATAAATGTGGATAAATGTAAGGTGATGAGATGTACAAAGGGAGAATGTAGCACCAAACTGGAAGTGAGTATTAAGGGAGAGAGACTGGAGAAGGGGATAGTTTTAGATACTTGGGTGCAAATGTAGCGGGAGAAGAAGGAGTGGAGATGGAATGTAGGTTGAGAGAGGCGAGTAAATTACTTGGAGGATTAAAAAGCGTAATGCGAAATAGACATTTAGGAATGGATGCTAAGAGGATATTGTATGAAGGAGTGATTGTGCCGACAGCACAATACGGGGTAGAAACATGGAACATAAAAGAGGAAGAGAGGAGGAGTTTGAATGCGTTTGAGATGAGGTGCCTGAGAAGTATGATAGGGGTTACTAGGGTGGATAGAGTGAGAAACGAGGAGGTAAGGATAACTGAGGTGGGAAGGGAGTTGGGAGATAGGGTTTATAAAAGAGTATTTAGATGGTTTGGACACATGGAAAAAATGAGTAAAGAAAGATTAGTAAAATGGGTGTGGAAGACAGAGGTTGAAGGAGTGCACATGAGGAGGCGACCAAGGATGAGATGGATTAATGGGGTAAAATGGGCATTGGGAAAGAGGGGAATGTCTGTTGAGGAAGGAAGGGAGAAGACAGAAGATAAGGGTGAGTGGAGAATGGATGTGTATGGATGATGCTATGATGCATGGAAAGGAGTGGACTGGGGATGGGGGATGATTATGAGTGAATTATATTTCGACGCAGCCCGAAGGTATTTCTCCCCGTTTTCTCTTTTTCTGCATGAGGAAACGGAGGGGGGGGGGTCACCGATTAAATGAAGCGGCCTTGCTGTGGATGTGCTGTGTTTTGCTACATTGCTGATGACCCAGGGCAGTGGGTGAGATGCAGGGATGACCCGTCATCCAGGAGGAGCCAAGATAAGAGGGAGGGAGGAGAGTGAATGGGATTGGAGTATGTAGGGATGGAATAGGTGGGAATAGATGTTATACCTTTGATTTTTATCTACCTCCCTTGCATGGGGGAAATGGCCATTGGTAGTGACTGGTGGGATGAGGAACATACAAAATGGCTCGACAAAGAAACTGAAAAAAGTATCGCTGAAAAGAGAGAGGCTTATAAGAAATACAAGTGCTCGGGTTTACTAAATGACTATCAAAGTTATGTAATAATACAGAGATATTAAAAAAAAGGCAATAGGAAACGAAAACGACAATACGAAATGAATATCGCTGATAAATCCAAAGATAATCCCAATTCTACTGTATAGTTACATTACGAATCACATTGCCAAACTATTATCTGCTGACAGTCAACTTGAATATTCAAATGAAGGAATTTGTGATATTTTAAACAACTATTTTAGCTCAGTATTCGTAAACGAAACACCTCAAAGTGAACTCCAAACTGAAATCTGTGAAAAGTCTGGGGTAAACTTACTACGGTAAATATACCAAAAGAAAAAAAATTAAAAGATGTATAGAGAAACTCAAATTTAATAAAACACCATGGCCTGATGGTTGGCATCCAAGAATCTTAAAGGAAATGAAAAATGAGATTGGTCCATTAGAATTTATTGAAAAAAATCCATCATATCCGGAGATGTCCCAAGAGAATGGAAGCTAGCTAACGTTACTCCAATATTCAAAAAAGGTGACAAAAAGAAACCAAATAACTACAGGCCTATAAGCTTGTCTTCAATCGTAGGAAAAATAATGGAAACTATCATCAGAGATGCTATCGAACATCATTTAGAAAGTAACCGTTTGATAAATGGTAGCCAGTATGGGTTCCGACGGAAACGTTCTTACGTGACTAACTTACTCGAATTCTACAACTCAGACATCTCGAATTATGACAAAAGAAACAATATATACTTAATATATCTAGACTTTGCAAAAGCTTTTTATACCATCCCCCACGAAAGGTTACTTACTAAATTAGCTTTACACGGAATAAGTGGTAGCCTAATAAACTGGACTAGAAATTGGTTTACTGATCGAAAACAGAGAGTTGTTTAAAATGGCAAAACTTCTTGATGGAAAAATGTTACGAGTGGAGTTCCCCAGGGTTCTGTTCTTGGGCCACTTCTATTCGTAGTATATATAAATGATATAGACCACGGACTAGAATCTGTCGTCTTCAAATTTGCTGATGAAACAAAATTGCGCGGAATGGCAAATGATCAATTAGATATTCAAGATGATTTAGATAGATCACAGCAATGGTCTGAAAAATGGCTAATGAAATTTAACACAAGTAAATGCAAGGTAATGCATATAGGTTAAAAATAACAGTAAGTACGATTACAAGTTATTTAGAAATTCGTTAACAAAAGTGGATAGTGAGAAGTATCTCGGGGTAATTATCAGTAACGATCTCAAATCATCCAAGGAGTGTATTTCAGCCTCTGAGAAAGCAAACAAGATATTTTGAATTCAAAAGTTCATATCTCATCAACAAGCTATATAGATCGTTAGTTCGTCCACATTTGGAATATGCTGTTTCCGTATGGTCACCGAATCCTATTAAAGACATTGACAGATTTGAAAAAGTACAAGGCCGAGCCACAAAACTGATTCCAAATATAAAAAATAAATCATATGAAAATCGACTAGAACATGAATCTGTTTCCCCTAAAAAAGCGTAGACTCAGAGGTGACTTGATACAAGTCTTAAGGATTCTAGAGGGAATTGACAACATCAAAAGTTACAAAATTTCACAATGAATTAGAATCCGACAAGAAATAGTGGTCTCAAACTGTCAGATAATAGATTTAATTTGGAAGTAGGTAGAAACAACTTTGCCAACCGTGTAGTTAATGAATGGAACAAACTTCCTGCAGAGGCAGTACAATGTAGTTCAGTTCGAAGCTTTAAGAATCATTTAGATAAGTACCTAAGCAAGATGCTGTAATGCCTGCCATTTATTTTATATTATTTGTTTATTTATTTGTTATAATTTGTTATTTATTATCATTTGCTTGATTTTCCTGTTTCCTGTTACCTGTCTATTATTATCTGCTATTTACCAGTTTATTATCTAACTATACCTATGCATTTATTTATTCTATTTATTATTATTTATATGATCTAAATTGTTATTTATATTTCTTTTATTCATTTATTATTACTATTATAATTTTTCCGTATCTGTCCTAGTTATGGACCAAAAGGTCTCCTGTCGGCATGCTCCTTATTTGTAATCCTTTGTAATATATGTATATATATATATATATATATATATATATATATATATATATATATATATGTTCGTGTGTGTGTGTGTGTAGAAGTGTTATAGGGCAGTATTAAGTGTGGAGGAACAGCATAATGGAGGGACAGTCGCAGTATAATAAAGTAGCATTATTTCTCTATGAATAGAAATTCCTCTAACACAGACAAAATAGTGTGTGTCTCTGGTCCGTAGGGAAGCCTCATGTAGACCCTTAAGTATCAACTACATGATACTAAACACATCTTATCCTCACAATAATTTGCAACCACTGCCCAGAAAGAAAAAAATCATCAAAGGTTCCCACTTGATTCGTAATAGGTGATAAAAACGGGACGGTGGTAGGAACACGTATCATACTCTCTGTGGTCCCGAAAGGGGACACACCTAAAACAAGCAAAGGGATAAGAGGGTCTGAGAGGAGTTTTCCAACCCGAATCCTAAGATCTTTAAGTGGGTGTGGGTGTGGTACAGATGAGAGTAAAATGGAAGAGATATAAAGTATTTTTGTCACAAGGTAGATGGATGTGTTGGCATTGAGTGAAACTAAGTTGTAAGGGAGGAGCAAGTCTGGGATTAGTGAGGAGGGTATCAGGAGTGAAGAGAGCACAAGGGAGAGAAGGGGTGGCTGTAGTAAGTGAAGAGAGAGGTAAATGTGTGGTGGAGTGGAAGGAGATTTCTTCAGTGTTAATGTGAGTAAATGGGAAACTGGAAAGGGAGATGTGGTTCTTTGTAAGTGCATATGGGCTTGGTAGTGGATAGAGGGTTTAGGGAGAAATGTCAATGTAGTGCTATTGGGAGATCTCAGTGCTAGAGTAGGAGATGAATCAATAGACGGAGTGGTTAGAAAGTCTGGAGTGCCAGGAAAAATCCTAGTGGAATGTTGATGATGGAAATGTGTCTAGAAAGAGAGTTGATTATAGCTAACAGTATTTAGAAGAGTCAAACATAAGTACACATGGGAGAGGGTTGTGGATGGAAGGGTGGTAGATAGGGTTTTAATGGACTATATAGTGTTACCCAGGAGAAAAGTGAAGTGTTTTGGATGTCCATGTTCTCAGGGAAGATAGTGGGGGAATATCAGATCATTTTTTGGTGGAGGATAAGTTGAGAGTGGAGTATAGATGGAGAAAGAGGGAAAGGGCAGAAGGTAGGGAGATGTTTGGAACAAAATGTATAAATAAGAAGGAAAAGGAGAAGGAGTACAAGAATTTGAGATAAGTGTGAGAGGTGGTGAAGGATAGAGTGGAAATTGGTATGGAAGAGGAATGGGGGTGTTTCAAGGAGGGAGTCACAAGGTGTGCAAAGATCGTATGTGGAACAAGGAGGAGGGGAGGGAATAGAAGGAAGGGTAGAGAGTGGTGGGATGATGAAGTGAAGAAGGTAGGAGAAGAGAGAAAGCAAGAATTCAAGGACTAGTTACAAAGTAGGATGAATGAAAAATATGAGAAAAAAAAGAGAAGCAAAACAAAATACTGTATAAGAGGCTAACAAGAGAGATGTAAAATGAGGAAGGAATATGACTTAAAATTTTTAAATTAATAAAAAATGTTTTAAAAGGAAATCAAGTAGAGAAGAAAGGGTAAAATGCGCGGATGGACAGTAAAAGGAAGTTAGGCGGAGTATTGTAGAGAGCTGTTGAATGTGAAGGAATATAGGAAGGGATTGGTGGTAGCAGTGGGAGGAGTTAAGAAAAAGACGATGATGGGAGAAGAAAATGGAGGAGAAATAAGAAAACATGAGATGCAAGTAGCTCTGAAAATTATGAGAACAGGTAAGTCTCCTGGATTAGATGGGTGCCATGCGGAGTGTCTCAAGGAGGAAAGTATAATAGTAGTGGACTGGCTGGCGAGCTTATTTGATGTTTGTCTAAAATAGGGTAGAGTACCAGAGGACTGGAGGAGTGTCTATATAGTTCCGCTTTACAAGGGAAAAGTGGACCGGACCAATGAGAATATTTGTAGTTTCAGAGGGATTAGTTTGTTGAGTGTAGTTGGGAAGGCTTATGGAAGGGTCTTGATCGAGAGGATTAGGAGATGAATAGAGGGAGTGATTGGTGAGGAAAAGTGTGGGATTAGTAAAGGTAAGGGTTGCGTGGATCAGATTTTTGTCGTAAGGTAGATATATGAGAAAGCTTTAGGAAAAGATATGTTTTTTTGGGGCTTTTATGGATTTGGAAAAGGCTTATGAGAGGGTAAATAGGAGGGCACTGTGGGAACTTTTACATATACATGGGAAGCTGTTAAGAGCAGTCAATTTTTTTTTTTTTTTTACAAGAGTAGTAGAGCCTGCATTAGAATTAGAAATGGAGAGCGAGTGATTTGAGGTAAAGTTGGGACTGAATCAGGGATGTGTCATGTCGCCATGGCTGTTCAATGTGTACATGGACGTGGTGGTGCAGGAGGTAAGGGCGAGGGTAATGCGCAGGGGATTAGAAGTGGTTAAAGAAAATGGAGAAAAGTGGGAGTGAGCCAGTTGTTTTTTAATGACGACAATGCGCTTGTGGCAGGGTCAGAGGAGAGATTAAGGGAGTTAATGACAGAGTTTGAAAAGGTGTGCGATAGGAGAATGTTGAAGGTAAAAGAGTAAAAACAAGGTGATGAGAGTGTACAAGGGTACAGGATGGCAGTGACTTGAAAGTAAATATGAAAGGAGAGAGGAAGTTGATAGCTTTAGGTTTTTGGGGTCAGATGTGGCAAGAAAGGGCGGAGTAGAGGTGGAAGTAAATCGTAGATTGAGAGCAGTAAGTAAATGTTTTGGGGAGTTAAAAAATGTTATGAGAAATAGGCAATTGGGAATGAATGCAAAGAGGAGATTGTATGAAGGAGTGGTTTTGCCGAAGGCACTGTATGGGGCAGATATTTAGGATTTGAGAAAGGCAAAGAGGAAAAAAATTAATTTTGTTTGAGATGAAATGTATGAGAAGTATGGTAGAGACTACTAGGTTGGATAGAGTGAGAAACGAAGAGGTGAGAAGGAGAGCGGGAGTGGAAGATAGGGCTGATGAAAGATTATTGGGATGGTTTGGACATATGGAAAGAACGAGTGATGAAAAACTAGTAAAAGAGGTGTGGAAGGCAGAGGTGGATTGAGTGAACTTGAGGTGACGACCATGGATAAGATGGATAGATGGAGTGAAGGTGTTGAGCAAAAAGGGAATATCTGTTGAGCAAGGAAGTGAGAAGGCAGGAAATAGGGATGAATGGAGAATGACTCTTTATGAATGATACTATTATGCAAAGAAGGGAGGGATGGGGGATGAGGGAGGGGGGATGAGGGGTGCTTATGTGTGAATGATATCTTGACGCAGCCCGAAGGGTTTCTCCCCGTCTTCTCTTTTACTGCGTGGGGGGACGGAGAGGGGGGTCACCAATTAGGTGAAGCGGCCTTGCTGTGCATTACTGTGTCTTGCTGCACTGTATTTTACCCAGGGCATTTGGCGGATGCAGGGATGATCCGTCATCCACAAAGAGCTGAGCTGGGAGGGGTGGAAAGGGAGGTGGATGTGAGTGAAATGGGTGGGAATAGGTATGTGCCACTGTCTTGGTTACTTCCCTTCTAAGGGTGAAGAAGCTCTTGGTACACACACACACACACACACACACACACACACACACACACACACACACACACACACACACACACACACACACACACACACACACACACACACACACACACACGCACACACACACACACACACACACACACACACACACACACACACACACACACACACACACACACACACACACACACACACACACATATATATATACATATATACATATATACATATATATATATATATATATATATATATATATATATATATATATATATATATATGATGAAGGTGGAAAAAGAAGTCACGGGTCTAGTTCCGAGTTACTGAGTTTATTCCTGACCGGTTTCGCTCTATGCTTCTTCCTCTGAAGAAGCATAGAGCGAAACCGGTCAGGAATAAACTCAGTAACTCGGAACTAGACCCGTGACTTCTTTTTCCACCTTCATCAACTTGTCACAATGTACCAACATATATATATATATATATATATAAGTAAAGCAAAAGGTAAAGGAGGCAAAGAGGAGAGCAGATGTGAAATGGGGTAAGAGTATGAAAGAAAATTTTGAAAGTAATAAAAAGATGTTTTGGAAAGAAATTAAGAGAGGAAGAGGAGGTGAGTCAAGTAGAGAAGAAAAGGTAAAAGGTGCAGATGGAGAGATGATAATTGAAGAGAAGGCAGTAAGGGGAAGATGGGCAGAGTATTTTAGGGAGTTGCTAAATGTGAAGGAGGATAGAGAGGGAAAGATAGCTGCAATGGGAAATGATAAGAAAATAACCGTGATGAGTGAGGAAAATGGAGGTGAAATAAGGAAGGATGAAGTGAAGGCAGTTGTTAAGATAATGAAAGCAGGTAAGGCACCTGTTCTGGATGGGTGCCATGCAGAATGTCTAAAAAAAGGAGGTACAGTGATGGTGGACTGGCTGGTGAGGTTATCTAATGTTTGCTGGAGAGAAGGTAGAGTGCCGGAGGACTGGAGGAGTGCCTGTATAGTTCCACTTTACAAGGGAAAAGGGGACAAGTGTGAATGTAGTAGTTTCAGAGGGATTAGTTTGTTAAGTGTAGTTGGGAAGGCTTATGGAAGGATCTTGATTGAGAGGATTAGGAGAGGAACAGAGGGAGTAATTGGTGAGGAACAGTGTGGATTTTGGACAGGTAGAGGTTGTGTAGATCAGATTTTTGTGGTAAGTCAGATATGTGAGAAAGCTATAGGAAAGTGGAAGGATGTTTTTTGGGCCTTTATGGACCTGGAAAAGGCTTAGGACAGGGTAGACAGAAAGGCACTGTGGGACGTTTTGCGGATATACGGGATAGGAGGAAAGCTTCTAGGAGCTGTCAAGAGTTTTTATGAGAGTAGCAGAGCTTGTGTGAGGATAAGAAATGGAGAAAATGAGTGGTTCGAGGTAAAGGTGGGACTTCGTCAAGGATGAGTTATGTCGCCCTGGCTGTTCAGCTTATACATGGATGGGGTAGTGTGAGAGGTACATGCAAGGGTAGTGGGTCAGGGGTTGGAGATGGTTAAAGAAAGTGGAGAAAAATGGGAGGTGAGCCAGCTGTTGTT
Source organism: Oratosquilla oratoria (assembly GCF_046742065.1). Taxonomy (NCBI): domain Eukaryota; kingdom Metazoa; phylum Arthropoda; class Malacostraca; order Stomatopoda; family Squillidae; genus Oratosquilla; species Oratosquilla oratoria. The sequence continues at coordinate 40,350,641 of NC_134818.1, forward strand.
TGCGGACGACACTGCGCTTGTGGCAGGATCGGAGGAGGGATTGAGGAGTTTGGGAGAGTGTTTGATAGAAGAAAGCTGAAGATAAATGTGGGTAAAAGTAAGGTGATGAGATGTACAAAGGGTGAAAGTGGCAGTAGTCTGGAAGTGAGCATTAAGGGAAAGCGACTGAAGGAAGTGGATATTTTTAGATACTTGGGTGCAATTGTGGCAGGAAAAGGTAGAGTGAAGGCGGAGGTAGAATGTAGATTGAGAGAAGCGAGTAAATGCCTTGGTGGATTAAAAAGTGTAATGAGAAATAGACATTTGGGAATAGATGCGAACAGGAGACTATATGAAGGAGTGATTGTACCAACAGCACTGTATGGGGCAGAAACATGGAACATAAGAGAGGAAGAGAGAAGGAGTTTGAATGTGTTTGAGATGAGGTGTCTGAGAAGTATGATGGGGGTTACTAGGCTAGATAGAGTGAGAAATGAGGAGGTGAGGAGGAGAACAGGGGTGGAAAGGGAGTTGGGAGATAGGGTTGATGGTTTGGACACATGGAAAGAATGAGTGAAGAAAGACTAGTAAAAGAGGTATGGAAGGCAGATGTGGAGGGAGTGAACATGAAGGGACGTCCTAGGATGAGGTGGATGGATTGGGTGAAGGGGGCTTTGGGGAAGAGGGGAATGTCTGTTGAGGAAGGACGGGAGAGGACAGAAGACAGGGGTGAATGGAGAATGGTTGTATATGGATGATGTTGTGATGCATGAGGTGGAATGGGTGGGGGGATGGGAGGTGAGGTAGTATGTGTGAGCAAAATTTGACGCAGCCCGAAGGGATTTCTCCCCGTTTTCTCCTTTTATGAATGTAAGAACCCACAGGCTTTCTAATTCTATACTAAGACACATAGATACACATGATCACCTTCCGGACTAGGACAATACAATTGTAATAAATAAAGGTTCAACGAAGAAATTAAGAAAAACAATAGAAGCATCTTATATTAATGCTAATAATAACATCAACCATAGAGAAAGCTTTATATGCTTGGCAAGAGCTACAAATTTATTGGTAGTCGAATTCTGTCTCGATGGTTGTCATGGGGGTTATTGTTCATCGTGGGATTATGTTTTCTTGTGGGATTGTGTCTTATTGGCTGCATAGGACGGCCTGTACTGCGCCCCGTGCTTGTCGATTTCATTGTTGGTTTTGTTTCCACTATTATAATTTTTCCGGTTGTTCTTGCTAGGTTGAACAACGCAGGGTGGTAGTGAGATTTCCT
>NC_134818.1:40359404-40374404 GCF_046742065.1 Oratosquilla oratoria
GCAGATGCCGGACACATCTTTGAAGAGAGAGTCATATTTGTGAATGATTTCAGTTACATCATTGGCATGTTCATTCGTGAGATGACTAAGGTAGGGAACTAGGTTACCAAGTATATGCGAATTATCGGTAGGATGGGAGTCAATGTTCGGTAAAATCTTGTCAAAATTAATGTACATGGCATTATTAGGTGTATGAGACATAACATTAGGTACAGTATTCACCGCTAACACTTGTTTCTCATAGTCTAGTAGTGGGCTAGTGGTCTTATATGGTTTAATTAGGTTCACATGAATATGTTGGGTAGCCTTGCGACGGTCGGGTGTTGAAATTACATAGTTAGAATCTGATAGTTTCTTAGAAATTTTGTATGGTCCATGATATTTAGCGCTAAGAGGTGAACCAGAGATAGGGATGTATGCCAGGACTAAGTCCCCCTCTTTGAACTCTCTGACCAAGGCTTTTGAGTCAAAGTTAGTCTTCATTACAGACTGGGCATGAGCTAGGTTAGTTTTGGCAAAAGAACGAACTTTATCCAAGTTAGATTTAAGAGAGGTAATGTAATTGTTTACCGTGACTAACTTTGTAGAAGGTAAGGAGATCAAATGATCTTTGATGACCTTGAGGGGTCCTCTTACCTTGCGTCCAAAGAGCAACTCAAAAGGTGAGACCCCTAGGGATTCTGATGGTGTTTCCCTTATGTCAAAAAGAAGAAATTGCAGGCCCTCATCCCAATCTCTGTCTTCCTCACAGCAGAACTTCCTAATCATAGATTTCATAGTCTGATGAAAACGCTCCAAGGCCCCCTGCGACTGAGGATGGTAAGCTGTTGATAGAGTTTGTTTAATACCGAGCAGCTTTAGAACTTCTGCAAATAGAACACTGGTAAAATTGCTACCTCTGTCTGATTGGATTTCTTCTGGGATTCCAAAGGTCGTGAACAAGTTAGTGAGTGTATTAGCAACAGTTTTAGCAGAGATATTCTTAAGAGGAAAAGCATCAGGGTATCTTGTAGTTGGGCAAAGTGTGGTGAGAATGTATTGGTTGCCTTTCTTTGTCTTTGGGAGAGGTCCAACAATGTCTATAATTAATTTACTGAAAGGCTCAAAAGGTACTTTAATAGGCTGCAATGGATATGGTGGTATAGTTTCATTAGGTTTCCCAACAATCTGGCATGGGTGGCAATTCTTAACAAATTCAGCTACATCTTTTTTCATGCCAGGCCAATAAAACTCATTCAGAAGGCGAAGATATGTCTTCCTTATTCCTAAATGACCTGAGAGACCTTGGTGAGCTACTTCCATTATAGGAGTTCTCAAGCTGGTGGGTAATACAATTTGGTGACATTCTGCCCAGGTGTCATCATCTGATAATTGCGGTGGTCTGTAAAGTCTCATGAGGATGTTATCATGATAGTAGAATGATGGAGGATGTAGAATATCTTCCTTGGGAACTACTTTAGAGTGTAAGGGAGTTAGAGTAGTGTCATTCTGTTGTGCTTCTAATAAACTCTGTTCAGTGAATATTTGTGGAATAGCACTTGGAGGAGGAAGGGGTGAATGTGTAGGTGTGTCTTTTAATTTTTGGGATCGGGTTACCGCACAACTAGGGAACAAATTTGGCTGTTCTCGCTCTAACTCATCAGTAGGGTTATGCGTTAAGGGAGTGTCACTCAAAATGATAGGAGCAGGAGTTTGTACAAGTCCACCAGCTATGTCATTACCAAGAAGTAAACTACAGTCTGGGATAGGAAGGGAAGGTTGTTCGCTCACCGCCACCGTTACAGGTCCCTGAACAATGCCGCAGCTGAGGTGCACCCGAGCTAGTCTCAAAGGAAACTGGCTGTTAAAGTCATGGAGGTACACACTTTCGCCGGTATAATTGCTGTCTATACCAGGAACAGATGACTTTAGTATAACCGTCTGGGCAGCAGCTGTATCTCTCGCGATACGAATGGGGTGCACCTCGCCACCATCCTCCAGAGACACGGCACCAAGTGAACGGAAAGGCTGAAAGATATCGGCAGTTTTACTGGTTGGCACAGACAGAATTGCAGCTACAGGTTTGCTGGGAGCAGTAGTTTGTGACACTTTACATTTAGGGTCTGGGCATTGTTTTATGTGGTGTCCACGTCTTTTACAAAATGAGCAGGTTAGATTTGTTTTTAAATTACTCTGATCTACCAGCTCACCATCCTTAAACCCACTATTAGACTTTACATTATGCTGGAGCACTCTCCTCTCCCTGGTGGGCGAACGATGGACCAGGGAAAACACATCAGCCAACTGTGCGGCCTTAATCAGGTCATTTTCTCCCCTATCGATGAGGTGCATTTTGATAGAGTAGGGAATCTTTCTTATAAATTCCTCTAATGCTATAACATTAACAAGTTCATCAAAAGTATTAACACTGGCTGACTTTAACCACCTTTTAAGACCCCTTAATTTCTCAGAGGCAAATTCATGGTAAGTTTGATACTGAAGTTTATTAAGTGACCTAAATGCTTGTCTGTATCCTTCTGTACTGATTGAGTACGAAGCTAGAATTGCTACTTTAACCTCGTCATAATTAGTGTTATCGTCCACATTATTACATACTTTAAGTGCTTTATCAGACAGCTTAGGTTTAATAAGCCAAACCCAGTCAGGTTTAGGAATTTCAAAGTGTAGAGCTGTGGATTCAAATTCCCTAAAGAAAGACTCAGGATCACTATCAGGAAATGTAGGTATAAGCTTGACATACTTCAGCAAATCAGTCTTAGTTTTAGGAGAGTTGGCATTGTTTTGAATGTCTAATTGCTTAAGTTGAAGTTCATGAGCCCTTTCCTTTTCTCTTTCTTCTCTCTCCTTTTCTCTTTCTTCTCTCTCCTTTTCTCTTTCTTCTCTCTCCTTTTCTCTTTCTTCTCTGTCATAGTCTATTTGCATTTGTTGAGACATTAGCTTCACTTTCTCTAGTTCAAGTAATAGATTAGGATCTGAAGTCTGTAACGAACGTGAAGCTTCGAGGACATCTTTATCCCCTAAGTGAGCTAGAATTAGAGCACGTAGCTCATCTTTCCTTAAGTCAGGTTTGAAAGAGATATTGAAGGTCTTTGCTATATACTTTAAATCGTCCTTACAAATATTAGTCTCTTTGAATTCTTGGATCTCTGGGTTACCCACAAACTCAGTCGCTTTGAAATCACTCTGCTTAGCCATGGTTTAAATTTAAAAGATTCCGTACTCTATATATATATATATATATATATATAAGTGAAACCTGCTTAGAGCCTGGCAAGTTAACTCGAGAATAAGCTAAAGGCCTTACAGGTATCATGAAGTTTATCACCTGGCATAAACTTAAGTGGCAAGACCGAATTAGGTTCTTGCAAGGTACGTTCTACTCGTAACAAGCCAAAAGGAAACAGGGGGACAGCAGCCCACACTACTGTAAAACAAGGTCCCTATTCATAGGTATACTCTGTAGTTTAAGTAAAAAGTAGAGTATTTGGGTTGGTCAAGTTACAGCGACGTAATCGTGCATAAAGTAAATTCACATAAGTTATAGTAAGCAAGGAAAAGGAGTCACAATTGCAAGCTGTATGTGGGAGAACACCACTTCTGTCGGTAAGAACAATACATAGAACAACCTACTGTACTAACTACCCCTATTTGGCCATTTATAGAGAATTTAAAGCAGGTACAAGCAGGATTCACAATAAATGCGCACAAGGTATAGAGAGGTTGCGGAGAGAAGTCAAGTTCCAGGTGAAAATATTTTTCAATTTCAAGTTAAATACAATTATTAAACTATTAGAGAGAATCAGAGTGATTACGATGACTTATTGCGATCAACGAGTCAGATCCCGGAAGGGCCCCCACAAATGTTACGTACGTCTAGGTTAGTCTAAGGGGGGAACATACATAACATTTCGAAGTGAATGAATTTAAAGCATACAATAACATTTAACAATATTTATTACCAACTGACATTCCCAACAAATACAATTAAACTTAACATTAAATTAGACTTATCTTAAATTAACTTAACACTATTCAACTTGACCACTAGGAACTTGAACAAATTAAGAACTTGAGTACACAGAGAACTTGGTTCCTTCCGCAACGCCCTACGTTACCAGCACCGAAGGGATGATGAGTAGTCCGATATCGTCTCTCGTCCACCAACACCAGGTTAGAAGCGAGTGTATTCAGCTTACAGCTGAGACTGACTCATGGGGCGGTGAACCCTCATTTTATAGGAGAGAGTCGAAACCTCAGGTGCTTCGAGGGTTTGAAGCCGGCTCGATGAAACATGGTGCGACGTGGCGGGGTGTGATTCAGAAGTGTCGTAGTGGTTGTTAGGTGGTAATAGGTGGTTAGTAGAGGTATACCTTACAACACACACACACACACACACACACACACACACACACACACACACACACACACACACACACACACACACACACACACACACACACACACACACACACATACACACACACGCGCGCGCACACACACACATACACGCACACACACACACACACACACACACACACACGCACACACACACACACACACACACACATACACACACACACACACACACACACACACACACACACACGCACACACACACACACACACACACACACACACACACACACACACACACACACACACACACACACACACACACACACACACACACACACACACAACTCCTTGCCCACCAAAGTTGGAGTGTCCACTTGCAATGCAGAAATGATGAAATATTAAGCCCTGGACAAGACCAGAAATCGGATCATTGAATTAGCGGCCGAGCGCATTACCACCACACCATCGAGCTTTGTGTTTACATGTGTTGTACTCGTGCGCGCGCGCGTGTGTAGGACAGTTTGTGCAATGTGCCTAGCAAGTCTTCTGAGAATGACTCGAGCAAGAACCTTCCCTGCAGTGGCCACAAAGTGACTTGCCACCGTTCTTCATATATATGGTAATTATGTAAAAAAAAAAAAAAAAAAAAAAAAAAAAACTCTTTGTTGGAGTCATTGATGAAGAAGATATTCGCCATTTCTTTTTTAAGATTTCAGAAGGCAAACCATCTGGACCTGCACTTTTGTTGTTCTTTAGACCGTTTATGGCTTGGAGTCTGCAAATTCTGGAGGAGTGTCTAGAGCTGTGATCGGGGATAGCTCTGGTAGTTGATTGAAGATATAAGGCTTGGTTGGGTTCTTTTGGTTTAGAAGATTGCCAAAGTGCTGAGCCCATCCCTTGAGAATTTGTTTGTTTTCTTTCAGGAGAACAAGCAGCGGCTTTGCCGCACCCGGCTACGCCAGGTTGCTTGGCCTGCGGCGCTTGCTCGCTTCGCTTGCATATGCGTCGGGGGGCCCCCAGAGCATCGGCGGGGGCCTCCAGAGGAATAGGTGGGGCTCCCAGAGGAGCAGCGGGGCACCCAAAGGAGGCACGGAGCCACCAGAGGAGCCGCAGGGGCCCTCAGAAGAGCCACGGGGGCCCAAGGGAACCACGGGGGCCCCCAAAGGAGCCATCCCATGAATTCATGGCCTGTCCTTACAAATTATACATTTCGATATGATGTAGTCTACGCTTCTTCGCTGTTTCGTCTCTTGGCATTGTAACGGTAGTCGATATTGTATAATCACCACTGAGATCATTTCAGAATCATTTTGAAAGAGAAATTCATCTATAATTCCTATGATCAGACTTTGCACCGTTTTTAACGAACTTCTTATATCCTGAGAAGTAATGCCGCATGAACGCCTCTCATTCCTCACCAAAATACCACCGTGACCGAGGACATTTAGAGACAGTTTTGATTCGGTCGAGAGTGGTGACGTCACGGCAGCGGGGACAACTGATTGGCCGAGAGTGGTGACGTCAAGGCAACGGGGACAACTGATTGGCCGAAAGTGGTGACATCACAGCAACGGAGACGACTGATTAGCCGAGAGTAGTGATGTCACGGCAAGGCAGACGACTGATTGGCCGACAACGATGAGGATTGAGAGGCGTTGCCGTGACGTCACCACTCTCGGCCAATCAGTCGTCTCCGTTGCCGTGACGTCACCACTCTCGGCCAATCAGTTGTCCCCGTTGCCGTGACGTCACGGAGCGTCACCAAAATACCACCGTGACCGAGGACATTTAGAGACAGTTTTGATTTCATTTTTTATTTATTTATACTTAGACACACACTAACGATCTCACTGGTGTGCTGTTTCGCTTTGTGGGACTATGTATATTTTTTATGGCATTGTAAAAACAGAGTGAATCGTGTTTGTCAGCAAAGCCCTGCATCTCTAGAGTCCTGGTTTGCCACAAGTCATTCTTCATTTTCTTTAGTTTCCTCCATGTTTCAGCACGAACGGTGCACTGTTTAGCTCTGAGGGATACAGAGTACGGGTGCGAGAACAGTTTTTTTTTCGGCTACTAGATAGTGAACATCTTGAGAATTCTTATCGAACTAGTCACGATGACGCCGCCTTGTAAAACCAAGAGCATCAACCACAGCTTGATGGATTGCTACACAGAGGTTGACCCATTTCTCGTTTATATAAAAGTTTATATTATTTATCGCCGGTCTCTTAGCAAGTCCTCATCATGGCGCTGTGGTTAGAGCTCTGGCCTGCCACTACGGAGGTCCGGGTTCGACTCTCACCCGGGGCTGAAATAATATCAGTATCGCAGCGCTGAGGGGTGTTACTCCAATTCTCGTGGGCGGGGAGTTGGGGGTGTGTGTGTGTGCAAGGTCATAGCATTACCCATAGATCGGACCTACGAGCTCTGAGCTCTCTTCCAGGAGGGAAATAGCTGTCGATCACGAGTCCAACACGTGATCCAAAGACCAAGTGAATACACACACACACACACACATACACACACACACACACACACACACACACACACACACATACACACACACACACACACACACACACACACAGATCTGAACAGGGCTTGGGAATGGAGTCAGGAGAAGGAAGTGGTCTTCAACACTAAGAAATGTAGCATAATGAAATTTGGAAAAAGTAAAAACAGGATATCAGTACAATATAAAATTGGTGCAAAGGAAGAAAAGAAAGTAGGATCTGAAAAAAGACATGAGAGTAATCATCACAAAGGACAAGTCCCCTGATAAAAAGATAAACAAACTTGTCGGAGAAACCTACAACTTGCTAAGATAAATATAGGTGGCTTTTACATTATTTGGACGAAGAAATGGTAAAGAAAATACTAGTCACACTGATAAGGCCAATTTTTGAGAACGCAGCGACACTATGGTCACACAGTAAAAAAAAAAAAAAAAAAAAAAAAAAAAATATATATATATATATATATATATACTCGTATATCTGTATATATATATATATATATATATATATATATATATATACATATATATATATATATGTGTGTGTGTATATTAAGGACTACTATTACACAGGACGTGCACACCTAGATTCCTGGCTCCGCTAGCGGAGGCCATTACTTTCTTTGTAACCTAACATTTTATATTGGACAAATATATCAAAACTAGAAACCTAACACTGTATATAGGACAAATATATCAACTATTGACTTATTCAATGCTGTATAAGTTAATATAAACATTTATAATGAAATAAGAAACTATTTTAAGGCACTGTTGTGCTTTGAAATGCCAATTTTAGCCGGACTTAACATGTATTATTGTATGAGGTTAGTGGAAACCAGGGTTGGCGTTTTTTTTAAATCTTAGAATATATATATATATATATATATATATATATATATATATATATATACATACATATATATATATATATATATATATATATATATTATTTAAATCAGATTTATTTTATTTAAATAGATTTTTTATAGATTTTAAATATTGTGGGAATGCTATCTGATATGCGATCTGATTGCTATAGGAGTTTTAGCATATCAATATAAGGAGCAGTGTTATATAGACTTACCACAAGTATACAAGGAACGGTATAAGCCTACATGTAGTATATATCACTGTGCAGCCCACAACAAGTTTTAACAAGATTCTTGTTGAAACTTGTTCTGGGTAAGTATGCCACAAGTATACAAGGAACGGTATAAGCCTACATGTAGTATATATCACTGTACAGCCCACAACAAGTTTAAACAATATTCTTGTTGAAACTTGTTCTGGGCAAGTATGTGATCTTTGGTGATAAATAGTTCGTATCTTTTTTCACTACTTTTTCAGCTTGTTTATTGTTTGTGAAATGGCCAAGTAATTTCTTCCAAACACCTACCGCTTGAGAAATAGTGCACTTGTCACTCTGTAATTCATCTAGAGTCTTTGGCTGCAATCGAGCCAATAATTCCTCAGCCGAACGTTTTAGGCCTAAATTTGATACTTTGTTTCTGACTTCAGTATCAATAGCTTCCCTGTTGACTTCACAGATTTTCATTAGAATTGGCCAGTTATTTATATAGGCCTTGAGACAGTCTGACATTGTGTTCCACCTTGTGTCCTGGGGCATGACTAGACACTGATCGCCTTCCTGCCGATACCTTGAAGCAGCATAATGGTTATTTCTAAAATGTTTAACTACAAGGACCACATGTTGCTTTACATTATCAATCTCAAGGTCATAAGCCGGTAGATTTAGTAGGCGTGCTGCACATCCGTATGTGAGGACGGTATGCTCAGGTTCACTCAATTACTCCAAGAGTTTTCTCATCTTGTTGACATTTGCTGCATTGTCTGTCACAACACTTCCAATGTGACAACCAAAATCTTGTTCAGCCTTCTTGATCGAATTTTGTACAAGTTGTAGAAGATATTCAGCAGTGTGAGGTTTCCCTGATGTGTCTATTGTGTCAACTAAATAAGTATGACCAGTGGATGTTGTTAGAGTGACACATATTATGGGTTCATTATGAATGTTAGACCACCCTTCAATTGAAAGACATACAGTTTCATTATTCAGGTCATCTGCACACTTTTTATATTCCTTTTCATACACGAGATCCAAGTACTTATCAGCAATATCTTTTCTGGATGGAGGAATATAACCTGGCCTCAGGTTCTGAACCATCTTGAGAAACTGAGGATGCTGAACAAGACGAAATGATGAATTTGTAGCAAATATAATTCCTGCAACTTCTTTGTCGAGATTTTCGTTTTGAGAGGCTGAAGTTTTTATGATAAATCTGTCCAGAGATGTTGATGACTTTCTTTTAGATGAAAATCATTTAGCAGAAGTGGTGCCTGTGGAGGAGTCTGATAGTGACCTTTTTAATGGTGGAGTCAGGTTTGCAGATAATTCAAGTGGAGCCGATGATGAAAGGATTGAAGCTGTTGATACAGATCCTGAAATGGAAACAGAAAATTTGAGCATATTGCATAATTTATAAATGAATAAATAAATGAACGAATACAGTGTGATTTAGGCTACTTTTGAGTACAGTAGTTATTTTTCCAGATAAAGATAATATTCACACAAGCCACTAAGTTATTTGGAAATAACAGGATATGAAATAGGTGGGCTTGGAATTCAGCTCACACAGGATTCAGTCCACTTTTAAATTCACTAAAAATAATGGGTTAATTGGGTTAGGTTAGGCTAAATCCCTTTGGGCTGAATCCCATGTGGGCTGAATTTCAATGGAACCTATGAAAAATATTACACAATGTTGAATGAAATGAATAACAATCATCTAGGATACAGTATATTATAGTAATATAGTCATTACCCAAGTTTAGAAGTAATGAAGTTGAAGTATCATCTCTTTAGGCCTCCACATTTTTATTGCACATGCTCTCCATTGTTCACCAAATTTATATACGTATGAGAAGGGAGAAATGCACACAATATAAGTAAAATTATTTACCTGGGTCATCAATTTCTTCTTCTGTATGCTGTGGCTGACCTTGGCATTAATCTCTGTGAGATTTTAATCTTGACACAATGCCCTGTAGTTCCTGGCTGCAGTCTTTGCATTTAGCTCGGTACCCTTTGTAAGAAGTTGTTGGTAGTTTTTCAAAATAGTTCCAGACAGGAGAATTTTTTCTGCCTGAAGAACTACTCTGCCAGGTCCAGAAGACATCCTTCCTGGTTGATTCCAAAGCAGCAACTGACTCAGTGAGAAACTGCTTACCCAGAACAAGTTTCAACAAAAATCTTGTTGAAACATGTTGTGGCCTGTAAAATGATATATACTACATGTAGGCTTATACCGTTCCTTGTATACTTGTGGCAAGTCTATATAACACTGCTCCTTATATTGATATGCTAAAAATGTCCTTTAGCAATCAGATCGCATATCAGATAGCAATCCCACAATACTTAAAATCTATGAAGAAATCTATTTAAATCAAATAGATATGATTCAAATAAAGAAATAGATTATTTTTTAATCAACGTGTCTAAAAATGGTAAATTAATCTGTTTAAATTCAATGTTGTTAAACATAAAATATCCAAATTTGACACACATGGAAATAAGTTTTATATAATCAGATCTTGGGACTGGAAGGATATCATCATCGATATCTGTTGTTACTTTCTTCACTGCTTCTAGGGCATCAAAAATAGAAACAGTGAAACAGTGAAGAAAGTAACAACAGATATCGATGATGATATCCTTCCAGTCCCAAGATCTGATTATATAAAACTTATTTCCATGTGTGTCAAATTTGGATATTTTATGTTTAACAACATTGAATTTAAACAGATTAGAGGTCTCGCAATGGGGAGTCCATTATCTGCTGTCATGGCATGTTTATTCATGGAAGTATTAGAAATGGACAAATACATCAACATCATGGGAAGAGGTACCACTTGGTTAAGGTACGTGGATGACATAATCGTGGTGATGCCAAAAAGAACTAATATAGAAAATAAGTTGAGAAGACTCAACGCTGTGAATAAAGACATTCAATTCACAGTTGAACTAGAAAAAGAGTGTAATTTACCATTTTTAGACCCGTTGATACACAGAGGTTCTCAACAGGTAAGTTTCTCGGTGTACAGGAAACCCACCAATAGGGACGACTTTGTCCATTATTTTTCAGCACACAGCAGACGTGTTAAAACGGGTGTTCTAATAGGTTTCTTTCTCAGAGCTTTTCGTATCTGCAGTGAAGAATTCCTAGAGGATGAACTTACTTACATCAAGAATACCTTTAGGAAGCTGAAATACCCCGGAGGTTTGATCACCAGGACAACGAGGAAAGCCAAGAAGATCTACGATGGCTCAAACGTCCGGACCCCGGGAAAGGATAAGTCTCATTTTATTTCTGTCCCTAATTCTATAAACACCATAGCTATTGATGATTATTTGTTAAAAGGTGGAATAAATATAGCAAAAATATCTTCCAATAAAATAGGAAAAATATTTAAGAAACATAATAATATGCGTAATAATCTCAGTGTCATTTACCGTATTCCATGCAACGGTTGTCCATCATCTTATTTCGGTGAGTCAGGTCGAGGGTTCAATAAACGCTTGAATGAGCACAAAAACGATCTCAGGGCTCATAGAACATCTAACTCCCTGGTTCGTCACCTGGACAAATGTGGACATCTACCTGATTGGAACAACGCAGAAATTCTACACGAGGGATTTGAGAAGAAAATGAGAAAAACTGTGGAAGCTGCACATATCGCCGCCAACAAGAACAACAACGACAGAGACGGATTTAAATGCCTCTCGAAAGCAGCAAGTGTCCTAATAATTAAATCGTTAGCCAAAGGGAAAACATGACGCTCATACCTTGGCGGGTTCCCTCTCACTACGAATATAAGAATTGTGATCCGTCTGTAATGCTGTAGTCCTCTGAAGAAGACCGAGTTGGTCGCAACGTTAGGGCAATAAACTCTATTCCTAACACATCTTCGTTTGCCCTTCCCCACCCACATTCTCTCTCATTTGTCTGAAATAATCTTAAATATATATATATATATATATATATATATATATATATATATATTTATTGTTTTGGTTAACAATAAGGTGGAGTAAAACGCTGCACGTCAAAAGTTAATATATTGTAGGAGTAAGGTACAACTTCGTCCTCACACTCTTCACCACAGTCACGGAAACGCACTGACACGTACCCTATGAGTTCACTCTGAATTCTGCGTGGTGCGTGACTAAACACCGGGTAGTCCGATCCAAAAACAGTTGCTAATTCTAATTTATATGATTATTTTAATTATTCATTCGCACACAGAAATTTACATTTACACACTTTCAGTTACATGACAACTTCAAATTTGATAGTAATAAGGATCTATATCCCATTCACTCAACTTTCGCATTACAATTAATTTGATAATTACTTAAGATGTACCAATGGCAATTAATGGAAGTTCTAGAACATTCACGCTAACACGGATGTACAAACACACATACAGAATTTCTAACTACGCATTTACTAAATCTACATGTAGCATATTGCTAACCAGATAATGAATACAATATATATATATATATATATATATGTATATATATATGTATATATATATGTATGTATATGTATATATATATGTATATGTATATATATATATATATATATATATATATACATATACCAAGGCTTTTTCCCCCTTACAAGGGAGGTAGCCAAAAAGTAAAAGACATAAAATCATTCCCACCCATTCCATCCCTGAGTACACTCCACACCACTCCACCCTCCCTCTCATCTTAGCACCTTCTGGATGACGGGTCATCCCTGCACCTTGTCCACTGCCCTGGGTCAGAAGCAGTGTCGCAAGACACAGCACATCCACAGCAAGGCCGCTTCATTAAATCGGTGACCCCCCCTCTCCGTCCCCCCATGCATAAAGGAGAAGACGGGGAGAAATCCCTTCGGGCTGCGTCAAAATTTGCTCACACATACCTCACCCCCCATCCCCCCCGCCCATTCTACCTCATGCATCACAACATCATCCATATACAACCATTCTCCATTCACCCCTATCTTCTGTCCTCTTCCGTCCTTCCTCAACAGACATTCCCCTCTTCGCCAAAACCCCCTTCACCCCATCCATCCACCTCATTCTAGGACGTCCCTTCATGTTCACTCCCTCCACATCTGCCTTCAATACCTCTTTTACAAATATTTCTTCACTCATTCTTTCCATGTGTCCAAACCATCCTAATACTCTTTCATCAACCCTATCTCCCAACCCCCTTTCCACCCCTGTTCTCCTCTTCACCTCCTCATTTCTCACTTTATCCAGAATAGTAACCCCCATCATACCTCTCAGACACCTCATCTCAAACACATTCAAACTCCTTCTCTCTTCCTCTCTTATGTTCCATGTTTCTGCCCCATACAATGCTGTTGGCACAATCACTCCTTTATATAGTTTCCTCTTAGCATCCATTCCCAAATGTCTATTCCTCATTACACTTTTTAATCCACCAAGGCATTTACTCGTTTCTCTCAATCTTTATTCTACCTCCACCTTCAATCCACCTTTTCCTGCCACATTTGCACCCAAGTATCTAAAACTATCCACTTCCTCCAGTTGCTCTCCCTTAATGCTCACTTCCAGACTACTGCCACTTTCACCCTTTGTACATCTCATCACCTTACATTTACCCACATTTATCTTCAGCTTTCTTCTATCACATACTCTCCCAAACTCTGTCACCAACTTCCTCAATCCCTCCTCCGATCCTGCCACAAGCGCAGTGTCGTCCGCAAACAACAACTGGCGCATCTTCCACTTTTCTCCATTTTCTTCAACCATCTCCAATCCCTGACCCACTACCCTTGCATTTACGTCTCGCACCACCCCATCCATGTATAAGTTGAACAGCCAGGGTGACATAACGCATCCTTGACGAAGTTCCACCTTTACCTCGAACCACTCACTCTCTCCATTTCTAATCCTGACACAAGCTCTACTACTCTCATAAAAACTCTTGACAGCTTTTAGAAGCTTTCCTCTTTTCCCGTATATCCGCAAAACCTCCCACAGTGCCTTTCTGTCTATCCTGTCCTAAGCCTTTTCCAAGTCCATAAAGGCCCAAAAAACATCCTTCCCCTTTCCTATAGCTTTCTCATATATCTGTCTTACCACAAAGATCTGATCTACACAACCTCTACCCATCCATCCCAAATCCACACTGTTCCTCACCCATTACTCCCTATGTTCCTCTCCTAATCCTCTCAATCAAGATCCTTCCATAAGCCTTCCCAAATACACTTAACAAGCTAATCCATCCGAAACTACTACATTCACACTTGTCCCCTTTTCCCTTGTAAAGTGGAACTATACAAGCACACCTCCAGTCCTCCGATACTCTATCCTCTCTCCAGGAAACATTAAATAACCTCACCAACCAGTCCACCATCACTGTACCTCCTTTTTTTAGACATTCTGCATGGCATCCATCCAGACCAGGTGCCTTACCTGCTTTCAACATCTTAACAACTGCCTTCACTTCATCCTTCCTTATTTCTCCTCCATTTTCCTCACTCATCACTCTCATTTTCTTAGCATTTCCCACTGCAACTATCTCTCCCTCCCTATCCTCCTTCACATTTAGCAACTCCCTAAAATATTCTGCCCATCTTCCCCTTACTGCCTTCTCTTCCATTATCATCTCTCCATCTGCACCTTATACCTTTTCTTCTCTACTTGATTCACCTCCTCTTCCTCTCTTAATTTCTTTCCAAAACATCTTTTTATTACTTTCAAAATTCTCTGTCATACTCTTACCCCATTTCACATCTGCTCTCCTCTTTGCCTCCTTTACCTTTTGCTTTACTTCTCTTTTCTTTTCTTTGTACCTCTCATATGACTCCCTCATCCTATTTTGTAACCAATCTGTGAAAACTCGCTTCTTCTCTTCTACAACCTTCTTTGTTTCCTCATCCCACCATTCACTACCCTTTCTTCTATTTCCTTCTGTCCTTCTTGTTCCACACACCATCCTTGCACACTTTGTGACTCCCTCCTTCAACCATCCCCATTCCTCCTACACACCTAGCTCTACTCTATCCTTCACTACCTCCCAC
>NC_134818.1:40381904-40446904 GCF_046742065.1 Oratosquilla oratoria
GGAGAAATGTCAATGTAATTGTATTGGGAGACCTTAATGCTAGGGTAGAAAACGAACAAATAGACGAAGTGATCGGGAAGTATGGAGTTCCCAGTAAAAATCGTAGTGGAGAATTATTGGTGGAGATGTGTCTTGAAAGAGAGTTGATGATAGCAAATACAGCGTTTTGGAAGAAAGTCAAGTATATACACATGGGAGAGGGTGGTGGATGGAAGGGTGGTAGATAGAGCGTTAATGGACTATATAGTGGTGACCAAGAGTATGGTAGGAAGAGTTAAGGATGTACATGTTCTAAGGGGAGAGAGTGGGGGAATATCAGATCATTATCTGGTGGAAGGTAAATTGAGAGTGGAGAATAGGTGGAGAAAAAGGAAAAGGGCAGAAGGTAGGGAGGTACTTAGAGTGAACTGCTTAAAAGAGAAAGAAAAGGAGAAAAATATAAGAAGCTGAGAGAGGAGTGGGAGGGAGTGAAGGATAGAGTAGAACTAGGAGTGGAGAAAAAGGAAAAGGGCAGAAGGTAGGGAGGTACTTAGAGTGAACTGTTTAAATGAGAAAGAAAAGGAGAAAAATATAAGAAGCTGAGAGAGGAGTGGGAGGGAGTGAATGATAGAGTAGAACTAGGAGTGGAGGAGGAATGTGGATGGTGCAAGGAGGGAGTAATAAGGTGTGCAAAGATGGTGTTTGGAACAAGGAGGGTGGGAGGAAATAGAAGGAAGGGTAGTGAGTGGTCGGATGAGGAAGCAAAGAAGGGTGTAGGAGAGAAGAAACAGGCATTCATAGATTGGCTACAAATTAGGACGAGGTAATCGTATGAGAGGTACAAAGTAAAGAGAAGGGAAGTTAAGAATAAGATAAAGGAAGCAAAGAGGAGAGCAGATGTGAAATGGGGTAAGAGTACGACAGAGAATTTTGAAAGTAATAAAAAGATGTTTAGAAAAGAAATTAAAAGAGGAAGAGGAGGCGAATCAAGTA
This sequence comes from Oratosquilla oratoria, assembly GCF_046742065.1. Lineage (NCBI taxonomy): Eukaryota > Metazoa > Arthropoda > Malacostraca > Stomatopoda > Squillidae > Oratosquilla > Oratosquilla oratoria. The sequence continues at coordinate 40,382,877 of NC_134818.1, forward strand.
GAGAAGAAAAGGTAAAAGGTGTAGATGGAGAGTTGATAATGGAAGAAAAGGCAGTGAGAGGAATGTAGGCAGAGTATTTTAGGGAGTTGCTAAATGTGAAGGAAGATAGGGAGGGAAAGGTAGTTGCAGTGGGAAGCGCTAAGAAAATGAGAGTGACGAGTGAGGAAAATGGAGGAGAAATAGGGAAAGATGAAGTGAAAGCAGATGTTAAGAAGATGAGAGCAGGTAAGGCACCTGGGATGGATGGATGCCATGCAGAATGTCTGAAGAAAGGAGGTACAGTTATGGTGGACTGGTTGGTGAGGTTATTTAATATTTGTTTAAGAGAGGGTAGAATGCCTGAGGACTGGAGGAGTGCCTGTATTGTTCCGCTTTATAAGGGAAAGGAGGACAAGTGTGAGAGTAGTAGTTTCAGAGGGATCAGCTTGATGAGTGTAGTTGGGAAGGCTTATAGGAGGGTCTTGATTGAGAGGATTAGGAGAGGAACAGAGGGTGTAATTGGTGAGAAACAGTGTGGTTTTAGGACAGGTAGGGGATGTGTAGATCAGATTTTTGTAGTAAGACAGATATGTGAGAAAGCTATAGGAAAAAGTAAGGATGTTTTTGGGGGCTTTTATGGATTTGGAGAAGGCTTACGACAGGGTAGACAGGAAGGCACTGTGGGAGGTACTGCAGATGTATATGGGATAGGAGGAAAGCTGTTAAGAGCTGTCAAGTGTTTTTACGAGAGTAGTAGAGCTTGTGCTAGGATTAGAAAAGGAGAGAGTGAATGGTTCGAGGTAAAGGTGGGACTTCGTCAGGGATGTGTTATATCGCCCTGGCTGTTCAATCTATACATGGATGAGGTGGTGCGAGAAGTGAATGCAAGGATAGTGGGTAAGGGGTTGGAGATGGTTAAAGAAAATGGAAAAAAGTGGAAAATAAGCCAGTTGGTTATTGCTGACGACACTGCGCTTGTAGCAGGATCAGAGAAGGGTTGGAGGAAGTTGGTGATAGAGTTTGAGAAGGTGTGTGAAAGAAGGAAGCTGAACTTAAGTGTGGGCAAAAGTAAGGTGATGAGATGTACAGGGGGAGAGAGTGACAGCAGGCTGGAAGTGAGCATTAAGTGTGAGAGACTGGAGGAAGTGGATACCTTTAGATACTTGGGTGCGAATGTGCTAACAGCACTGTACGGGGCAGAAACATGGAACATAAGAGAGGAAGAGAGAAGGAGTTTGAATGTGTTTGAGATGAGGTGTCTGAGAAGTATGATAGGGGCTACTAGGCTGGATAAAGTGAGAAATGAGGAGATGAGGAGGAGAACAGGGGTGGAAAGGGTGTTGGGAGATAGAGTTGATGAAAGAGTATTAGGATGGTTTGGACACATGGAAAGAATAAGTGAAGAAAGATTAGTAAAATAAGTGTGGAAGGGAGAGGTGGAAGGAGTGAATATGAGGGGTGTAACCATCACTAACCATCACCCACCACGCACGTGATCCACAGGCTTGCAACATAGCGAGACTCCCCTTCTTGCTAACCTTGCATTTCCCACAACATACCCCTAACGCAGCATATTTCATGACAAACAAGATAGATACCCAATGTCACCAGACTAACCTATTAAAATCCTTTATTATAACTGCCCTAGTATATTACGCATAAACTAACATAGATATTATATACTTAACAACATCCACTAACTATAGGACTAACCCTCATATATAAACTGACCCTAATACATAGAATAGCGAGACTAACGCCTTTGCTTACAGTAACCTACTAACAACCTATATAACCTTTAACACCCATGTCACACCGGAGAGGCTGGGTAGGTCACGAACCTACCGGCCAGTCGTCAGAGCTAGGCAGACCAATAGGCTGCCAGCCTATTGTGCCCTAGGTCAAGGCCTGGCACTTATTGTAATCTGCCCACATGGCCCATTTGTATCTTTATCATATTTGCAAACCAGATTTGCCTCAATTGTTAATTAAAAGTAGAAAACTCCCGTTTTGGAGTTTATCTCGCCCGCATTAAGTCCTCCTTACGTAACCAACAAACCTATTTAACGGTTACACAACCTATCCAACGGTTACACAACCTATCATAACGGTTACACTGGTGGCGAGCGGTGCACCCACGCCCTGAATAGAAGCGCCGTCTTCCTCCAAACAACCTATATCATAACGGTTACACTGGCGGCAGCGTTGCTCCCAGCGGTGCTCCCACGTCCTGAATAGAAACGCCGTCCTCAGCCATACTACCAAGGTTACACAACCAATCCAACTGGCGAGCGGTGCTCTATTCCAACCTCCGAAGATACAAGCCTATTTTATACCAAGAAACACTGGTTTCACACATGCCTACCACAGAAGGCCGAATACATTCTTCAGTCATTCAAGCCACGCCTACCATTCAGAACATTCAGAAGGAACGGACCACGGTCAACGAAGAAGAAATCGTCTATCTTCGACTTCTCATATCTTCAATCAAGCTCCCAGAGTAAAAGAATCAAGCCACTTGATTCTATTCAGCTCCAAGAAAACCAGCCACGCCAGCCATTCAGAAGAACAAGATCATTGTCTACGAAGCAGACATCGCCTGTTTTCAAAACAACCGCATCAGAAAGCTAGCTCATCACTTCGTCAAGCAAGCGACACGTCTACCCACAACCCCTCCACCAACCACTCCCTTCGAGACGACAGTCAGAATTCTAAGATCGCAGCTTTGCACCAATCTTAGAATCGGTGGTGAAATCGAACCCATTCGATTTTGAACCACCTGGTGGCAGTGCGCTACCATAGTCTCTGTAGACATATGTCTACAGTGACATCTCTGTCAGAATAGAAGAACCCGAGATCAACGCAATATCTACAAGCTCAGCACCTCACTCGGTAAGCATTACTAACCAGTAACCACCACCCCTCTATCCCTTCAATCAGCAAACCCAAGCCGAGACCGGACGCATCCATTCAGCAGAGATCCAGCGCACCAACTCCTAGATCGACACGACATCACGACTTCAGTCAAGACGCAGTGGACCCAGGCCGACGAGACACATCCGAGAGACAATCTCGTCCGCCACCCAAAACTACCGTCACCAATCACCGTGAGTATAAACCATAGACTCCCACTAATTCCCCCCTTTTTTTTATATAATTCAGGAGCCGGACGAGAAACCGCCTCCACCCCCCCCTCCATGACCACCCAGACCAGGAGCCTCGCATAGGTTATGGCCCTGACCCGCCTACCCCCCTCCACCCCCCCCTCCATGACCACCCAGACCAGGAGCCTCGCATAGGTTATGGCCCCGACCCGCCTACCCCACCTCCACCCCTTCCACCCAGACCAGGAGCTTCACAGCACTTGGGCCCGGACCCGCCTAACATACCTGCTCTTCGCATCGGGTCAGCATTCTTGCTAACTCGTAGCCACACAACCACCGAACACCACCATCCACCCACCGCCACCCTTGGCTCGATCTGCTCGCGAAAATTGCTTGCCCAAGCAATGTTCCAACACCAGCTAGGAATCCTCACCTCAGCCCACGACAGTCTCACATCCGCCCACGGAACCAACCAGTGCTACCCAGCATTCCGTGCAGCCTTACCATAAGTACTCCATTTATAAAACTTTTATGTTATATTTAATTATAATTCTTTAGATGTAAACTAGCCCACGTAGAACTATCAGAAATAACTATTGTTACAAAAATAGAAAATCAAAGACCACGATAGACAGAACTCAATAATTAAATAACAAAATATCCACTAGTGTAATTTTTAACTTACGAAATAATTTTTCAATTTTAACGTAGATCCAAAATATCAAAATGCCACCTCCAAGAAATCTCTCAGGCAGTCACCCGAAACTTAGCAAATTAGGATAAACCAATATACAACGACAAATCCCAAGATGACCATAACTAACTCTTAAACTATGAATTTACATTAATTATTCCTCCTTCGGACGCAGGACGTCATGCGATTCGATAGGATAGGTCCTCACGATCATTTACTTATAGAACTTTCACTATCTATAAAAGTACTTCTTCACTTCCTTCCGACCGTGAAGCCCCGGAATAATACACTCAAAACCCAACCCACTCAAACAGGATGAATAAGCATTCCATACCATACATACACTAGAATTAAAAATAAAATAAAATGAAATAAAATAAATTAACTGCCTTAAATAAATATAAATATGTATAAGCGCGATAATAAGAACAACAGAGAAAATAATTTCCCATGAAAATTTTAACCAATAACCATTCTCAATACTAGCAACTTTGTATCTCTATGCAATGTATAAATATTTAACCATATATATATATGAATATTTAGCTCTACACAAACTAACATATTAATTAAAAACACTAACCACTTAGGATGTCATATCTTCAGTAAAGCTATGACTGTAGTGAAAGTGTACAATCCAAAATATATCTCAGAGAAAAGAGATCATCAAAGATTCTCATTGTACAGAGATACAAATGTAAAGTGGAAAGTGAAAATTCATTCTCATTGAAAAGAGAATATACAAGCGTAAAATTTTTTTTTTAGCTTTACTGAACACATACAAGATATGATAATATACGTAAAAATCCCCCCTTTTTACTCATTCAAACAAATTTTGCAGATCAATATCACCCACTAGAAACTTACAAATTATCATATCTATATTTTTTACAATTATGTATGCCAACCCCAGTGTCACGACCTTAACCCTAGGTACGAGGACGTACCTCAAAAGGTCAGGGAGGCAATGTAACCATCACTAACCATCACCCACCACGCACGTGATCCACAGGCTTGCAACATAGCGAGACTCCCCTTCTTGCTAACCTTGCATTTCCCACAACATACCCCTAACGCAGCATATTTCATGACAAACAAGATAGATACCCAATGTCACCAGACTAACCTATTAAAATCCTTTATTATAACTGCCCTAGTATATTACGCATAAACTAACATAGATATTATATACCTAATAACATCCACTAACTATAGGACTAACCCTCATATATAAACTGACCCTAATACATAGAATAGCGAGACTAACGCCTTTGCTTACAGTAACCTACTAACAACCTATATAACCTTTAACACCCATGTCACACCGGAGAGGCTGGGTAGGTCACGAACCTACCGGCCAGTCGTCAGAGCTAGGCAGACCAATAGGCTGCCAGCCTATTGTGCCCTAGGTCAAGGCCTGGCACTTATTGTAATCTGCCCACATGGCCCATTTATATCTTTATCATATTTGCAAACCAGATTTGCCTCAATTGTTAATTAAAAGTAGAAAACTCCCGTTTTGGAGTATATCTCGCCCGCATTAAGTCCTCCTTACGTAACCAACAAACCTATTTAACGGTTACACAACCTATCCAACGGTTACACAACCTATCATAACGGTTACAGGGGGTGTTCTAGGATGAGATGGATAGATGGGGTGAAAGGGGCATTACAAAAGACAGAAACGTCTGTGGAGGAAGGACGGAAGAGGACAGAAGATAGGGGTGAATGGAGAGGGGTTGTATATAGATGATGCTGTGATGCATGAGGGAAAGTGGGTGGGGGATAGGGGGTAAGGAAGTATGTATGGGAAAAATTTGACGCAGTTCGAAGGAATTTCTCCCCATCTTCTCATTTTCTGCATGGGGGGACGGAGAGAGGGGGTCGCCGAATTTATGAAGCGGCCTTGCTGTGGATGTGCTGTGTCTTGCGACACTGCTTCTGACCCAGGGTAGTGGACAGGATGCAGGTGATGATCCGTCATCCAGGAGGTGCCAAGATAAGAGGGAGGGAGGAGGGTGGAGGGGAGTGGAATATCTACGAAATGGAATGGGTGGAAGTGGTTTCTATGCCTTTTTCTTTTTGGCTACCGCCCGTGTAGGGGAAAAAGACCTTTGGTATATGTATGTATGTATGTATGTATGTATGTATGTATGTATGTATGTATGTATGTATGTATGTATGTATGTATGTATATATATATGTATATATATATATATATATATATATATATATATATATATATATACATATATATATATATATATATATATATATGACGTAAGCGGAGTAGGAAACACTTACCTAACTGGGAGGGTTCCACCATTCTAGCTAAAGGACTACACAAGAAACAACGGAAAATAATTGAATCACTTTACATTGCCAACCACAAGAGAACTGGTGACTTGAAATGGACAAAATCTACCGCGACACTTGCCCTCCAAGAATGGCTTCCGAGACCCCCCGACCTTAAGTAGATACCTTATTCCCACTTCGGCCTAACCTCTCCAGCTTTCTTCCTTTTACTCTGACGTTCCTTCTTGCACCATGCTACCTTGCTCCACTTCACATGCTACCAATTCACATATCCCCCAACATTGTTCCTTCACCATTTAATATTATCCCCACTTTTATCATGAATTATTCTTTTAATATTGTTCATTACTATTTATTTTCAACACTATTATTATTATTATTATTATTATTATTATTATTTTTATCATTGTTATTATAATTATTATTATTACTATTATTACTATTATCATCATTATTTTTATTAGCATTATTTTTATTTTCATTATTATTATTACTTTCATTATCTTTGTTATTATTGTTATCATTATTGTTACTATTATTATTTAAATATTTAATTTTTCGTTTTTATTATCATTGTTATCACTATTATTGTTATAATTACTTTTAATAATTTCTTTGTTATTAGTATTATCATATATTTTTATTTTTATTATCATCATTGTTATCATTACTATTGTTACAATTACTATTAATAATTTCTTTGTTATTAGTGTTATCATCATATTTAATTGTAAAAAAAATTCATCATTGTTACGTTAGCCACAATATAATGTTCACACTCGTCACCAACTATGGTAACACGGAGAGGTGGTGAGGTCCACCCCATGTATATAATACCCACAGCCTGTTTGTAAACCTATTCCTTTGAAAAAGCATACCTGCGAAACTAGTCAGGAATAAACTCAAGACTAAGACTCCTGTGTTTCCTGCTCCGCTTACGTCAACCTGTCAGAATGTCTCAACATATATATATATATATATATATATATATATATATATATATGTATACATATATATGTCGATATATAAATACCGGTATATACTAATATGCATTTATACAATTATATATATATATATATATATATATATATATATATATATATATACATACATATATATATATATAAATATATATATGTATATATATATACATATATGTATATATATATACTGTATTATGCATGCATATTGTAACGTAATATAATTATTATGTTATTGTTTGTATGAATTATTTTTCTGTTCATCATATCCTACCTATGTGTGTCATTCATGCGTATTACATATTTGTCATTATGTATTATTTATTATGATTTTGTATGTTGATATGTAAATACAATTGCACCATCCAGGAGGTGCCAAGATAAGAGGGAGGGAGGAGGGTGGAGGGGAATGGAATATGTAGGGAATGGAATGGGTGGAAGTGGTTTCTATGCCTTTTTCTTTTTGGCTACCCCCCGTGCAAGGGGAAAAAATCCTATGGTATATGTATGTATATACATCTGTTTTTTGATACAAAAGTCCATTGCTCAAATAAAATTCCTCTATCATATACTCCTTTGGTAGTTCTGGAGGAATACCTCGGGGGCTTATCAAATTCTGGGCTACTTTTTCCCAAGTCTCTCTTCTTTGTTCCTTTATTATTATTTCCTCATCCTACTATTTCATCAATACCGCAGATGAAATTTATAAACCCTGTCGTAAGTTGGCTAATATTCCTAGTGCATTTGCTGGAACGTTCTTCCTACCTGGAATATATTCAATTTTAGCCTAAGATTCTTATGTTTCAATAAGTTCTGGATAGCTGTATGATCAGTCCACACTCTGATTGGATATCCCAGTATCATATTTCTAAACCTCCCTAGTGAATATATCACTGCTAATGTTTCTCATTCTGTAATGGAGTAGATTTTCTCTGCACTATTACAAAGTCTCACTTTGAAAGCTATCGGATTCAATTTTCCAGCTCTCTCTTCCATCAATATGTCTCCTAACCTTACGTCAGACGCATCAGTATAAAGGATAAACTTTATCACAATCAGGAAATATGAGAACTGGAGAACTAGTAAGTTTATCTTTCAAGTTGTCAAAGCTTGTTGTTGTGCAGATCCCCAATTGACTCTTTCCTCAACAAAGAACTTAATGGATTATCTATGTTTGCATAACCTTTGTTATTTTTTTTTTAATAATACCTTGTCAATCCGAAGAAACTTCTAACTTTTTCTACATTGTCCGAAATTAGATAGTTCTTTACTACTTCTAATTTTGAATTCACGGTATTGAGTCCATGTCTTTCTATCTTATGTCCCACAAAATCTTACATTTTCAAGTTTCACTTTCAATTCTGCTTCAGCTAGTCTTGAGAATACCAAATTTAATTTGTTAAAGTGCTCAGTCACTGTTTGGAAAACTATTAAGAAATCATCTAAAAGTACACTGGCAGTGTTTCCTAAGAACCCATCAAGAACTGTATTCATTAATCTCATATAAGTTAATGGACTATTTCATAGCCCAAATAGCATTTGTTTGAGCGGATAGTGCCCCGTTGTTGTAGAAAATGCTGTATAATCCCTTGAATCTTCATGCAATTTGATTTGCCAGAACGCAGATTTGATATATACTCGTATAGTGCTAAAATACCTATTCTTGGTTCCTAAACTACTTAGGATATCTACTGTTATCGGTAACGGTAGTCTATCAGGCATTGTCTGTTTATTCAATTCCCTATAGTCAATAACTGGACGCATGGTACCATCTGATTTTGGCACCAGAATCAACAAGGAATTCCATTCTCTTCGACTGGGTTTTATGATATCCTACGATAATATTTTATTGATAAATTTATCTACAATGGCTAGCTTGTAATGTGGTAATCTGTAGGCAGGTATATAATTAGGTTGAGTCCATGGTTTCAATTTGATCGGATGGTTTAAATCAGTTGTTTTGCCCAAGGCGTCCCCCGGCAAAGCAATTGCTTTATTGTGCTTCACAAGCAGTGTAATAAAGCTTACTTCTAGATCTGGACAACAAGCAGGCTCTAGTCTACTCTTATATCTCTCTCCCAATCCTGTTTCTTCCTGAATTAAACAGATTGATGAAATTGGTGATTCCATTTCTTCAGGACTTCATTCAAAATCTTAATGGGTCTTGGACAGATTTGAAAACATCCTATATGTGTACTTTTTCTTAAGGCAATGTCTTTGTTTAAAGTACTACTTTCTTGTGTGTTATATAAATCCTCGAATCCAACTTCATACCCATTATCCTAACTGATTCTAGAATGGTCAAAGTTTCAGAGTCTATAGTGACTCCTTTCAACTACACTTCTGCTCTGTTAATAGATCTAGAGCGCAATAAAGTCGACTTTATTACGCTACCTTCCACAATTAGAAGTTGATGAATTCTGATTAATTTCTGGGATTTCTTGAACACCTGAGTTGGGTTCACTATATGTTCTTGAATAGACCGCTCTGCTCCTCTACCATCTGTGGTGTAGTGCTTTAAGGTGCTCTAGCATAGGATACTAGCAGGGCACCGTAGTGTTGTAGCGTGCCCCAATCACCAGTGACGCTTCTAGTACAAGGGGTCATTGTTACGGTTGACAAGACCTCATTCAAATGTGTACTAGGCGTGGCATCGTCTTCACTCTACGTAGGACGAGACGGCTGCTCGCACGCCAGTCTAAACTAGTCTGTCATACTGTGAGCACATTGCGCTCCATGTGCGCAATACCCATAATAAAGGTTCCAATCGTCCTTCCCCTCGCGTTTATTTTGCAATCACAAACATAAAATGGCGCAGTGAGTAGGATTGCTTGCAATTGCTTGCAACTTGCAAAAGTGAAACATGGGACGACACACAAATCGGCGGCGCGTACGTAAACGGAGCGAACGTGAACAAAGCACTGAGGGAACTAGCGCAACAGGCAACAGTGAACGTGCTGGGCCGTGAGTGCAGTGCCAGCAACAGTGTGCATGCTGAACCGTGAAATACCGCGCGATGTTGACGCGCCTTCGTGGACACGTAGTGATACGAACAAAGAGGCCTTTCATCCCACCGCCTCGCCCTACCCAACTCCGTTCCTTCGTATTGGAAGCTCCGAGCCGCCCTATCCGCCACCTGGGAACTGGCGCCGTATGACCAGCGCATCGTCGTCCCCGCCGCCCTACGGGAGCAACCACCGACACCCGAAGACGCCACCCCGTCGCGTCCCATCCCTCGGTGGATGACCTGCCGTCCTCGTGCGCGGACCCCTCCCCCCTATTCCGCCCCCGCCGCTCACCTCGGATCGTGGATAGGCATACCTCTCGTAATGGTCATACGAGAGCGGAGGGGGGGGGATGTGGTGTAGCGCTTTAAGGTGCTCTAGCATAGGATATTAGCAAAGCACCGTAGTGTTGTGGCGTGCCCCGATAACCAGTGACGGTTCCAGTACATGGACTCCTTCTTACGGTCGACATGGCCTCATTCATATGTGTACTAGATGTGGCATCGTCTTCACTCTGCGTAGCAGGAGGTGGTTGTCCGCACGCCAGTTTATACCCGTCTGTTATACTGTGAGCACATAGTGCTTAATGTACGCTTAACGCTACAATAAAGGTTCCAATCGTCCCCTTCCCGCGTTTCTGTTGCAATTACAAACATAACACCACCCAATCTAGTATTGTTACCTTCCCTATCTATCACAATAGATTCTCTTATCAAAGATACTGGTTCTAAGTCTGGTTGATTTAAACATGGGATTAACTGTGATTTCACTAAGATCCCTAACTCAGGAGGACATATGATCATGCCCTTTTTTCTCATAGTTGTAAATCCTATCAATAAATCTCCTGGAAAAATAGATTCTTCTACAACTACCATTGGACTGTGCAAGTGCTCATTTTATATAAAATAACATCTAACTCAATCTTACCTAATTTTCTTAACTGATTTGCTATTACTTGCAATGAGTAATGGATTGGTGCCAATATTTTCACTCCTGGTTTCAATTGGTAACTTTGCTAGTTATAGCATTGGCTACAGATCCCGTATCGATAAATATTTGAATAGGTCTATTGAAAAGCCTGCCCGAAATGATGGTCTTACAGAAGTCATTCCAATTGTTATAGTCAATTTACAATTGCCTTTGGTGCTTTCTTTCACCCTCCTATCAGTCTTGCTGCTATAGGGTTAGTTCTGTAGTGTTGTTTTATTTTATGTATGGAGGTTTTCCTCTTGTTTCTAGGTGAATAAATAAATTGGTATTGCTCTACAATCCTGTGTTCTATTTCCTATTTTTTTGTGATACAAACAGAAAGGTGGGTTTCTATAATGATACTCATCATGACCCTCATATTTGCAGTTCCTACAATTATTCTCATAAAGACACTCTTGTGCTTTATGTCCCCGTTGGTTATAATTATAACATTCAAATCTAGCATTTCTTGAAGTACTTCTAACTCTATGTTCAGATCCCCTGTTTCTGTAATCACTCCTAGAGTTCCTATTTTCTTTCTTTTCTTGCATTCCTGTTTTCATGATAAATGGAAAAATGACTTTATTTTCTATGTATCCTTGTAAAAGATAATAGATCTCCCCTAAGTCCATGGTTTCTTTATGGTCCCTGTATAGCTTTTCTGCAGTCAAACTCATCGCAGTTGTGTGCCAATATAGCAAATGCTATTAACTTAGTAACCTGAGAAACTTTTAACTTGTCACTAGATCTTTCTGTTCGTCTGAATCCTTCAACATAGAATTCATGTCCTTAGACCATCTGTCTAATTTTGCTAAATATTCTGCGTTTTTGTTGTTGCTTTTTTCTTTATCATTCTAACCAAATTCCTGATGGGATCCTGATCACACTTTGACTTAAAATGCTTTATGAAAACATTTTTATAATTTTCATATATGTTCATATCTTCCATTTGCAGGAAATTCATAATAAGCCTAGCCCTACCCTTCTCAGGATCTAAATTTTCCTTTAAAAACTCTACACATACATACATTTCCCAAAGGCTTTTTCCCCCTTACAGCGGGGGGTAGCAAAAAAAAAAAAAAAAAAAAACATAGAAGCCACTCCCACCCATTCCATCCCCTACATATTCCACTACCCTCCACCCTCCTCCCTCCCTCTTATCTTGGCACCTCCTGGATGACGGATCATCCCTGCATCCTGTCCACTGCCCTAGGTCAAAAGCAGTGTCGCAAGACACAGCACATCCACAGCAAGGCCACTTCATTAATTCGGCGACCCCCTCTCCGTCCCTTCATTCAGAAAAGGAGAAAAAGAGTAGAAATTCCTTTAGGCTATGTCAAACTATTTCTCATACATACCTCAATCTCCATCCCCCACCCACTCCCCCTCATGCATCACAGCATCATCCATACACAACCCTTTTCTATTCACCCCAGTCTTCTGTCCTCTCCTATCCTTCCTCTCTTTTGTAATGCCCCTTTTACCCCATCTATCCATCTCATCCTAGGACGCCCCCTCATATTCACTTCTTCCACCTCTGCCTTCCACATTTCTTTTACTAACTTTTTCACTTATTCTTTCCATGTGTCCAAACCATCCTAATACTCTTTCATCAACTCTATCTCCCAACTCCCTTTCCACCCCTGTTCTCCTCCTCATCTCCTCATTTTTCACTCTATCTAGCCTAGTAACCCCTATCATACTTCTCAGACATTTCATCTCAAACACATTCAAACTCCTTCTCTCTTCCTCTCTTATGTTCCATGTTTCTGCTCCGTACATTGTTGTTGGCACAATCACTCCTTCATATAACCTCCTCTTAGCATCCATTCCCAGATATCTATTTGTCATTACACTTTCTAACCCACCAAGGTATTTACTCGCTTCTCTCAATCTACATTCTACCTCCACCCACACTCTTCCCTTTCCTGTCACATTCGCACCCAAGTATCTAAAGGTATCCACTTCCTCCAGTCTCTCACCCTTAATGGTCACTTCCAGCCTGCTGTCACTCTCCCCTTGTACATCTCATCACCTTACTTTTGCCCACATTTATCTTCAACTTCTTTCTTTCACATACCTTCTCAAACTCTGTCACTAACTACCTCAATCCCTCCTCTGATCCTGCCACAAGCGCAGTGTCGTCAGCAAACAACAACTGGTTTATTTCCCACTTTTCTCCATTTAGAAATTCTATTTAATTTTTTATCATCTGTCGCTATTAGTGTATTAAACTCAAAAACCTTTCCACCCCTACTGTATATTCTTCCCCCTAAAACTTTGGAATGTTACACTGTGAGGTAATATCCTCATGGCGGAGAACTTCCGTGACCATACCTTCAGTTGTTAATGTCGATTTTAATCAACTGTTTCCTTTGTAGTCGGTCTCACACATACGACGCTCCCTCACACATATGTACATCAACCTCGTTTACTATCTCATCATCCTAGCCATCCTCTCGTTCACTAGCTCGTCTTTGTAGTAGTCCCTCGTACACTAGCTCGTCCTTGTAGTTGTCCCTTGTACTAGTGTGCACTGCGTGGTTGCGTGCAGTGCGTAGTTGCGTGCAGTGCGTGGTTGCGTACAGTGCGTGGTTGCATACAGTGCGTAGCTGCGTGTACTGCGTAGTTGTGTGCAGTGCGAGGTTGCGTGCTCTGCGTAGTTGCGTGCACTGCGTAGTTGCGTGCACTGCGTGGTTGCATGCAATTCTCTTCACACTCATAGCGTTGAGTTTTGTCCCTATTTGCAGCCATTTTCAACCTACTCCTTACTTTCTCCCAACTTGCACCACCGTCTTTGTTACGTATAAACAGTCACACTTTTAGTAGGTAGGCCCTGTTACCTCTAATCATCCATTTAAACAGTTACATTTAGATATAATCTTTTTATTGATTCTAGACTCACTTCCACTTGATATTAGTTCTTTGCATTGTCAGGCTTCTACCTCTCACTTCACTATATTTTCCGTGTAGGAGAATTAAATAAAGATTTTTTCCTTTCGTATATTTCTTGAGTAACTACTTATATAACGTGCTTCTCTAAGGTACACTCAAGGAATCCCCCGAGAACACGCATCCTAGGACCTTGGTGAGTTTTGTATATATATATATATATATATATATATATATATATATATATATATATATATATATATATATGTACTATGTACCTGTGCATGCATGCATGTATATATATGTATTATATATATATATACATACATATATATATGTATTAATATATATACATATATATATATATATATGTATATGTATATATACGAGTAAATATATCAGCATATGTACACATGCATATAAATGTATATGTTGGTACATTGTGACAAGTTGATGAAGGTGGAAAAAGAAGTCACGGGTCTAGTTCCGAGTTACTGAGTTTATTCCTGACCGGTTTCGCTCTGAAGAAGCATAGAGCGAAACCGGTCAGGAATAAACTCAGTAACTCGGAACTAGACCAGTGACTTCTTTTTCCACCTTCATAAATGTATATGTATATGTATATGTATATGTATATATGTATATATATATGTATATATATATATATATATATATATATATACATACATACATACATACATATACCAAGGCTTTTTCCCCCTTACAAGGGGGGTAGCCAAAAAGAAAAAGGCATAAAATCATTCCCACCCATTCCATCCCTGAATACACTCCACACCCCTCCACCCTCCCTCTTATCTTAGCACCTCCTGGATGACGGGTCATCCCTGCACCTTGTCCACTGCCCTGGGTCAGAAGCAGTGTCGCAAGACACAGCACATCCACAGCAAGGCCGCTTCATTAAATCGGCGACCCCCCCTCTCCGTCCCCCCATTGCATAAAATGAGAGGACGGGGAGAAATCCCTTCGGTCTGCGTCAAATTTTGCTCACACATACTACCTCACCCCCCATCCACCCGTCCATTCCACCTCATGCAATCACAACATCATCCATATACAACCATTCTCCATTCACCCCTGTCTTCTGTCCTCTCCCGTCCTTCCTCAACAGACATTCCCCTCTTCCCCAAAGCCCCCTTCACCCCATCCATCCACCTCATCCTAGGACGTCCCCTCATGTTCACTCCCTCCACATCTGCCTTCAATACCTCTTTTACTAGTCTTTCTTCACTCATTCTTTCTATGTGTCCAAAGCATCCTAATATTCTTTCATCAACCCTATCTCCCAGCTCCTTTTCCACCCCTGTTCTCCTCCTCACCTCCTCATTTCTCACTCTATCTAGCCTAGTAACCCCCATCATACTTCTCAGACACCTCATCTGAAACACATTCAAACTCCTTCTCTCTTCTTCTCTTATGTTCTATGTTTCTGCCCCATACAGTGCTGTTGGCACAATCACTCCTTCATACAGTCTCCTCTTAGCATCCATTCCCAAATGTCTATTCCTCATTACACTCTTTAATCCACCAAGGCATTTACTCGCTTCTCTCAATCTACATTCTACCTCCACCTTCACTCCACCTTTCCCTGCCACATTTGCACCCAAGTATCTAAAGCTATCCACTTCCTCCAGTCGCTCTCCCTTAATGCTCACTTCCAGTCTACTGCCACTTTCACCCCTTGTACATCTCATCACCTTACTTTTACCCACATCTATCTTCAGCTTTCTTCTATCACATACTCTCCCAAACTCTGCCACCAACTTCCTCAATCCCTCCTCCGATCCTGCCACAAGCGCAGTGTCGTCCGCAAACAACAGCTGTCTCACCTTCCACTTTTCTCCATTTTCTTTAACCATCTCCAATCCCTTGCCCACTAACTTTGCATTTACCTCTCGCACCACCCCATCCATGTATAAGTTGAAGAGCCAGGGCGACATAACGCATCCTTGACGAAGTCCCACCTTTACCTCGAACCACTCACTCTCTCCATTTCCAATCCTGACACAAGCTCTACTATTCTCATAAAAACTCTTGTTAGGTTATGGTGTATACAGGAAACGAGCAGGGATCTATGGGTCCTACCTCCTATTCTCCAAATTATCATATCCAGCTTAAGGAAAAGGGGGAAAAAATTGGATGTGTTGATAAAAAATAACCTGTAAACTCACGGATATATCACCAGATTTATAGAAGAGATAGGAGAGATATGCGGACTACTGCAGAAGATTAAAGTGGCGTTACACTGTGCGGATAAAGAATTGATAGAAAAAAAAATCTTCTAAACCTTGATCCGTTGAAGACTGGAATATGCATCAGTATTATGGTCCCACAGAAAGTGAAGGATATACGAATAAGCAAGATTGAAAGAATACAGTGGGCAGTAACCAAACTGGTCTGCCAACTTTGAACGAACGAAGAGAAAAGTGTTATATGATTACATTATTCAGATCACTAAAGGGGACAGATTACATTGACAGAAGAGCTCTCTTGATTTAGGATGGGAAGGATTTTAAAAGTTTATCGTAACAAATTAAGAAAGACCACAAGTCTAAAAAATAACAAGAAATATTTTACCATATAGATGTATAAATATTTCAAATTACTTATGTGATATAGTCCAAATTGGAAGAGTACATGAATTGAAATCTAAATATGGTAACTGGAATTCAAGGATGTATATTAAGTACAAGTGCACACGAATTTCAGGATAGACGTGATAAATTGAAGAGTAGGAGATGAAATCCAATGAACACTGTTCCTTCACTGTATACTACAATTAGGTAAAAACAATTAGGTACACACACACACATACACACACACACACACACACACACACACACACACACACACACACACACACACACACACACACACACACACACACACACACACACACACACACACACACACACACACACACACACACACACACACACACGACTCGGTGGCGCAGTTGGTAGAACGCTGAGCTGCCACGAAAGTGGCTCGCAGCTCCTGGTTCGAATCCTGCCCAGGGCCGAAATTATTTCGGTACTGCTGCGCTTCGGGTCGTTACTCTGACTCTCGTGGGCGGGGAGTTGGGTGTGTGTGTGTGTGAAAGGTCATAGCATTACCCATACGAGGGGTGATCAAAAAGTAATGACAGTGATACCATATATTTTCACGGTACAGAGGTAAATCCAAATAGTGGCCTACATTCCTTCAAAGCACTCCCCTCCTGCCTCTATGCAACGTTCCATCCTCTTTCGCCACTTCATGAAGCACTCACGGTACTCAGAAGCCGATATACCTCGTAGCTCTGAATTGACTGCTCGCGCCAGATCTTGGATGCGATGAAACAGCTTCCCTGCGATCGCACCCTTGATCTTTGGAAACAACCAAAAATCACAGGGAACAAGGTCAGGCGAGTAGGTTGGGTGGGGGAGAAGTGTGATCCCCTGCTGCTCCAGGAACTGCACAGTGAGGCGAGCTTTGTGGGGGGCAGCATTGTCATGGTGCAGCAAAAGGCGCGATCGGCGACGGGTTGGTGCAGTCTTGGCCTGATATTCCAGGACTCGAGGAAGGACGTGATCAGTGTAGTACTGGGCTGTGATAGTACACTGTTGAGGCATTACATCCACACACATTGGTCCTTGTGAATTGAAGAAGATGGTGAAAAGGCGCTTCCTGCTGCGAAATCCTTCCTTCAGAATCTGAGGTCGAGGTTCTTCATCACTCAACCACACCATGTTAGACTGCTTGTCTCTTGTGGTGAAGAAAGAAATCCAGCACTCATCTCCGGTAGCTACATCTGAGAACCGTTTCGGACCATTTGGCTCGAATTCAGCCAGCCATAGACGACAAATCCGCACCCGTTCGCTCTTCTGCTCTTCCGTAAGCAAATGAGGTATCCATCGAGCACACTTCTTCCTCAGCCCTAAGTGTTCATGCACGATGTCATGTGCGCTCCCATAACTGACACCGAGCTCCAAGGATAAGAATCGAAGAGTAACAGTTGGATCTTCGTCAATGATGGCCCGCGCACGGACCGTCGTTGCTTCGGTCACGGATGTCCGAGGGCGGCCAGGACGATGATTATCTTCTAGCTGCAATTTTCCGGCTGCGAAAGCTCGAATCCAGCGGGAAACAGTTTCCAGTGATGGAGTAGACTCGGGAAAAACTTGCAACAATTCCTCTCTGATCTCCGTTGCTTTTTCCCGAGTTTCCACCTTGTGAAGATGTAGAATATGCAGCCTTCTTTTGAAAAATCCATGTTTCCGGTTAGAGAGGCAAACCAACAATGACGCAATCGCACAGCGCAACGATAAAATGTAAGCTAGACAAACAGCGACAAGCTCAAACATGTAACAACAGGCAACACTTGCTGCCCCTTGCTCCCCGCCCCCCCAACACTTATAGTCTCTCAGCTACGAGTCCGACTGTCATTACTTTCTGATCACCCCTAGTAGATCGGACCTACAAGCTCTGAGCTCTCTTCCGGGAGGGAAATAGCTGTTGATCACGAGTCCAACACGTGATCCAAAGACCAAGTGAATACAGACACACACACACACACACACACACACACACACACACACACACACACACACACACACACACACACACACACACACACACACACACACACACACACACACACACACACAAACACACACACACAAACACACACACAAACAAACACACACAAACACACACGCACACAAAGGATTGGTGCAACAAAAAGTGTGAGATTGAAAAAATAAAATAAAAACACAGACATGGCTTCGTGAAAATGGAGGAAGAGAAGAAGCAATAAAACAAAAGAAGCTTACAATTAAGCTACATATGACTTTACAGGAATCAACAGGAAAAAGTAACTTTCAAAAAGGTGCTGTATATGCTCAAATGAAGCAATGATTGAAAAATGACAATCTGTCATCACGAAGGAAAACAAAATTTTTGAAGGAAACCGAGGGGAGCAAGAATTTCGTGTTTAAAAGACAAAAATGTAAAAGTGAGTGAAGTGCTCAATATTCTGGTATATGACATAAGCTATAGGACCTGACGGGATCTCAAGTTGGATACTTAAATTATGCAGAACACATACGTTCATTCCTTGGTCTGTCAGGTTTTCACAGACGTTACATTCAAGGTTACACTAGTATAGCAGCACCTTTAACTTCCCTACTTAAGAAGGACACACCCTTCATTTGGACACCTGACCAAAAGAAAGCCTTTAATGACTTAAAGGAAGCCTTAACCACGGCACCTGGCCTTGCCTTCCCAAACCACAAGCTTCCTTTTACGATTTACACTGATGCATCCTACACAGGACTTGGCGCAGTCCTCACGCAACACCACAGTACAAAACTCAGATCAATTGGCTATGCAAATCACACACTCAGCAAACACAAGCAAAGTTACTCAGTCACAGATATTGAATCATTAGCAGTCATTTACGCACTCAAACATTTCAAAGAGATCATCCTTGGTTACGAGATACACATATACACAGATCATCAACCAATCTTACACCTCTTCAAGGGGTAAAACCTGTCAGGAAAACTTGCCCGCTGGTTCCTTACCATACAAGAGTTCATGACCTCCTTTCATTTTGTTAAAGAAAAAGCGAATCTAGTTGCAGACACTCTCAGTCGCCATATTGCGACTATTACTTAGAATCCTCTTTCAGTAAATCTTACACAAGCACGCGTTACTGCAGCACAGGAATCAGACCCTCTTTGGAAACGAGTCATAGACTTCCTCGAATCTGCAGACAATTGATACAAAAATTTCATCCTGATATTGACAATTACACGTTAGTGGATGACATTCTGTATCACAAAGCAACACTAACTAAATAACATGCACCCAACAGATAAGTGTTTCATCTGATAGTCCTTACGGACCTCATTCCGGAAATTTTAAAGCTTATACACGGTTCATCTATTGCTGCACTACCTGGCAAGGAAAAATGCGTTGCACAAGCCAGATTGCACTGTTTCTAGTTAACCATGAGGAAGGATATTCACGCTTACATTAACGCTTGCCACACTTGCGTGATTCACAAAGGTCATATCAGCAGTCATGTGGTTGTCACTCAGGTCAGGTCATCCGGGTAGCTGCTTCAATTAGTGATATGGCGAGTGGTTGTGTCACCGTGTTCAGCGCCGATGAGGTACAATCTCTACTTAGTAGAATTGAAGCCTTGGAGGATGCTGTAACGTGCCTTAAAGAGGAGAATCGAGTTCTCCGCTCGAAGGCCCAAAATACGGAAGGCAAAACTAACTATGAGCTTGGATGGAAAACGGCGAAAAATAAGATGCGAAATAGTGGAAAAAAAAAATGTCCTTACCAGCCCCACTCGATTGCAAGAACTCGTTTCAAGTACTAGCAAATCTGCAGGAAGAAAAAAAAAAAAAAAAAAAAAAAAAAAAATCAAGAGAAGAAGGGAGGGGCAGACGCTGGATCCCTGCCAACAGGTAAGATTTTGGTTGTAGGAGAAAGTCAAGTGAGGTACTTAGACAGGGCTTTCTGCGATAAAGATAGGAAACATAGGACGCAGGTGTGTTTCCACGGCGCGGGGATAGGTGATGTTAGAGATAGGATTGAAGGGTGTTTAGTAGGGGAAGGTAAGGACCCTGTAGTTTGCTTAAGTGCCGGGGGCAATGATATAGGTAAGTTAGGGAGTGAGGAATTATTTGCGCGTTTCCGGGATGCGCTAGACAATATTAGAAATAGTGGAGGTGTTTCTGTTGTATGTGGAATCCTTCCGAGGCGTAGAGTTGAAGGCATGTGGCATTCCAGGGCTATTGTAATGACTTGCAGGCTGGCAAAACATTGTAAGGCCAATGGATGGGCATTTGTCGACAACTGGGACCACTTTTACGGTAGGAATCATCTATATACAAGGGACGGGGTGAACTTGTCGCCTAGAGAATTTCGGCTCCTTGCTGAATCCCTTGAGCGAGAAGTGGGCAACCTACAGGGTTTTTTCGGGTAGATTACGAGGGAGTAGGGGGGGGGATATTGGAATATAGTTTAGGCAATAGAAACAACTTAGAGAGGGACTGTGAAAAGAATCACCAAAGCAGGTGAAGGGAAGATAAACTTAAAGTTTACTATACAAATAGCAGAAGCATAATTAACAAAATTGATTTGCTGCGAGGTAAAGTATACGTAGAGAATTCCGATATTATAGCTATTACTGAGTCCTGGATCAACATGGCTGATAAACATTTCCTTCCGGAAATCGAAATAGAAGAATATAGTTTTTTTTTCTACAAGGATAGGGTTGTGCAGGAGTGGGGGAGGTGTAACACTTTTCGTTAAAAATACAATAAACTGTATTATCAACAATTCTATTAAGGAAGAGGACTGTACGGAATCCATTTGAGTAGAGATTATAGGCAAGAATAAGAGAGTTATCATTGGCGTCTTGTATAGACCTCCTAACCTCAGCATTGAGCAGACTGATCCCCTGATTCATTAAATTCACAGAGCATCCCACTACAAAAACGTTGTGATCATGGGAGATTTTAATTATAGAAACATTGACTGGGAAACTTTAATAGGAGATCAGGAAACGAAGAAATTCCTAGATATGGTGCAGGATAATTTCCTAAAACAAGTGATTACCGATCCTACGAGGGGAGAAAATACCCTGGACTTAGTTATAACTAATAATGAGCACCTAATGAATAACGTAAAAGTGGGAGATAGTCTAGGCTTTAGCGATCATCAAGAAATAAGATTAATGTTATTTGGGACGAATTAAAGAGTACGAATAACGTCCAAGTACCAGACTTCAGGAGAACAAACTTTGACATTATAAAAACGTATTTGAAATTGAACATGAAATGTCATACGGACGTTGCAGACGTTTCGGACATTGTCGAGTCTCGGTGCTTGACTGGGGATCAGGTCATGACCAGGGATCGGGTCACGGAGGGTAATATGCATACCTTGGATCAAGTCACTTGGGGGCGAGGGCTCAACAGACAGGTCAGCGATTTGGATGAAATGTATAGCAATCTAACTTATTTAATTATTAATGAACAAAATACATAGGTCGACACGGAAAAATATTAATACTCCATAATGGATGACGGACATTGAAACATGAGATCGGAATGGAAAGAGGACTTTACGTTAAAAAAACAAAAAACAAAAAACAAAAACAAAAAACGGGGAAACACACCTTAGATCAAGATATGACGAAATGGCAAAGCTGGTTAAACAGAATACACGGACAGCGAAACGTAATTATGAAATTAAGGTTGGTATTCAAGCAAGATTCAACCCAGAGGGTTTCTTTCATCTCTATAAAAAAAAAGAAAAGAAAAGAATAGGACCAATTAA
The DNA here is from genome assembly GCF_046742065.1 of Oratosquilla oratoria. Classification (NCBI taxonomy): domain Eukaryota; kingdom Metazoa; phylum Arthropoda; class Malacostraca; order Stomatopoda; family Squillidae; genus Oratosquilla; species Oratosquilla oratoria. The sequence goes on from NC_134818.1 coordinate 40,405,177, forward strand.
AAACGATGAAAATGTCATGATAGAATCGTAGGAAAAAATGAGTGAGGAGTTCAACACTTATTTTCTATCGGTGTTTACTAATGAGAGGTTAGATAAGGCACCTGACTGCAATCCGATTTTCAGAGGGGATGAAGAAAATAGTCTATCTAATATCAGCATTAGTAAAGTAGTAGTCAAGCAGATTGAAAGACAAAGCTGCAAAATCCCCGGGTACAGACGAAATTTTTTCGAGAATGCTAAAGGAGTGTAGATTTGAAATCTGCTTCCAGTTAACTGAAATATTTAATAAATCAGTAGACACTGGCTTTGTGCCTACTGCTTGGAGGCAAGCAAACGTTGTTCCTGATTTTAAGAAAGGAGCTAGATCGTCTATATGCAACTACAGGCCAATCAGTTTGACATCGGTTATAGGATAAATGCTTGAATCAGTAATAGTAAATAGACTCAGAGAACACATCGAAAGACATAATTTAATTCGTGATTCATAGCATGGTTTCTCCAAGGGAAGGTCATGTGTGACTACTCTTCTATCCTTTTACACTAAAGTATATAAGGCGTCAGATAACAATGCTAATTACGACATTATTTACCTTGACTTTAGCAAAGCGTTTGACAAGGTGCCACACCAGAGACTAATAAATAAAATGAAAGCCCATGGCATTGGAGGAAAAGTGATAGAATGTATTAGAGCTTGGATTAGTAACAGAAAACAGCGGGTCACCATAAATGGAGTAAAATCTAGGTGGGGCAATGTTACTAGTTGGGTCCCCCAGGGCTCGGTTTTGGGTCCCTTGTTGTTCATTATGTACGTAAGCGACTTAGACGACGGGATAAATAGTGATGTTAGTAAGTTTGCTGACGACACTAAAATAGGACGCCCAATTAGGACAGGAGACGACGCAGAGATTCTGCAGGATGATCTTAACAAATGAACTTCAATATCTCTAAGTGTAGCGTGTAAGACTACTCAACCCCAAAAATAGATACAGCTTAGATAACACGCTTTAAGAGAAAACTGAGTGCTAGAGAGACTTGGGAGTTCTAGTGAGCCCGGACCTTAAAACCAGGAAACAGTGCATTAGCGCCAGGAATAAAGCTAATATGACATTAGATTTCATTGCTAGGACAGTAACGAATGGAAGTGCAGAGGTAATTATCAAACTCTATCTAGCGATAGTTAGACCCATCCTTGACTATGCGGTACAGTTTTGGTCTACAGAATGGACATCAATTCACTAGAATCAGTACAGAGAAGAATGACCAAAATGATACATGGACTCAGAAATTTGCCTTACGAAGAGAGGCTTAGGCACCTTAACTTACACTCTCTGGAAAGACGCAGAGTGCGGGATGATCTAATAGAGGTGTTCAAGTGGATCAAAGGCTTTAACAAGGGTGATGCAAACAAGGTTATCATATTAAAACAACAGAGCAGGACTCTCAGTAATGGCTATAAACTGGACAAATTTAGATTTAAGAAGGAAATAGGCAAGAATTGGTTTACTAATAGGGTGGTCGACGAATGGAATAAAATTAGTAACCATGTAGTAAGCGCTGAAACTATCAGTTCTTTAAAAAAAAATTAGACAGCTTTATGGATAGGGATGACAGGTGGTGATGGATATGAAGCTGCCTAGTGTAGGCCTTATGGTCTCTTGCAGTTTCCTTCATTCTTATGTTCTTATGTTTCAATTCTAGCTTACCCTACACCTTCTAAACAATTCGACACAGTTGTTCTTGTTCTTCTTAAGTTACCACTTACACATACCGGATACCAGTATCTCTTTGTTTCGACCATTTTTCACGATTCTGTATTCTTTCGCCACTACCAGACAAAACAGCACAACGCGTAGCAAAGACACTCATTGATAAACTCATATGCCCTTTCACTACACCCAAATCTCTGATTTCGGGGAACGGGACTGAATTCAACAATGATATTCTTTCGCAATTTTGTAAATACCTTAAAATCAAGAAATGCAACACTACTGGTTATCACCTTAGTTCAAACGGTTTAGTTGAACGCCAGAATAGAAAGATTCTCAATGTTCTACGACATCTTGCTTCTGATCTTTAACCTTTTTTGGATGAACTTGTTCCCATGATTCAAGTTTGCATTAATAGTTCCATTGATAACTCAACATCGGAATTTCCTCATTTTGTTCTATTTGGCTCAGACAAAAGACTACCTTATGATCTTTTTCTTTCAGAATTATCTCCCATTTACAACTTCAATGATTATATAAAGGTTAAAAAAGCAGCTTTGAATAATTAGCTCAAAATAATACATAATACTCTTCATCTAAGGACGAAATGGTCCGTTTGCAGAACAAATCAGCAAGTGCTTGTAACCTTGAAATTTGAGACATTGTTTCCACCCTTAACACCCCCACCTCGAAACTCTCCCCTAAGTTCTCTGGACCCTGTTGAATCATTGGCCACGAGTCAATGAACAAAGTTAAAGCACTCAGTTTGAATGATCTTACGGAAACTGTCTTGCATAGAGACTATATCAAAAGCGTTCCCCACGGCCTCGACATAGAGACCGTTCCTTACCAAAAACCCCTCTATTCCTGCAATAGAGGACCATCATCAATCCTCACAAACAGAACCTCCAGTTCCCCTTCCCCGCTATTATCTTCTCGAAATAGAGCAACAAGATCATAGATTGTATATTTTTGCCTAGGTGAATGGAAACAATATCTACTTTAACCAGTAAGTCTATTTCCTTTCATTCACGATTTTTTCCAAGTTACCATCATTCTCACACTATTTTGTGTATATGTCTTCATGCCAAGGTCCTGCAACAGACCTGGCTTGCCTTATTTTGTTTTCTTTTCTATCTCCGTATCACCAATATCACTGGGGTCAGCGATAGATAGCAAACCGAGCCATGCTGTCACCTCGATATTCAGCGTAGGTGCCATCTCCCTTTGATGCCTAGCGTGCACACGCGCGCAAGCACACACATGCTACAACGTGGCACTGTCGACGACAGTGACCATCTCCCTAGGGACGTTAATTATTCAGTGACCAAGCTCACCGACTTTTCCTGGCGACATCCGTTTGACGAACAATAGATTCTCTACATCTCAGGTCAAGCCCTCTACTTTAAACAATGGCATCGCCGCATCTCGAGTCAACACCTGCACAGAGCGGACCTTGCGTCTTCTAGACACAATAGAAGCGGTGCGAATCAAAGGATCTCACGTTCTCGACATACAATAGTCGCTCAAGCCGAGCGGCGAAACCTTTTAATATTTCCATGTTTGGCAACCCTTCCAAAAAAGTATATATTATGTTTCTGGTAACCCTCCAACTTTTGCTTGGAGCTTGCCGTGTATTTTGTAAGACAGAAATAAGCCTGGCAGATTAAAGCCAAGAACTCCACCCGAGTTTCTTTCACCACCAATTCCCAATGTAGTAACTTACAACCTACACATACATATTATATATCTATATATATATATATATATATATATATATATATAGATATATATATATTCGTGAAGCGTGGGAGGAGATTCTATTTCAAGCATATTCTGTTGAAAACGACAGCAAATTCATTAGAGATTAATTTCTTTCGTAAGCTTTCTAGCTTTCGGAAAGTAGATTTCTGAGGAAAAGAGAGGGGAAGAAGCAAATTTCCAATTGACATTGGGAACTTATATTAACACAGAAGTCTATGTTATACACAAAATAAATGAAAATAAACAAAACACAGTACAATAAACCCAAGACGTTTCGCAGATCGTTCTGCATCTTCAGTTGGAATGAAGGGAAGTATGTCAATGGTGGGGATAAAAATGAATAAAGGTAAAACTAGGAGAGATCGCTAATGACTCTCCTCTGCTTGGGTGGCGCTATTTGGTTGATTCCTCAGCCTAGCCGATCGTCTAAGGCATGACATTTTGTCCTCTGCGGGGTGTTTGTTTTGACCCGGCGGCTCTATTTTTGTGAACAAATGTCTCCTGCGTGTAGGCTTCATGCTGGGGAGGAGGGAGAAATCATTCGTTTGTACATTAATAATGGGCTGTAAATCTTTTGTAATCACAGCCTCCAAGATGGTCAGACGTTGGAGGTCCTTCTCCTCTGCGACGATTTCAGTATTATGTATCATGGTTTTCCTGTCGAGATGGCGTCTGTGGTGAGTCCAAATGTGTTGTTTAGGTCCTCCTTGTTGTAGGTGAATGGTGATTCTTCTGGACAGGGTGGTAGTTGTCCTTCCCACGTAGGTAGATAGGGGCGTATAGTCCTCCTCTGGGCAAGTGAATTTGTACACTACGTAGGATTGACGTATTCCATGAGGTTTTGGGGCGGTGTGATTTCTCAGAATTAGAGAAGATGTTTTCTTGTTCCTGTAATAAATGATGAGTGATAATTTGTCACATTCTTTCGTGGGGGTCACATTTCTTTTAATAATGTTTTTTTATTATTTTCTCATCATCTACATATTTATTGGACATGTGGGACTTATAGAATATACGGTGTGTAGTTCCTTCATGTTCTGTGGCAGTGTGATGAGGTTGTTGGTACCAAGTGTCAATAACTCTTCTGAGTGTAGATTGGACTTCATTGTTGGAGTATCCATTATTGATTAGAAGTTGGGTATCTGTGTTAATATAAGTTCCCAATGTCAATTGGAAATTTGCTTCTTCCCCTCTCTTTTCCTCAGAAATCTACTTTCCGAAAGCTAGAAAGCTTACGAAAGAAACTAATCTCTAATGAATTTGCTGTCGTTTTCAACAGAATATATATATATATATATATATTCCTGAAGCCAAGTCTATAGTTAGACGTATTGAAACTCTACACAAGAAGATCATCAATGCATCAATTGCTATTTTCTTCAATATATATATATATACATATATATATATGTATATATACGAATATTTATACATATGTATTTTATATATATACTTACACACACACACACATGTATATATGTATATATATATATATATACATATATATATATATATATATATATATATATATGCGTATGTATGTGTTTGTGTTTGTATATATATATATATATATGTATATATATATGTATATATATATGTATATATATATATGTATATATATATGTATATATATATATATATATAATATGTATATTATATGGGATCCGGCGAATTCACCGACAACAATTCACCGACAACAATTCACCGACATTAATTCATCGACAACAATTCATCGACACGCTCAACTCATCAATATACACAATTCCTCGAAAAATAAACATAAAACTATTCTAATTTTTGAAATACATAACTGGGTCGTGTTTTCATCCTTGATTTAGTATATCTTTATCTTTGATAATGAAATAACTACTTTCATAGTTTATATTTAGGAACTACAAAAACAAGGTAGAATTTCTTTTCGTAGTGTTTATCAAGAATAGTTAAAATTCTTTAATGACAGAACTATTGAAAATGACAAATTAGTATAAACTAAACTTAAAAATATAAATTGGTTTACTTAAAATTAGAAAGCTAGGTTATGGGCAAATAACCAACGACGTTGCTATATAAAAGATATCTTTCTACAATGTTTTTCATCTGTTCAGAAGTATCACGATATTTCTTTCTTTGTGGTTGAGATGAAGTACCAGCCAAGTATTGATCGACTTTGACTTCATTATAACTTTGTTCTTTCTTCAGGCAATCAAAAAACTTCCAAATATTAGGGTGGTGTCCAGCAACCTGTATCTAAAATGTACTATGCCATCCTTCAAGCGAATTATTTGTTTTTTGGTAAAGAATGTAAAACGGTTATCGTAAACATAACCAATTATAATAAAAACATAGAAAATGAGAACTACTGATGAATTGTGTATATCGATGAATTAACAAGAAAAATATCGACACCGATTGTAATGATAGAAATAATGATGACATAGAAAAACAACTGATGAATGAATAAAAATATAAATAATTCTCAACAATAATAATATCACCAGTTATAATGAAAATATGGAAAATGAGAATCACTGATGTAGGGTTGATATATTGTCGTCAGGTTATCCGGGACTGACTGAACCGTCAACGACTGTCTGAACTGTCCGTGGGAGGTTGTGTTCACGTCTACATCCTCTGGGTCTCCATTCCTTGATTGTGTATGAAGATGTGGTTCTGGTCCATTTTACGTCTCCCGTCCTCTTGTTGATGTTGATGACATAGAAAATGAAAACAACTGGACCAGAACCACATCTTCATACGCAATCAAGGAATGGAGACCCAGAGGATGTAGACGTGAGCAGAACCTCCCACGGACAGTTCAGACAGTCGCGGACGGTTCAGTCAGTCCTGGATAACCTGATAATATATCAACCCTACATCAGTGGTTCTCATTTTCTATGCTTTCATTATAATTGGTGATTTTACGAAAACCGTTTTACATTCTTTACCAAAAAACAAATAATTTGCTTGAAGGATGGCATAGTACATTTGAGACCCTGGTTGCTGGACACCACCCTAATATTTGGAAGTTTTTCGACTGTCTGAAAAAAAGAACAAAACTAAAACTAAGTCAGAGTCGATCAATACTTGGCTGGTACTTCATCTCAACCACAAAGAAAGAAATATCGTGACTCTTCAGAACGGATGAAAAACATTGTAGAATGATATCTTTCATATAGAAACGTCGTTGATTATTTGCAGGCATTAGCCCATAACCTAGCTTTCTAACTTTAAGTAAACCAATTTATATTTTTAAGTTTAGTTTAAACTACTTTATAATTTTTAATAGTTCTGTCATTAAAGAATTTTAACTATTTATAATAAATACGAGAAGAATTTCTATTTGTTTTGGTAGTCTCCTAAATAAAGGCTATGAAAATAGTTATTCCATTGTTCTGGGTGGCAAATGAATACACAACGAAAGTCAAAGGCACAAGTATATTTAGATACACAAAAAGAACACTAGCACAAAATGCGTGTAACAGTAGTCAAGGCTGCTTGAATACTGAAGCCACGCTCACATTTTCGCACCAAGAACAAAACGGCTCGCACCGCATCTGCTAAATCTCACAACAATAAACCACACCGTAATATATAAAACAATTACACAACAGCATAATATAACTTATGTACACAATGAATATATTTATATACACTGTGCCAACACATCGCTCGGCCCGCGCCACTCGGTGCCCACACCGAGCAAACAAGAAAAAAAACTGACCGAGGCAAAAAGAATCTAAATACAAAGATAAGCCACACACAAACCACATACACAACAGTGGCAGACAGAAGTGTGGGACAAATGGATTTTAAATGCACACCTAAATACATTAAACAAACATACACATAAATGAATACACAAAGACAACATATACAAACACAAAAAGGAACATAAAACTGGCTGAAGATCAATTCTATGAACCACACGATCCGTAACCCCTAACGGATCACCTGGTAAAGCCAAAGCCTGACGGTGGGTAACTAGCAGGTCAAGGAGACGAGGCGTCTCTTCAGGAAAATCAGTCTCGCCTACAAATGAGGCAAGCTAAGAAGTTAAGTGAACAGGGTCACATGTTGGAGGAGACTGTAGAACAGAAGTTGCTATAATAGGCGAATCCTGGAAAGCAGCAACGTGTACCACCTCAAAGGAGCCTAAGTGACTGCCAGGAGAGAGAGGAATAGGAGCACCCGTGACATTGGTTACCATCGCTGTGGTAACATAATCCTCACGAATAGTGGTGAGAGTTCCTTCTAGGGCAAGCCGACGAATACGAATAGTCAGGCAAACAGAGAACGTCAGACCCAATCGAGGCACCTGAGACGCGCACTGGAACTCGAACAGAACTTGAAGGTGCAATAAGATGTTCTCCTACAACAACAGCAGCACGATGAGCAACAGAGGTAGAGCGGTTAGAAGTTGGGACAGGTACATGTGCAGACTGAGCAAGCACAGGAGAATCACAAACATAAACTGGCCTATCCGAAGCAGAGATATCAAAATTGCAGAAAATCACTACACGGCGACTAGGAGAAATATCTAAGCTATGAGCTGTAAGAGCATCAATACTCAAGAGACAATCACACTTAGGGGCAATGCCAGAGACAACAGCAAAAGTAACATTGAAGACTGTAGCATGCAAAGGAAACTGTAAGGGAAGACAAACAGATCCAAGAACAAGCAAGGGAGAACCTTGCACAGAATGCAAATTATTACAAAAGGGAGATAAAGGGAGATTATACAATTCCCGTAGAGCAAAGTAAGCCTTTCTACTTAACAGACTACATTCTGCACCAGTATCTACAGTGACTGAAAGAGGCGTATCCCTAGTAAGAAATTGAAAGGTAAGTAATTGAGAAGACTCAACAGCCACAAAGGGAATTATTTGAGACCGAACATTGCTGGTCAACTCTTTGGGTTGGGAAACACGCGCTGGGGAAAATGGGATTGACGAGGCTGGTGAGAAGTCTCATCCCTAAGTTTCAAAACCTTGAAACATTGATCAGTTGAATGTTTACATTGACCATGGATATGGCAATAACTGAGTCTACCTGGAGGTTCTACTCTGGAAAGGTCATGCGACAGATTAGAAGAAACAGTAGGTACACTCCTGCGAACAGGGGACAGTCTTGTCTTGTGTACCTGGCGCCTACGGCGGTAACAAAAGTCGCTCGAATGACCAGACCTGTTACAAAAGGTACATAACAGGGGAGGGGGGCTAACTGTAGATTGAGGGGAACTATGAGTAGGAACTGTAGATTGAGAGAACTGAGGAGAACAAGGGACATGGCCATGCTGATGAGCATTGCTAATACACAAGGAACTAGACGGCACTTCCCCCGTTTACGAGAAAGTTGTGACGTAAAAGACAATAGAGTCTCATCAGGTTTATACATGAGAGAAGATGCTGCTCTTCTCTCAGAAGGCACCAAAAAAAGGATATAGAAGAGAAATTCTTTGATAAGACGAAATCTATCTACAGAGATGTTACCATTCTCTACCCAATCTGACTGTGAAAGTGACTCTAAAGCTTCAACAGCAAGGATACTGGCCTGAGCTTGCGCCCGTCTATAATCAAGAGTGCCCAGTCGGGATACGAGAGTATCAGCCAGTTTGAAGCACCAATGGAACGCACCACCACCAAGAGTATCTGAAAAAAGTTTACGGAAGTTAGACCTAAAGGTGTCATAATTATAGTTTAGAAATTTAGGATTTAAACACGACGCCGGAAGTAACTCCGATGCTAGAGAATTTGGCACAATCTGGGACCTCACAAAGGAGATCTTTTCAGGCCCCGTCGAAACATTGGAGTGGACAATGGCGTCCTCACATTGGCGGATAAAATCAGCCGCTCTATAATGAGGATCTTGACCAGAAAATTGCACCACCGACGGGTTTTGATGGAGCAACGTCAACTTGTGGGCCATTGTCTCAGATGAGCTTAGCGGACTGATAAACGAAGGCCTCTTAGACTTAGACATGATAGGAGATGACAACCTTAACCCACTTCGTAAAAGCATATGAAAACACTGACACCAAGCAAATACAACACACTAACATAAGCATGAAATAATGTAAAAAAAAAAAATAATATAGAGAAATCACATGGACATGGGACACGAACGAAAGAAAAATTATAATTCATAGAAACAGAAGCATTGCAAAACAGAAACAATGCGATACATATACAATAATGAAGAAAAAATCTATAAAGACCGTAATTGGCAAAATTACGTAAAAACGTAGAATGCACTACGTACGTAAATGGACACTATCACTGCGGGATAACATTTTAGAATGTAAACAGAGTGACGTCACAGAAATGGCCGCTTGAGGCACGACCGGATAGTTGAATTAATTTATTTTATTTTATTTTATCTTATTTATTTAATGTATTTTTTTCATATATTCACAAAACTAATAAAATGACAAAACTGGTAACAAGGTCCAAGGTAGCCAAAGTATATGGCGCAAAGCCACGACCGGAATTTCAGCAGACGACGACGACTTGTTGCCTCTGAAGAATACAATTATGACTGTCCAAAATCCTCCACCATCCAGGCCCAAATTAGCGCTGAGAACACACACAGGAACACAAGGCGATCCAGTGGCAGGGAAGACGACGGTGATGCCCGAGAAGAGCGGGAACAAAAAAGTCACCTGGCGCAAATCACCTGCGCCGAAATACAAACTGAAGTCACTGTGTCCGGAGCACTATCACGTCTAATATATTAATTAAGTTCACTAAAAAACACCTGGGCTGGAAATGATAAAAAAAAAAAAAAAACATCGCCACAACGCATCACCGGCCGGCAATTTTCAAATGTCACACAAATCGAGTTCTGTAAAGAATATATGCACAATGAATGTATCCCACCGCTGCCACCATTTAATGTTCTGGGTGGCACAAGTATATTTAGATACACAAAAAGAACACTAGCACAAAATGCGTGCAACAGTAGTCAAGGCTGCTTGAATACTGAAGCCACGCTCACATTTTCGCGCCAAGAACAAAACGGCGCGCACCGCATCTGCTAAATCTCACAACAATAAACCACACCGTAATATATAAAACAATTACACAACAGCATAATATAACTTATGTACACAATAAATATACTTATATACACTGTGCCAACACACCATTATCAAAGGTAAAAGTATACTAAATCAAGGATGAAAACACGACCTAGTTATATATTTCAAATTAGAATAATTTTATGTCTATTTTTCGATGAATTGCGTATATCGATGAATTGAGCGTGTCGATGAATTGTTGTCGATGAATTGTTGTCGGTGAATTGTTGTCGGTGAATTGTTGTCGGAGAATTCGCCTAGACCCCATATATATATCCCCGTCTGGGGTATTGGCTGCATGTTACTATAGCAAAGTAGCATGCAGTTGATACTTTAGGGTCTATATGGGGCGCCCCTACGGACCAGAGCTACACATAATTTTTGTCTGTGATAGAGGAAGACTCTGTTCATAGAGATATGATGACACTTTTATTATACTACGATTGTCCTTCAGTTATGCTGTCCTCTTACCCCTTGTTACTGTCCTTTACCATTTCTCTGAATATTCATTTCCTTTTTTTCACCTACCCTGTGGTGGGGGGTAGAATGTTGCCACCAGGTCTTCCTATTTGAGTCGTAAAAGGCGACAAAAAACGGGACGGGGGTTAGGACTAGGAATCCTGCGACCTGTAGCTCCACAGGGGACATAAAAAAAAAAAAAAAAAAGTAAAGGCATAAGAGGGTCTAGGAGTTTTCCAATCAGTTTGGGTCTTTTAATGTGCGTGGATGTGGTACAGATGAGAGTAAAAGGGAAGAGATAGGCAGTATATTTGTGAGAAGAAAGATGGATGTGTAGGCTTTGAGTGAAACTAAATTGAAAGGGAGGGGCGAGTGTGAGGTTGGGAGTGTAGTTGGGAGGTTCTCAGGAGTGAAGAGAGGACGAGGGAGAGAAGGGGTGGCTATACTTGTAAGTGAAGAGATAGGTAAGCGTGTAGTAGAGTGGAAGGAGGTTTCATCAAGGTTGATGTGGATGAAGGTGGAACTGGGAAGGGAGATGTGGGTTTTTTAAGTGCATATGGGCCTGGTAGTGAAAAGAGCGTAGTGGAAAGGAAGGCTTTTTGGGTAGATTTAAATGAGTACATAGAGGGATTAGGGAGAAATGTCAATGTGATTGTACTGGGAGACCTTAATGCTAGGATAGGAAACGAACCAATAGACGGAGTGATTGGGAAGTATGGAGTTCCAGGTAAAAATGGTAGTGGAGAATTGATGGCAGAAATGTGTCTCAAAAGAGAGTTGATGATAACAAAAACAGTGTTTCGTAAGAAAGTCAAACATAAGTACACATGTGAGAGGGTGATGGATGGAAGGGTGGCAGATAGAGCGTCAATGGACTATATAGTGGTGACCAGGAAACAGGAAAAGTGCAGAAGGTAGGGAGGTACTTAGAGTGAACTGCTTAAATGAGAAAGAAAAGGAGGAGTATTAAAAGAAGCTGAGAGAGGAGTGGGAGGGAGTGAAGGATAGAGTAGAACTAGAAGTGGAGGAGCAATGGGGATGGTTCAAGGAGGGAGTCTTAAGGTGTGCAAAGATGGTATGTAGAACAAGGAGGGTGGGAGGAACTAGAAGGAAGGGTAGTGAATGGTGGGAAGATGAAGCAAAGAAGGGTGTAGAAGAGAAGAAGCAGGCTTTCATAGATTGGCTACAAATTAGGATGAGGGAATTGTATGAGAAGTACAAAGTAAAGAGAAGGGAGGTTAAGCATAAGATAAAGGAGGCAAAGGGGAGAGCAGATGTGAAATGGGGTAAGAGTATGACAGAAATTTTTTGAAAGTAATAGAAAATGTTTTGGAAAGAAATTAAGAGAGGAAGAGGAGGCGAATCAAGTAGAGAAGAAAAGGTAGAAGGTGCAGATGGAGAGATGATAATGGAAGAGAAGGCAGTGAGAGGAAGGTAGGCAGAGTGTTTTAGGGAGTTGCTAAATGTGAAGGAGGATAATGAGGGAAAGGTAGTTGCAGTGGGAAGTGCTAAGAAAACGAGAGTGATGAATGAGGAAAATGGAGGAGAAATAGGGAAAGATGAAGTGAAAGCAGCTGTTAAGATGATGAGAGCAGGTAAGGCACCTGGTCTGGATGGATGCCATGCAGAATGCCTGAAAAAAGGAGGTACAGTTCTGGTGGACTGGCTGGTGAGGTTATTTAATGTTTGTTTCAGATAGGGTAGAGTGCCGGAGGACTGGAGGAGTGCCTGTATTGTTACACTTTACAAGGGGAAGGGGGACAAGTGTGAGAGTAGTAGTTTCAGAGGGATCAGCTTGTTAAGTGTAGATGGGAAGGCTTATGGGAGGGTTTTGATTGAGAGGATTAGGAGAGGAACAGAGGGAGTAATTGGTGAGGAACAGTGTGGATTTAGGACAGGTAGGGGTTGTGTAGATCAGATCTTTGTGGTAAGACAGATATGTGATAAAGCTTTAGGAAAAGGTAATTTTTTTTTTAGGTATTTGGAAAAGGCTTGGGACAGGGTAGACAGGAAGGCACTGTGGGAGGTACTGCAGATATATGGGATAGGAGGGAAGCTGTTAAGAGCAGTCAAGATTTTTTACAAGAGTAGTAGAGCTTGTGTTAGAAATGGAGAAAGTGAATGGTTTGAAGTAAAGGTGGGACTTCGTCAGGGATGTGTTATGTCGCCCTGGCTGTTCAATGTATAAATGGATGGGGTGGTGCGAGAGGTGAATGCAAGGGTAGTGGGTTAGGGGTTGGAGATGGTTAAAGAAAATGGGGAAAATTGGGAATATGCCAGTTGTTGTTTGCTGACGACACTGCGCTTGTAGCAGGATCAGAGGAGTGATTGAGGAAGTTAGTGACAGAGTTTGAGAAGGTATGTGAAAGAAGGAAAGTGAAGAAAAATGTGGGCAAAAGTAAGGTGATGAGATGTACAAGGATAGAGAGTGGCATTAGACTGGAAGTGAGTATCAAGGATGTGGATAGTTTTAGATGCTTGGGTGCGAATGTGACAGGAAAGGGAAGAGTGGGGGTGGAGGTAGAATGTAGATTGAGAAAAGCGAGTAAATGCCTTGGGGAATTAAATAGTGTAATGGGAAATAGACATCTGGAAATGGATGCTAATAAGAAGGAGTGATTATGCCGACAGCACTGTACGGGGCAGAAACATGGAACATAATAGAGGAAGAGAGAAAGAGTTTGAATGTGTTTGAGATGAAATGTCTGAGAAGTATGATAGAGGTTACTAGTCTAGAAAGGGAGCTGGGAGATAGGGTTGATGAAAGAGTATAAAGATGGTTTGGACACATAGAAAGAATGACTGAAGCAAGATTAGTAAAAGAGGTGCGGAATGCGGAGGTGGAAGGAGTGAATATGAAGGGACGTCCTAGGATGAGATGGATGGATGGAGTAAAAGGGGCATTACGAAAGAGAGGAATGTCTGTAGAGGAAGGACGGGAGAGGACAGAAGATAGGGGTGAATGGAGAAGGGTTGTGTATGGATGATGCTGTGATGCATGAGGGGGTGGGAGATGGGGGGTGAGGGAGTATGTATGAGAAATAAATTGACGCTGCCCGAGCCCGTCTTCTTCTTTTCTGCATGAGGGGGACGGAGAAGGGGGGGTCGCCGAATTAATGAAGCAGCCTTTCTGTAGATGTGCAGTGTCTTGCGACACTGCTTCTGATCCAGGGCAGTGGACTGGATGCAGGGATGAATCGTCATCCAGGAGGTGCCAAGATGTGAGGGAGGGAGGAGGGTGGATGGGAGTGGAGTATGTGGGGGATAGAATGGGTGGGAGTGGTACCTATGCCTTTTTCTTTTTGGCTACCTCCCGTGTAAGGGGGAAAAGCCTTTAGTATATGTATGTATGTATTTATGTATGTATGTATGTATGTATGTATGTATGTATATATATATATATATATATATATATATATATATACATATACATATACATAGACATATACATATACATATACATATACATATACATATACATATACATATACATATACATATACATATACATATACATATACATATACATATACATACACATATACATATATATACAGAGATGGGCAGTCCGATTCAGAAGTCCAATTATCCGATTAATCGGATTCGCATTTTCGAATCGGATAATCGAATAGGACTAACCCCCTTCAAACGAATCGGACAATTGAATCAGACTGCCGAAAATTTAAAGCGATTTCGATTCAGGTGAACGTCTTTTTTTTTTATCTTTCTTCTTCTTCTTCTTCTTCTTCTTCTTCTTCTTCTTCTTCTTCTTCTTCTTCTTCTTCTTCTTCTTCTTCTTCTTCTTCTTCTTCTTCTTCTTCTTCTTCTTCTTCTTTTTGCAATAACAATTTCTTAATTATTTTTTTTATATTTTTCTGAAGTAAATATTTTTTCGTTTTATTCTATTCTATTCACATATTCGTATTTTCTCTATGACATAATGCGTAAAATATAATTATTAATTATGAAATCATATATAATAAAAAGGCTATATTTCACAAGTATGAAGTAATAAGACGTGTTTGGGTTTGGTTGTGCGCACCTGTCTCATATCGGTTGAGTGACGCGCCGCACCAGTTTAGAGTCAGTCGTTGTGAGATCACTCTGCTAGCGAATCGATAATCGCTATTCAGACTTAAAAAATTTCAAAGCGCGCCCACATCTGTATGTATATACATACATACATATATATATATATATATATTTACATATATATACATATATATATATATTTATATATATACAGTATATATATATATATATATATGTTTATATACATATATATATATATATATATATATATATACATATATATATATATATATGTGTGTGTGTGTGTGTGTGTGTGTGTGTAATAAAACCACTTGGAAAATAAATGAAAGGTGACCGAACGTTTTCGTCTATTTAAGACATTTTCAAAGGTACAGAGTTAGGTAGCACTGGCATTATACATATGCAAAAGAAGCACATTAGGGGGGAATTAGGACAGGTCCAATCGTGACTTGACTCTCTCAGCACTACCGGACGTCTGGCCCGGCTACTGTTAACCCACCCTTTTCATCAAAAATTTGTCAGTTTAACTCGTACTTTTAATAAATTTGGTGTCCAAGTTGTCTTTAAAAATAACAACACTGTTAAAAACAGGTTGATTAAAAATTCACCTGCTTGTAATGAAGGCTGTGTTTATAATATCCCTTGCAAAAATTGTAACTTTATTTATATTGGACAAACAGGCAAGGATTTAAAATTGAGAATAAACCAACATAAATATAACATCAGAACAGGGCAAGTTTCAAGTAGGTTCGTTTTGCATTTAAAGGATTTTAATCATTGCATTGGTTGGGATAACACAAAGAAAATTGTCTTAAGTAAGGACATTAAGGAGAGGAATATCATAGAATCATGTTATATAAAAGCTTCATTTGATAAAAAAATGAATATGAGTATGGGAATGTATAAATTAGATAACTTTGTAACATATAAAATTGTTGACAGTAGCCGGGTCAACAATTTTCTTTACAATCAATTTTATATAAGCCTAAACTTATGTTCATACTGTTATCAAATAAATTTTATCATAACTGGATTCAATAATGTTTCTATCCAACATAGAACTGCAAGGGACAATTTCTTTGGAATTACTCCAATCAATGGCATAATTATGATCTCTGTATATACTGTATATATATGTGTAGGAGGCTGGTAGATAAAGGTAGACAAATAAGGTAGATAAAGGGGTAGGTGGCGAGAATTTTATTATATGTGTAGGATGTTAAAAAAAAAAAAAAAACCGCGAAGGAGTTGCATAATCTCGCTCCCCGTCTAAAGTTTATAAACAACCGCTAGAGAACAGATTTTAATGCTGATGTGACGATATGTAAACTAGGCCATTCCTGCATCGATATCGAGATTGCTTGTGTAAGCACTATTTCTTAAGACGTTGTAACAGTCTGAGTGGAGAAGGGTGGAGGACAAGAAAAAACTATTGGTACACGGGAGAAAAGTCACGCCCTTAAGGGAGGTACTTATTTGTAATAGTAAAGATCATTGGATGAATAAAGTCGTGACGTCTGTTCAGAAGTGGCTTAGTGAGTGGATTGAGGATCACAGGTGGGAGTCCCTTGGTGTAAATTGATAAACCAAGTGTAATATTATTCGAAAAAAAAAAATTATATATACGTTTAATTCACCCCATCGAGAAACATTACTTACTTTCTATAGAAAGATACTGCGAAACACATACTTAAGAAAAGTGATGGAAAGATGGTTGAAAGTAAAAGAAGAAATACAAAACAATAAAGAGAACACTAAACAGAATTAAACCGGTAATTACGGAGAGACGAAGGGGTGTCATAGTGCTTCACCAAATATATTTAATATGGTGATACCAGAAAAATATCTCACCAAAAACCAGTTGGCACGGAGGTGAGATTACTGCCAAAAACCCCTTCATAGCAAACATGAATAGCACAACCAAAACAAAACCGGGCGTTCCTGTTGGAAAATCGTCTCCTAAAGGTCCAACGGCATTGCTTCATGTGCTTACGGTCAGTGTGCCACCGAATGTGAATAAGCACTGTCCAAGCAGATCCAAGTCTTGGAAATTGAACAGCATGGAGAAAATAAAGATCTATACTATCAACCTAATAAGTCTCTCAGAAGACCATAGGCTGGAGAGTTTAATGGAAAAACTAGACATCAAGTGGGGCATCGTAGAACTGAGCGAAGTCCGAAGAGCGGAAGAAAAGCTGATACAATTACAAGATGGTCACCACCTGTTCTACTATAGAGGTAAGGACAAAGAAATATCTAGTGAAGTAGGATGCTTGATAAACCGAGAGGTTGCTGCTAATGTAGTCAAGTTCAGTAGCTTATCAGACAGGGTAGTTTGGATTGTGATTAGGCTGTGTAAAAGAACATAGGAACATAAGAATAAAGGAGACTGCAAAAGACCATAAGGCCTACACTAGGCAGCTCCGTATCCATTACCACCTGTCATCCCCATCCATAAAGTTGTCTAATCGTTTTTTAAAACAACTGATAGTTTCAGCGCTTACTACATGGTTACTAAGTTTATTCCATTCATCGACCACCCTATTAGTAAACCAATTCTTGCCTATTTCCTTCTTAAATCTAAAGTTGTCCAGTTTATACCCATTACTGCGAGTCCTGCCCGGCTGTTTTATTATGATGACCTTGTTTGCATCACCCTTGTTTATGCCTTTGATCCACTTGAACACTTCTATTAGATCACCCCGCACTCTGCGTCTTTCCAGAGAGTGTAAGTTTAGGTGCCTAAGCCTCTCTTCGTAAGGCAAATTTCCGAGTCCTTGTATCATTTATGTCATTCTTCTCAGTACTGATTCTAGTGAATTGATGTCCATTCTGTAGGACGGAGACCAAAACTGTACCGCATAGTCAAGGATGGGTCTAACTATCGCTAGATAGAGTTTAATAATTACCTCTGCACTTCTATTCGTTACCGTCCTAGCAATGAAGCCTAATGCACTGTTAGCTTTATTTCTGGCGCTAATGCACTGCTTCCTGGTTTTAAGGTCCGGACTCACCAGAACTTCCAAGTCCCTCTCGCACTCAGATTTTTCTAAAAACGTGTTATCTAAGTTGTATCTATTTTCGGGGTTGTGTAGCCCTACGTTTAACATGCTACACTTAGAGATATTAAAGTTCATTTGCCATTTCACCGACCATGTTAACAGTTTATTAAGATCATCCTGCAGAATCTGGGCGTCGTCTCCTGACCTAATTAGGCGTCCTATTTTAGTGTCGTCCGCAAACTTACTAACATCACTATTTATCCCATCGTCTAAGTCGTTTATATACATAATGAACAACAAGGGACCCAAAACCGAGCCCTGGGGGACCCCGCTATTAGCATTGCCCTACCTAGATTTTATTCCATTTATGGTGACCCGCTGTTTTCTGTTACTAATCCAAGCTCTAATCCATTCTAACACTTTTCCTCCTATGCCATGGGCTTTGATTTTATTTAGTAGTCTCTGGTGTGGCACTTTGTCGAACGCTTTGCTAAAGTCAAGGTAAATAACATCGTAATTTTCATTGTTGTCTGACGCCTTATATACTTTAGTGTAAAAGGATAGAAGAGTAGTCACACATGACTTACCCTTGGAGAAACCATGCTGTGAATCACGAATTAAATTATGTCTTTCGATGTGTTCTCTGAGTCTATTTACTATTATTGATTCAAGCATTGTTCCTATAACCGATGTCAAACTGATTGGCCTGTAGTTGCATATAGACGATCTATCTCCTTTCTTAAAAACAGGAACAACGTTTGCCTGCCTCCAAGCAGTTGGAACAGAACCAGTGTCTACCGATTTATTGAATATTTCAGTTAACTGGTAGCAGATTTCAAATTTACACTCTTTAAGCATTCTTGGAAAAATTTCGTCTGGACCCGGAGATTTTGTAGCTTTAAGTCTGTCAATCTGCTTGACTACTTCTTCTTTACTAATGCTGATATTAGTTAGACTACTTTCTTCATCCCCTCTGAAAATCGGATCGCAGTCAGGTACTTTATCTAACCTCTCATTAGTAAACACCGATAGAAAATAATTGTTAAACTCCTCACTCATTTTTTCTTCCGATTCTATCATGACATTTTCATCGTTTTTAATTGGTCCTATTCTTTCTTAATTTTTTGTTCTATAGAGGTGAAAGAAACCCTTTGGGTTGGATTTTGCTTGACTGGCAACCTTGATTTCATAATTACGTTTCGCTGAACGTGTATTCCTTTTAACCAGCTTTGCCATTTCGTTATATCTTGATCTAAGGTGTGATTCCCCGTTTTTTATTTTTACGTAAAGTCCTCTTTTCATTCCGATCTCATGTTTCAATCTGTCCGTCATCCATTTGGGAGTATTACTATTTTCCGTATTGACTTTAGGGGGATAACTGTGTTTTGTGCATTAATAATCAGTTAGATTGTTATACATTTCTTCTAAATTGCTGACCTGACTTTTGGGCCCTCGCCCCCAAATGACCTGACCTAAGGTATGCATACTACCCTCCGTGACCCAGACCTGACTACCAGCCCCGCAACGAGAATCGAGAATGTCTGAAACGTCCGCCTGGCTTTTCGTATTCAATTTCAAATAGGTTTTCATATTGTCAAAGTTTGCTTTCCTGAAGTCTGATACTTGAACGTTATTCGTACTTTTTAATTTTTCCCAAATAACATTAAATCTTATTTCTTGATGATCGCTAAAGCCTAGACTATCTCCCACTATTACGCTGCTAATTTGGTGCTCATTATTTGTTAGAATTAAGTCCAGGGTATTTTGTCCCCTCGTAGGATCGGTAATCACTTGTTTTAGGAAATTATCCTGCACCACATCTAGGAATTTCTTCGCTTCATGATCTCCTATTAAAGTTTCCCAGTCAATGTTTCTATAGTTAAAATCTCCCATGATTACAACGTTTTTGTACTGGGACGCTCTGTGAATTTCATGAATCAGGGAATCAGTCTGCTCAATGCTGAGGTTAGGAGGTTTATACAAGACGCCAATAATAACTTTCTTATTCTTGCCTATAATCTCTACCCAAATAGATTCCGTACAGTCCTCTTCCTTAATCGAATTGTTGATAATACAGTTTAATGTATTTTTAACGAAAAGTGCTACACCTTCCCCATTCCTGCTGACCCTATCCTTCTATTTCGATTCCTGGAAGGAAATGTTTATCAGCCATGTTGATCCAGGACTCTGTAATAGCTATAATATCGAAATTTTCTACGCATGCTTTACCTCGCAGCAAATCAATTTTGTTAATTATGCTCCTGCTATTTGTATAGTAAACTTTAAGTTTATCTTCCCTCCACCTGCTTTGGTGATTTTTACACAGTCCTCTAAGTTCTTTCTATTGCCTAAACTATATTCCGATACTTCCCCCCTTACTCCCACGTAATCTACCCGAAAAAACCCTGTAGGATGCCTACTTCTCGCTCAAGGGATTCAGCAAGGAGCCGAAATCCTCTGGGAGACAAGTGCACTCCGTCCCTTGTGTATAGGTGATTCTTACCATAAAAGCTGTCCCAGTTGTCGACAAATGCCCATCCATTGGCCTTACAATGTTTTGCCAGCCTGCAATTCATTGCAATAGCCCTGGAATGCCACATACCTCCAACTCTACGCCTCGGAAGGATTTCACATACTACAGGAACACCTCCCCTATTTCTGATCTTGTCTAGCGCATCCCGGTACCGCGCAAATAATTCCTCACTCCCTAACTTACCTATATCATTTCCTCCGGCACTTAAGCAAACTACTGGGTTCTTACCTTCCCCTACTAGACACTCTTCAATCCTATCTCTAACATCTCCTATGCCCGCGCCGGGGAAACACACTTGCGTCCTATGTTTCCTATCTTTGTCGCAGAAAACCCTTTAGGTACACTCTAAAAGTAGTTCGAGTTTATGCACCAGCTTCACAGAGTTCAGACGATGAAATTGAGTCCTTCTATGATTATTTAAGTTAAGTAATTTATCAAGAAAAAGTAAGTACACGTTGGTAATAGGCTAGTTTAATGCTAAAGTGGGGGAAGAAGATTGGAGATGAGTCGTGCATTGGGAAGTTTGGAGTCAGTGAAAGGAATGAGAGAGGCGAGAAGTTAGTCAATATTGCGGAAAACGACAGTATGAAGATAATAAACACTTTCTTTCAAACGTGTAGGTCGTAATTGGACCTGGGCAAGTCCAAAGGGAACAACAAAGAACGAAGTAGACTTCATATTAGGAGGTGAGAGCAAGAGCGTTAGCAATGTTACGGTCATAAATAAAGTCAACGTAGGTAGTGACAATAGAATGGTAGGTTGCACAGCTAAATTCAATTTCAGAACCAAGAAAAATAAACTAGTTAAGGATAATAAGAAGGAATTTCAGTTAGACATTAAAAATAGATTCAAAGCTCTAAGAACTAACAAGGGCACCGTCGTAGATATGAATTTGAATTTAGTGAATATCATTAAGGGATCGGCAGAAAAACTAGGAGGTACATAAAGTATTAGAAAAAAATGCTCAAAAGCCACAAATGACCTAATTAAAAGAAGAAGGATCATGCAGATAAAAAGCACGAGAGACGAAATAGAAAGAGTAGAACCAAACATGCTTATCAACAAAAGGCAGAGATTAGAGAGAGAGAGAGAGAGAGAGAGAGAGAGAGAGAGAGAGAGAGAGAGAGAGAGAGAGAGAGAGAGAGAGAGAGAGAGAGAGAGAGAGAGAGAGAGACAGAGAGAGAGAGTGAGAGAGAGAGAGAGAGAGAAAGAGAAGCATTGGTGAAATAGAGATAATTATTCGGAAAGGTACATACATACATACATATACCAAGGCTTTTTCCCCCTTACAAGGGAGGTAGCCAAAAAGGAAAAGGCATAAAGTCATTCCCACCCATTCCATCCCTGAATACACTCCACACCCCTCCACCCTCCCTCCCATCTTAGCACCTCCTGGATGACGGGTCATCCCTGCACCTTGTCCACTGCCCTGGGTCAGAAGCAGTGTTGCAAGACACAGCACATCCACAGCAAAGCAGCTTCATTAAATCGGCGACCCTCCCTCTCCGTCCCCCCATTCATAAAGGAGAAGACGGGGAGAAATCCCTTCGGGCTGCGTCAAATTTTGCTCACATATACTACCTCACCCCCCATCCCCCCGCCCATTCCACCTCATGCATCACAACATCATTCACATACAACCATTCTCCATTCACCTCTGTCTTCTGTCCTCTCCCGTCCTTCCTCAACAGACATTCCCCTCTTCCCCAAAGCCCCCTTCACCCCATCCATCCACCTCATCCTAGGACGTCCCTTCATGTTCACTCCCTCCACATCTGCCTTCCATACCTCTTTTACTAGTCTTTCTTCACTCATTCTTTCCATGTGTCCAAACCATCCTAATACTCTTTCATCAACCCTATCTCCCAACCCCCTTTCCACCCCTGTCCTCCTCACCTCCTCATTTCTCACTCTATCCAGCCTAGTAACCCCCATCATACTTCTCAGACACCTCATCTCAAACACATTCAAACTCCTCTCTTCCTCTCTTATGTTCCATGTTTCTGCCCCATACAGTGCTGTTGGCACAATTACTCCTTTATACAACCTCCTCTTAGCATCCATTCCCAAAAGTCTAATCCTCATTACACTTTTTAATCCACCAAGGCATTTACTCGCTTTTCTCAATCTACAAGCTACCTCCACCTTCACTCCATCTTTTCCTGCCACATTTGCACCCAAGTATCTAAAACTATCCACTTCCTCTAGTCGCTATCCCTTAATGCTCACTTCCAGACTAATGCCACTTTCACCCTTTGTACATCTCATTACCTTACTTTTACCCACATTTATCTTCAGCTTTCTTCTATCACACACTCTCCCAAACTCTGTCACCAACTTCCTCAATCCCTCCTCCGATCCTGCCACAAGCGCAGTGTCGTCCTGAAACAACAGCTGGCTCACCTCCCACTTTTCTCCATTTTCCTTAACCATCACCAATCCCTGACCCACTACCATTGCATTTACCTCTCGCACTACCCCATTCATGTATAAATTGAACAGCCAGGGCGACATAACGCATCCCTGACAAAGTCCCACCTTTACCTCGAACCACTCACTCTCTCCATTTCCAATCCTGACACAAGCTCTACTACTCTCATAAAAACTTTTGATAGCTCCTAGAAACTTTCCTCTTATCCCGTATATCCTCAAACCCTCCCACAGTGCCTTTCTGTCTACCCTGTCGTAAGCCTTTTCCAGGTCCATAAAGGCCCAAAAAACATCCTTCCCCTTTCCTATAGCTTTCTTACATATCTGTCTTACCACAAAAATCTGATCTACACAACCTCTACCCGTCCTAAATCCAAATTATAAAAGGGACCAAACACAAACGTGCTTTAGGAAGACAGCAAATGATATGTTTGATAGATAGAAACGGAGAGATCATTAAATGCAGAGACAGAATGGTAAAAAGAGTAGAAGAATTTTACTAAGAGCTTTAATCGTCAAAGAGTGTAATTGAGTCAGTAAATTCATCTGTAGACGTTAGTAGTGTACCAGAGATTACAAAGGGAGAAGTAGAATTTGCTCTAAAAATATGAAACGAGGAAAAGCACATAGGAAAGATGGTATATCGATATATCTCTTGAAAGACGCAGGGAAAGAAATTCATATTAAGTTAGTTCTGTTATACTCCCAGTGCTTACGCCAAAAAAGTTTTCTTGAATCGTGGTGCAATGCTATAGCAATTTTGCTTCATAAAAATGGAGACTAGAAGGACCTTAGTAACTATTGACCGATTAGCTTCCTATCAAATATATATAAAGTGTTCTCCAAGATCCTTACAAATAGACTAAGTCAAGTTTTAGATGAAAACCGAACGAGACAACAGGCAGGTTCTAGGAGCGAATATTCGAATCTAGACCATTTGCAGGCGATGAAACAACTAATCGAGAAAACGACAGAATACAATATATCTCTCTGGTTAGCTTTTGTAGATTACGAGAAGGCCTTTGACTCGGTAGAACAAATAGGAATACTAAACTCGCTACGCAGTCAGGGTACAAACGAATAGATCTTAAGGGTTTTAGAAAAGATTTATGCGAAAGGTACCGCTAAAATTCGACTACATAAAGATACAGAAAAGATCAAGATTAAAAAAAAATTACGGCAAGGTGATACAATTTCACTCAAATTATATACAGCCTACTTGAAAGAGATTTTCAGAAGGTTGAGTTGGGAAGAGAAGGGTTTGAAGATTATTGGCGAATATTTGAAACACCTAAGATTTGCGGATGACATTATTCTTATTTTAGAAAGAGAAGAATACTTGCAAGATATGCTGGGTGATCTGAACAAGGAAGGTCTCAAAGTAGATTTAAAAATGAATAAGAGTAAAACCAAAGTAATGTTTAACACGAAAGTTCAAAGTATAGAGATAATAATCGATGGTGAGAGTCTTGAGGAAGTTGAAGAGTATAATTATTTAGGCCAGATGGTAAAAATGACCAAAGATCATGATAATGAAATAAAAAGACGCATTGCAATTGGTTGCAAAGTGTTTGGTAGGTATGATAAAACCCTGAGAGGCTCTCTATTTTTATGTTTGAAAGGCAAATTTTACAATCACTGCTTTCTGCCAGCAACAATCTACGGGGGTGAGACTTGGAAACTGGCGAAGGCGATAGAAAGAAAGCTAAGGACTGCACAGAGGAGAATGGGGAGATCAATAATGGGAATAACGCTGAGAGACCAAAGAGCAAGTTCGGTAATAGAGCAGACTAGTGTAAAAGATATTGTGGTGGCGGAAAAAAAGAAAGGAAGTGGAATTGGGTAGGTAAGTTAGTGCAAACGACTGATGAGCGACGGAGCAAGTGTGTTGCTGAGTGGACGCCGCGGGATGGGAAACGTGGAAGAGGGAGACCAGACAGAAAGTAGAGAGATGAGATTGAGAAATTTGCAGGAGTGACATGGCAGAGGTTGGCACGGTTGAGTGACTCATGGAATGCTATGAAGGGGGCCTTTGTTCAGTAGTAAATTCAGGATGTCTGATTTGATATATATATATATATATATATATATATATATATACATATGTATATATGTATATATATATACACTTGTATATATATGTACATCTATATGTATACACACACACACACACACACACACACACACACACACACACACACACACACACACACACAACACACACACACACACACACATACACACACACACCCACACACACACACACATATATATATATATATATGTATATGTATATATATATATATATATATATATATATATATATATATACATATATATATATTGTGAAAACTAGGGGGAAGAGCCAGGTTAAAAAAAACTCTGAGTTCTAATAAAAGAATAATTATTTCCTTCAACAGAAACAAAAACAAACAAGATCAAATAATAGAGGTTGCCAAGCGAGCATAAATCACAAGATCCGATACAAAGTAGTGTTCACAATATCAAAAGAAATATCAAGCAAAATATATAAGTACCAGACAATGAGTCCTTTAGAACATAAACGGCTAAAGTCACCAGGACATATATAAATGTATAAATAGTCGATAAAATATCGACATTCATTAGAAAATAGTCTTCACAAAGACAATATGTAGCAGGGTCGAGAAATATCGACAATTTGAATGGGAAACTATGCCCTACGTAAAGTTTACTAAGTCGAGAAATTCTACGACTAAAATTCTAAGTCCAGCAATGTGGAATAGTATAAGTATAAGGCCAGACAATAAAAAGAGTTAGCAAGGGACTCTGTATAAACAAAGACAATTTTTTCGTTGCAAACACCAATATATATACACTTCCCGGCTAGTCAATGAAGGGCTGCCAAATGTCGCCAGATGCAATGAACAGCAAGAGTTTAGAATATATCCACGGACATATTCTTTACAAAAGTGGGCATACAAATTAATATATAATAAAGTTACCTTGTCAATCTTAGATACAAGAAAAAACTTAATGGTTTTTATATGAAAATCTATACATTAATACATACGTAAATGGAAGCTGGAACTCTGTTGTCAAAACTTACGCTACCACGCAATTTTTAGCCAGAGCGCGCGGACAGGTGCAACTCCCGTTCTCACACTGATGCTTGCGACTTCCGAACTCAGGAAAAATATGCAATTTCCCAAATATTACGTAAATCAGTTCCTAAGAGTGACAAGATAGGTCCATAAGATAATACACATACACAAATCCTTATGCAATGAATGGAACACGTTGCCAAAGCAAAAGAAGAACGAAATACGTATATAAAGGTAGCAAAAATTAATTTGACAGTTACTGGGAGTTGCGAGCTTCGTGCCCATATTGTGGGAAAGCCGGCATATCTCGCAACTTACCAAAAGTCTACATACGCACACACATGAACATAAACTGTATTCACGTAAATACGTAAATGATTAAGTTCTTGACTACGACGGGTCTACAGTCGTAACTATATATATATATATATATGTATATATATATATATATACATATATATAGATATATATATATATACATGTGTATAGAAGCATACGAATATATATATATATATATATATATGCACAAATTTCACAAGTCACACGCGAATCACAAATATGCAGAGTCCACTAGGAAAAGGAAAAACACACGGAGTCCGAGCGCTTTCGTGATATATTCACATTATCAAGGAGTACAGAAAGATGAGAACAAAAAATGGAGATACAGAGTATAAGTAGGACAAGAGAGACATTTACCCTCCTCTCCGAAGCCTGAAAGCTCAGGTTGGGTCACTCGGTGAGGTCATGGAAACATATTATTATTACATTAACTTTTAAAATATGTACTATTTATATTACTGATCCATATATTGTCAGTAATATAAATAGTACATATTTTAAAAGTTAATGTAATAATAATGTTTCCATGACCTCACCGAGTGACCCAACCTGAGCTTTCAGGCTTCGGAGAGGAGGGTAAATGTCTCTCTTGTCCTACTTATACTCTGTATCTCCATTTTTTGTTCTCATCTTTCTGTACTCCTTGATAATGTGAATATATCACGAAAGCGCTCGGACTCCGTGTGTTTTTCCTTTTCCTAGTGGACTCTGCATATATATATATATATATATATATATATATATATATATATACATATATATACATATATATATATATATATATATATATATATATATATACCAAGCCTTTTTCCCCCTTACAAGGAAGGTGGCCAAAAAACAAAGGCATAAAAACCACTCCCACCCATTCCATCCCCAATACACTCGCCACACCCCTCCACCCTATACCCTCTCTCCTATCTTGGCACCTCCTGGATGACAGGTCATCCCTGCATCTTGTCCACTGCCCTGGGACAGAAGCAGTGTCGCAAGACACAGCATATCCACAGCAAAGCAGCTTCATTAAATCGGCGACCCCCCCCTCTCCGTCCTCCCATGCAGAAAAGGAGAAGACGGGGAGAAATCCCTTCGTGCTGCGTCAATTTTTTCTCACACATACTACCTCACCTCCCATCCCCCACCCATTCTGTCTCATGGATCACAACATCATCCATACACAACCATTCTCCAT
This sequence comes from Oratosquilla oratoria, assembly GCF_046742065.1. NCBI lineage: Eukaryota > Metazoa > Arthropoda > Malacostraca > Stomatopoda > Squillidae > Oratosquilla > Oratosquilla oratoria. The sequence continues at coordinate 40,432,813 of NC_134818.1, forward strand.
TCACCCCTTGTCATCTGTCCTCTCCCGTCATTCCTCAACAGACATTCCCCTCTTCCCCAAAACCCTCTTACCCCATCCATCCATCTCATCCTAGGTCGCCCCCTCATGTTCACACCCTCCAGATCTGCCTTCCATACCTCTTTTACTAGTCTTTCTTCACTCATTCTTTCCATGTATCCAAACCATCCCAATACTCTTTCATCTACCCTATTTCCCAACTCCCTTACAACCCCCGTTCTCCTCCTCACTTCCTCATTTCCCATTCTATCTAGCCTCTTCACTCCGGGGCACATCGCGTCATAATAATAGCATTATGAAAAATAAAGTATGTGCTCAATCGTTCGTTCTCTTTCACTTGTGTATTTTGATAACCATAGAAAATTGATGAAGCCAGTTTAGAGAGAATGGAGATTATGTAGGTACGACTACAATGAATATAATCAAGATGCCGACGTCGGCATCATCGAGTACCCACTTGCTCCTCATGCCGCCTACGTAGGCGTCACCGTATGGAAGTGGCTAGCCTAGTGACCCCCATCATACTTCTCAGACACCTCATCTTAAACACATTCAAAATCCTTCTCTCTTCCTCTCTTATGTTTCATGTTTCTGCCCTATACAGTGCTGTCGGCACAATCACTCCTTCACACAACCTCCTCTTAGCATCCATTCCCAAATGTCTATTTCTCATTACACTTTTTAATCCACCAAGGCATTTACTCATTTCTCTCAATCTACATTCTATCTCCCCCTCCACTCCTCCCTTTCCTGCAACATTCGCTCCCAAGTTTCTAAAACTATCCACTTCCTCCAGTCGCTCTCCCTTAATTCTTACTTCTAGCCTGCTACCACTTTCACCCCTTGTACATTTCATCACCATACTTTTACCCACATTTATCTTCAACTTCCTTCTTTTATACACTCTCCTAAACTCTGTCACTAACTTTCTCAATCTCTCCTCCGATCCTGCCACAAGCGCACTGCCGTCCGCAAACAACAACTGGCTCACCTCCCAGTTTTCTCCATTTTCTTTAACCATTTCTAATCCCTGACCCACCAAACTTGCATTTACCTCTCGCACCACCCCATCCATGTATAAGTTGAACAGCCAGGGCGACACAACACATCCCTGACGAAGCCCCGCCTTTACCTCACACCACTCACTCTCTCCATTTTTAATCCTGACATACGCTATACTACTCTCGTAAAAACTCTTGACAGCTCCAAATAGCTTTCCTCCTATCCCATATATCTGCAAAACCTCCCACATTGCCTTCCTGTCTATCTTGTCATGAGCCTTTTCCAGATCCATAAAACCCCCCAAAACATCCTTACCTTTTCTTATAGCCTTCTCAAATATCTGTCTTACCACAAAAATCTGATGGAGAGATGATAATGGAAGAAAAGGCAGAGTATTTTAGGGAGTTGCTAAATGTGAAGTAGGATAGGGAAGGAAAGGTAGTTGCAGTGGGAAGTGCTAAGAAAATGATCGTGGTGAGCGAGGAAAATGGAGGAGAAATAAGGAAGAATGAAGTGAAGGCAGTTGTTAGATGATGAGAGCAGGTAAGGCACCTGGTCTGGATGGATGCAATGCAGAATGTCTGAAAAAAGGAGGTAAAATGATGGTGGACTGGCTTGTGAGGTTATTTAATGTTTGTTCGAGAGAGGGTAGAGTGCCGGAGGACTGGAGGAGTGTCTATAGTTCCACTTTACATGGGAAAAGGGGACAAGCGTGAGTGTAGTATTTTCAAAGGGATCAGCTTATTAAGTGTAGTTGGGAAGGCTTATGGGAGGATCTTGATTGAGAGGATTAGGAGAGGAAAAGAGGGAGTAATTGGTGAGGAACAGTGTAGATGAGAGGAAATAGAAGGAAGGGTTCTGTCTTTGATTACCGATTTAATTATTAAGATGCTGCTTTTGAAAGGCAGGTAAATCCTTTTCTATCATTGTTACATTCTTTGGTGATGATATATCCAGCTTCCAGTTTTTCTCATCTTCTTCTTAAGTTCCTCGTGTAGAATTTCTTCTTGGCTCAGGTCAGGTAGACGGCATTGTCTATATGACGTGAAATATTCTATGTACCCTGATTTTTTTTTTTTTTTTTTTTTTTACTCAGGCGTTTCTCAATCCTTCAACATGACTCGCCGAAGTATGATGAGGATTAGCCGTTGTAGGTTCAAAGGTACCCGAGGGAACTGTGAAACCCTCCCCTCCACCTGAATTGGCATGGCGACGATGGGATTATACCGTCATCTTTCATACCACTTTATATCAGGAGCCCCTAAAATCCACTTATGAAGTAAACATAGTATAGCCCTGACTAGAAACATGCTAGAAGAAAGCACAGGGATTTTGGATATATACATAGACGAAAGACGCTTCCTAATCTTATAGACATTAGAACATAAGAACATAAGAATAAAGGAGACTGCAAGAGACCATAAGGCCTACACTAGGCAGCTACGTATCCATCACCACCTCTCATCCCCATCCATAAAGCTGTCTAATCGTTTCTTAAAACAACTGATAGTTTCAGCGCATACTACATGGTTACTAAGTTTATTCCATTCGTCGACCACCCTATTGGTAAACCAATTCTTACCTATTTCCTTGTTAAATCTATATTTGTCCAGTTTAAATCCATTACTGCGAGTCCTGCCCCGTTGTTTTAATATGATGACCCTGTTTCCATCACCCTTGTTTATGTCTTTGATCCACTTGAACACCTCTATCAAATCACCCCGCACTCTGCGTCTTTCTAGAGAGTGTAAGTTAAGGTACCTAAGCCTCTCTTCGTAAGGCAAATTTCTGAGTCCATGTATCATTTATGTCATTCTTCTCTGTACTGATTCTAGTGAATTGATGTCCATTCTGTAGGACGGAGACCAAAATTGTACCGCATAGTCAAGGATGGGTCTAACTATCGCTAGAGTTTGATAATTACCTCTGGACTCTGTTAGCTTCATTCCTGGCGTTAATGCACTGCTTCCTGGTTTTAAGGTCCGGACTCACTAGAGCTCCCAAGTCTTTCTCGCACTCAGTTTTCTCTAAAAGGGTGTTATCTAAGCTGTATCTATTTTCGGGGTTGTGTAGCCCTGCGTTTAACACGCTACACTTAGAGATATTGAAGTTCATTTGCCATTTCACCGACCATATGAACAATTTGTTAAGATCATCCTGCAGAATCTCTGCGCCGTCTCCTGACCTAATTAGGCGTCCTATTATAGTGTCGTCCGCAAACTTACTAACATCACTATTTATCCCATCGTCTAGGTCGTATATGTACATAATGAACAACAAGGGACCCGAAACTGAGCCCTGGGGGACCCCACTATTAACATTATCCCACCTAGAATTTACTCCATTTATGGTGACCCGCTGTTTTTTTTTTTTTACTAATCCAAAGTCTAATCTATTCTATCACTTTTCCTCCTATACCATGGGCTTTGATTTTATTTAGTAGTCTCTGGTGTGGCACCTTGTCAAACGCTATGCTAAAGTCAAGGTAAATAACATCGTAATTATCATTGTTATTTGACGCCTTATATACTTTAGTGTAAAAGGATAGAATATTAGTCACACATGACTTACCCTTGGAGAAACCATGCTGTGTATCGCGAATTAAATTATGTCTTTCGATGTGTTCTCTGAGTTTATTTACTATTATTGATTCAATTATTTTTCCTATAACCGATATCAAACTGATTGGCCTGTAGTTGCATATAGACAATCTATCTCTCTTCTTAAAAACAGGAACAATGTTTGCCTGCCTCCAAGCAATAGGCACAAAACCAGTGTCTACCGATTTATTAAATATTTCAGTTAACTGGTCGCATATTTCAAATTTACACTCTTTAAGCATTCTCGAAAAAAAAAAATCGTCTGGACCCGGGGATTTTGTAGCTGTTTTCCGATCTGCTTGACTACTTTTTTACTAATGCTGATATTAGATAGACTACTTTCTTCATCCCCTCTGAAAATCGGATCGCAGTCAGGTACTTTATCTAACCTTTCAAAGAGGACGTAGACCAAAACTGTACCGCATAGTCAAGGATGGGTCTAAGTATCGCTAGATAGAGTTTGATAATTATCTCTGGACTGTTTTCTTTTACACTTCTATCACCTGTCCCTTACGCAATACTCTATTTGTATTTTTATGGTTACCTCTGTAGTGTTGTTTTATTTTGTGTTGGGGTTTTTCCTCTTGTTTTTGGGTGAATATGAATACTGTCTATTTGTATTTTTATGGTTACCTCTGTAGTGTTGTTTTATTTTGTGTTGGGGTTTTTCCTCTTGTTTCTGGGTGAATATGAATACTGTCTATTTGTATTTTTATGGTTACCTCTGTAGTGTTGTTTTATTTTGTGTTGGGGTTTTTCCTCTTGTTTCTGGGTGAATATGAATATTTTCCATTGTAACCCTCTGTTCTATGTCCTACTCTCTAGTGACACAAACAGAAAGGTGGGTTTCTACAATGATACTCATCATGGTCCCCGTATTTGCAGTTTCTACAAAGAGTCTTGTAATAATACTCTTGTGCTTTATGCCCCCATTTATTACAATTGTAACATTCAATTCTAGCATTCCTTGAGGTGCTTAGAGTTTCTGTTTTCTCTCTGTTGTTTCATTCCTACTGTCATGACATATAGACTAATTGCTATATATTTCATATACCGCTAAAAAAGTAAGTTATCTTCCCTAAGTCCATGTTTTGTTTTAAATCCTTATACAACCTTTCTACAGTTATCTCATTACAATTATGTACCAATAGTGCAAATGCTATTAACTTAGTAATCTGAGAAACTTTTATTTCTATCCAATCTGAATCCTTCAACATAGAAATCATGTCCTTTGACCTATCTACTTTTGCTAAATATTCTGTGTTTGATTTACTTGTTTTTACTTTCTTCGTCATTCTAACTAAAGATCTGATAGGATCCTGATTACATTTTGACTTAAAATGTTTAATGAATGCTTTCTTATAGTCTTCATATCTGGTGATGTCTTGCATTTGCTGGAAATTTATTATAAGCCTAGCCCTTCTCTTCTCGGGATCTACATTTTCTTTTAATTCTTTTATATTCTTTTTATAATCTATTATGTTTTAGTCACAATTAGAGTGTATTAAACTGAGAAACCTATATAATTCCCACATTATTTTCTTCCCCAAAAAACTTTGAATGTTTGTTTGCGAGGTAATAAATTCATAACTTAAAACTCCTGTAGTCATACCTTCATTTGTTTATGTCGACTTGAATCGACTGCTTCCTTTGTAGTCACTCTCACACGTACGGCGCGTACATCACACGTACGTCAACCTCGGTCACTAGCTTGTCCCTCATTCACTAGCTCGTCCCTCGTGGTAGTCCCCTCGTTCACTTATCGTAGCCGACTCTTTGTACAAGCGTGCACCCGTAATCAGCATGTACTGCGTAGCTACGTGCACTTCGTGGTCCTATAGTTTGATGCTCCAGTCTCGTAACCGTATCTTACACTAAGTCCTTTAGATGTAGTATTCTTTAATGGCGTTGGTTCCGTCTCTAGCTGGCCACCATCTGTGTGACTGTCTGTCACCACTCTAATGCCGCCCCTAAATCCCATCCTTCTTTCATGCTTTTATTTTCGTTTAGTGCGTATTTTACTTTCTACTCTCCTTTCAGCATTGTCTTTGTTAAGTATGATTGTCACTCACAATTTTAGTCGGTAGAATCCATGCCTCCGAAGAGAGAACTTATTTAAGTCATAGAATTAGAATTTGTATATTGCCCAGTCAGGGTCCTACCTCTCACTTTTCTATATTCTCTGTATAGGGTATTGAACTATTTGAATATTTTCTTTTCTTTCTTGAATACCGGCTACACTTTGTTCTCTAAGGTACACCAAGGGACTCCCACCGAGAACACTCAATTTAGGTCCTATGTCAGTTTTGCATTGAGGTCATGATTTAGTCAATGATCTTTAACTTTATATTTAAGAACCTCCTCAAGGCCGTGATCTTACAATCGTGAACCAATTGGATTTTCTCCTCCTCCGCCCTTTCTCCAATCAGATTAATTGTTACAAGTCAGCATGCAATATTGTTTACTTAAGCAATCTCCAATCACTGCACACTCAGGTTTCATAAGCAAAATACGTCATATAGCAATGAAATTGGGTCCCCATACATTTGTTTATAAGCACAACGCTGAGAGCAGAGTTATACAATTCCTCGCCTTCTCGCCTTCGGCTGTACTTATAAACTTTGTAACCCATAAAATGCAGCTCTCGCCTTCGAGCTGTTGTTTACCAACCAACCAACCCAATAAAAATAAAATTTTCATTGTTTAACCCTTTTTCTACCTCACTTGTCTACTTGTATCCACGAGCCTCTTACACCCTTCCATTAGGCGCCGGCGGAGGTCCTCTGATTCTTCATCGTTATCAACCCTAACAAAGATGAGATCTATGTATCTACAGTAGATACTAAGTTTATTTTCTGACAGGGCCTTTTCTTCTATTGTTCCAATAAAGAAAATTGCAAAAAGGACCCCAAGAGTGAATCCTATTGCCACGCCGTCATTTTGCACGTATATATGTCCCCTTGGGTTTCTAAAAGGGACTTCTTTGGTGCGGAGTCGAAGAAGGGAGCGTAGTGCCTGTTCAGGGATATCTAAGGTGGGAGTGGTATCATAGTAGTAGACTCTCTGGATGATAAAATTAATAGTTCTTTCATCGTCTATGTTTGTAAAGAAGTTTTCAGCATCCAACGAGGCGATTTTGCTTCATATTGCGGCTGGAGTACCTCTCAGGATCTCTAAGAAGTCTTTAGAGGAAAGAAGACTATATCTGGAAGAGGTATACCTTAGACGTATCTAAACACGCCCTACGCTCTGTTCTCCGACTGTGCACCAAAGAAGTCCCTTTTAGAAACCCAAATGGACATCCACTCTAATATATTCTCTATCACACCTCTATTTAATTCTTCCCTCACTAACAGAACTCAGATATTCAGTCTGGCATCGTCTTCCCCTTCCTCCCTTTCCACCTCGAACTCCCTTTACTCTTCCCAACCAACCACAACTTCATCTCGACCGTGAAGATCTGACCAGCGAAAAAAATAAGACCTCCTCCTCTCACTTCCCCTCTCCAGCGCAACCAATACAGGTGACCTTACATAGGCAGCTCTCAACTACCCCACCCTACTCCTCCAGATAGCATCAGAGACAAACCATCTTTTAGTTTCCCCCAGTGTAGGCTACATTGTAAAAGTAAGGACCAACCACCCTTTATATTCATATATTTTTTTATTAATTGTTCTCATCACACCATTTGTAATTATTTGTCTTATGTCATTACAGATAACCATAAAGGTGTCTTATCAAAGACGAAGTGTTGAATAAACTGAATATTATGCAAATGCAGTCTATGCTCATCCGCCTGAATGAAAATCCATCATAAGAAAAATCGACAACAATATACAAAGTTAACTACAAATATACTGTCGTTTTCAACTCCACATGTCTTACAGAAACTCTGCTGTCCTCTTTTACACACACACACATATATATACAGTATATATGTATATATATGTACATATACATACATACATACATATATACGAGTATTTTCCATATCCCTTACTATAGGCTTATTCTCCTTTGAAAGGAGTTTTATGACTTCACTGTAGGTGAGCCTCCAGCTTCGGGTTGTGACGAAATGTTGCATGCTTGGTTTTGTGGCGTTTTAGCCTATACATGGGTTTGTGGTGTTTAGTCCCATAATTGGATTTATTACGGTTTGTTGTATGCTTGGGTCTGTGGCTGTTTGCCGCATGTTTGGAAGGGCCTTGAGGTTCTCTGGTTATATATCTAAGTTTGGATTAGTAACAAAAAACAGCGGGTCACCATAAATGGAGTAAATTCTAGGTGGGACAATGTTAATAGTGGGGTCCCCCAGGGCTCAGTTTCGGGTCCCTTGTTGTTCATTATGTACATATACGACCTAGACGATGGGATAAATAGTGATGTTAGTAAGTTTGCGGACGACACTATAATAGGACGCCTAATTAGGTCAGGAGACGGCGCAGAGATTCTGCAGGATGATCTTAACAAATTGTTCATATGGTCGGTGAAATGGCAAATGAACTTCAATATCTCTAAGTGTAGCGTGTTAAACGCAGGGCTACACAACCCCGAAAATAGATACAGCTTAGATAACACCCTTTTAGAGAAAACTGAGTGCGAGAGAGACTTGGGAGCTCTAGTGAGTCCGGACCTTAAAACCAGGAAGCAGTGCATTAACGCCAGGAATGAAGCTAACAGAGTCCAGAGGTAATTATCAAACTCCAGCGATAGTTAGACCCATCCTTGACTATGCGGTACAATTTTGGTCTCCGTCCTACAGAATGGACATCAATTCACTAGAATCAGTACAGAGAAGAATGACATAAATGATACATGGACTCAGAAATTTGCCTTACGAAGAGAAGCTTAGGCACCTTAACTTACACTCTCTAGAAAGACGCAGAGTGCGGGGTGATTTGATAGAGGTGTTCAAGTGGATCAAAGACATAAACAAGGGTGTTGCAAACAAGGTCACCACATTAAAACAACAGGTTAGGACTCGCAGTAATGGATTTAAACTGGACAAATATAGATTTAACAAGGAAATAGGTAAGAATTGATTTACTAATAGGGTGGTCGACAAATGTAATAGACTTAGTAACCATGTAGTATGCGCTGAAACTATCAATTGTTTTAAGAATCGATTAGACAACTTTATGGATGGGGATGACAGGTAGGGATGGATACGTAGCTGCCTAGTGTAGGCCTTATGGTCTCTTGCAGTCTCCTTTATTCTTATGTTCTTATGTTCTCATGTTCTTATCATATTGAAATCACAGTTAAACCCATTTTGAAACCCCTCAGAATTCATCAACTTCATATTAAGCTTTTCTAATTGTGGAAGGTGGAGTAATAAAGTCAACATTATTACACGTCAGAATAATCAACAAGGTAGAAGTGCAATTGAAAGTCGTCACTGTAGAGTCTGAAATTTTAACCACCCTAGAATCAATTAGGATAAAATGTTTGAAATTTGACTCAGGGATTTATAAGACAAACAAGAATATGGTAGAAATATTAATTATTAGTACTTTAAATGAAGATATAGTCTTAAGGAAAGGTATACAAATAGGATGTTTTCAAATTTGTACAAAACCCATTAAGATTATAAAAGAGAGTACTAAAGAGGTAGAATCACCAATTCCATCATTCCATTCAATTCAGCAAGAAATAGGATGTTTTCAAATTTGTACAAAACCCATTAAGATTATAAAAGAGAGTACTAAGGAGGTAGAATCACCAATTCCATCATTCCATTCAATTCAGGAAGAAACATATTTGAGAAGGAAATATAAGAGTCAACTAGGGCCTACTAGTGGTCCTGAGTCGGATGAAACCCTGATTACATTACTTCTGGAGCACCATGAAGCAATTGCATTGCCGGGGGACACCTTGGGCAAAACATATGATTTAAAACATCAGATCAAATTAAAACCAGAGACTCAACCTATCTATACACCTGCTTACAGATTACCATATTCCGAACTAGCTATTGTAGATATATTAATCACTGTGAACCTAGTCTAGTGAATGGATCTTCCCCTTGATTCTGGTGCTAAAATCAAACAATAGCATGCGTTCATTATTGACTATAGAGAATTAAATAAACAGACTATACCTGATATATTACCATTACCGGTAATAGCATATATCTTTTGTAGTTTGGGAACCAGGAATAGGTATTTTAGCACTATGAATATATAATCTACATTCTGGCAAATAGAGTTGCATGAAGATTCAAGGGATTATACAGTATTTTCAGCACCACGCGGTACTATGCGTTCAAACGAATGTCATTTGGGTTATGTAATAGTCCATTAACTTATATGGAATTAATGAATAGAGTTCTAGATGGATTGTTAGGAAACACTGCCAGTGTAGTTCTAGATGATATTTTTAATAGTTTCCCAAACAGCACCTGAGGACTTTAAGGAATTAGATTTGGCATTCTCAAGACTATTTCAAACAAAATTGAAAACAAAAATTGAAAAATGTAAAATGTTGCAGGACACTGTTATCTATTTGTGACATATAATGGACAGACATAAACTTAGTACAGTAAATTCAAAAGGAGAAGCAGTAAAGAACTATCCAATTCCGAACAATGTAGAAAAAGTTAGACGTATCTTTGGATTGAAATGATATATTAGAAAATTTTCAAGGGATATGCAGACATAGCTAATTCAATAAGTTCTTTGCTCTGAATGTGTCTTATTAAAGGCGAAACCTTGAATATATTGAGTATTATGCGAATCTAGTTTATGCTCATGAGCCTGAATGAAAAAACCTCATTAGAAAAATCGAGAACAATATGAAAAAGAAAGCAATTTCAAATATACTGTCGTTTTCAGCTCCACATGTCTTACAGAAAGTCTGCTCTCTTTTTCACACACACACACACACACACACACACACACACACACACACACACACACACACACACACACACACACACACACACACACACACACACACACACACACACACACACGCACGCACGCACACGCACACACACACACACACACACACACACACACACACACACACACACACACACACACACACACACACACACACACACACACACACACACACACACGCACGCACACACACACACACACACACACACACACACACACACACACACACACACACACACACACACACACACACACACACACACACACACACACACACACACACACACACACACACAAAGGATTACAAAGGATTACAAAGGCGGAGCACGCCGACAAGAGACCCTTTGGTTCATATTTAGGTCGAATGCGAAAAAAATCATAATAATAATAAACTAATCAATAAAAACTATAATAATGTAAATAACAAATAAAATACATAAATAAATGAATAGGTATAGTTGAATAATAAACCAATAGGTAAATAGTAAATAATGAAATAAATTGACATATAACTAATAATAAATGGAAATCAAACAGACAAATGATAACAAAACAAAAATAAATAATATAAAATAAATTATAATCATTACAACATCTTGCTTAGGTGTTTATCTAAATGATTCTTAAAGCTTCGAACTTAACTACATTGCACTACCAAATAAAATACATAAATAAATAAATAGGTATAGTTAAATAATAAACAAACAGGTAAATAGTAAATAATAATAAATTGACATATAACTAATAATAAATGGAAATAAAACAGACAAATGATTACAAAACAAAAACAAATAATATAAAAGAAATTATAATCATTACAACATCTTGCTTAGGTGTTTATCTAAATGATTCTTAAAGCTTCGAACTGAACTACATTGCACTACGTGTGCAGGAAGTTTATTCCATTCATTAACTACACGGCTGGCAAAGTAGTTTCTACCTTCTTCCAAATTGAATCTATTTCCGGACAGTTTGAGACCATTGTTTCTTGTCTGATTTTCATTCAATGAGAAAATTTTGTCACTTTTGATGTTGTCAATTCCCTTTAGAATTTTAAAGACCTGTATCAAGTCACCTCTGAGTCTACGCTTTTTTAGGGAAAACAGATTCATATGTTTAAGTCGATTGGACACATGGAAAGAATGAGTGAAGAAAGATTAGTAAAAGAAGTGTGGAAGGCGGAGGTGGAAGGAGTGAATATGAGGGGGCGTCCTAGGATGAGATGGATGGATGGGGTGAAGGGGGTTTTACAAAAGAGAGGAATGTCTGTTGAGGAAGGACGGGAGAGGACAGAAGATAGGGGTGAATGGAGAAGGGTTGTGTATAGATGAGGCTGTGATGCATGAGGGGGAGTGGGTGGGGGATGGGGGTGAGGAAGTATGTATGAAAAATTTTAACGCAGCACGAAGGGATTTCTCCCCGTCTTCTCCTTTTCTGCATGAAGGGACGGAGAGGGGGGATCGCCGAATTGATGAAACGGCCCTGCTGTGGATGTGCTGTGTCTTGCGACACTGCTTCTGACCCAGGGCAGTGGACAGGATGCAGGGATGACCCGTCATCCAGGAGGTGCCAAGATAGGAGGGAGGGAGGAGGGTGGAGGGGAGTGGAATATATGGAAAATGATATGGGTGGGAGGGATTTCTATGCCTTTTTCTTTTTGGCTACCCCCCGTGTAAGGGGGAAAAGCCTTTGGTATATGTATGTATGTATGTATTTGGAATAAGTTTTTTTGCTCGCCGTTGTACTTTTTCCAGTCTGTCAATGTCTTTAATGAGATTCGGTGGCCATATGGAAACAGCATATTCCAAATGTGGACGAACTAACGATTTATATAGCTTGTTAATGAGTGATGGACTTTTGAAAGCAAAAGATCGCGCAATCAGTCCTAGAATCTTATTTGCTTTCTCAGAGGCTGAAATACACTGCTTGGGTGATTTGAGATCGTTACTGATATTTACGCCGAGATCTTTTTCACTATCCACTTTTGTTAACGAATTTCCAAATAACTTGTAATCGTACTTACTGTTACTTTTACCTATGTGCATTACCTTGTATTTGCTTGTGTTAAATTTCATTAGCCACTTTTCAGACCATTGCTGTAATTTATTTAAATCTTTGAATATCTAATTGGTTTAAGTGATCATTTGCCACTCCGCACAGTTTTGTATCATCAACAAATTTGGAAACAGTAGATTTTAGTCCATGGTCTATATCATTTATATATACTATGAATAGAAGTGGCCCAAGAACGGAACCCTGAGGAACTTCACTTGTAAAAAATTTCCATCTAGAAGTTTTTCCATTTAAAACAACTCTCTGTTTTCGATCATTCAACCAATTACTAGTCGAACTTAATAGGCTACCACTTATTCCGTGCGAAGCTAATTTAGTAAGTAGTCTTTGGTGTGGGACGGCATCAAAAGCTTTTGCAAAGTCTAGATATACTAAATCTATATTGTTTCTTTTGTCATAATTCGAGATAACTGTGTTGTAGAATTCGAGTAAGTTAGTAACGCAAGAACGTTTCCGTCTGAAACCATGCTGGCTATCATTTATCAAACGGTTACTTTCTAAATGATGTTCGATATCATCTCAGATGATAGTTTCCATTATTTTTCCTACGATTGATGTAAAACTTATAGGCCTATAGTTATTTGGTTTCTTTTTTCACCTTTTTTGAATATGGGAGTAACGTTAGCTAGCTTCAATTCTCTTAGGACATCCCCGTATATGATGGATTTCTTGAAAATAATTTCTAATGGAACAACAATCTCATATTTAATTTTCTTTAAGATTCTTGGATGCCAACCGTCAGGCCCTAGTGTTTTATTAACTTTGAGTTTATCTATACACCTTTTAATTTTTTCTTTTGCTATATTAACCGTAAGGAGTAAGTTTACCCTAGACTTTTCACAGGTTTCAGTTTGGAGTTCACTTTGAGGTGTTTCGTTTACGAATACCGAGCTAAAACAATTGTTTAAAATATTACGCATTCCTTCATTTGAATATTCAAGTTGACCGTCAGCAGATAATAGTGGACCAATGTGATTCCTAACAACCTTTTTATCTCTAATGTAACTATAGAATTCTTTGGGATTCTCTTTGGATTTATCAGCGATGTTCTATTCGTATCGTCGTTTTCTTTTTTTTTATTGTCTTTTTAAATCTCTCTGTATTGATACATAACTTTGATAGTCATTAGATGCACTCGAGCACTTATGTTTCTTATAAGCCTGTCTCTTTTTAGCAATATTTTTTTAGTTTCTTTGTCGAGCCACTTTGGACGAGCCTGATTTGGGGGACGTCTGTCCTTAAAAGGAATGTACGTATGAATCATCTTAGTGAGCGTATTTTAAAATATTTCCCACATCTGATCTACAGGTCTTTCGGTTAATTTTGCCTCCCAATCTGTAAGCTGAAGCTCCTGACGTAGTCCTATAAACTGAGCTTTACTGAAATCGGGTATTTTAGAAACACATGTATCTATTCTAATTTTTTTTTAGGAGTTGGAATTTAACTAAGTTGTGATCGCTATTTGCAACAGTTTCACCGACTTCTACATCAGTTACC